>NC_048221.1:91924020-92110893 GCF_002007445.2 Ailuropoda melanoleuca
AAGAAAGTGTTTGGGTTCATACACTCGAATCCTGGGAGTTCCGAATGAACTAATTACATTTAGTTCTACCTCAAGATGACCAAATGAGTCTATATGACGTACGGTCTACTGTGAAGAATGAAACGTCACGGGAAATAAGAACCCCCATGATTCCTACGGAACCCCCTTCAGCACATTCGTGTCCTGGTCCACATCTCCCGTCTCAGGCCAGCTGTAGTAGCCAGATCAGCTCTGCTAGCCTCCCTCATGCTTTGTTGTGTTTGGTCCAGACTTGCCCCTCCTGCATGATGGCTTAGAGAAGGTCGATGCTTGGGCATATGATGACTTAAGAGAGTTGATGGCCCAATAAAAAAATACAGGGTAGATAAGTGGACCCCAGAAAAATCCAACTATATGTCGTCCATGAGAGACTCGCTTTAGATTTAAGGACACACATAAGCTAAAGATGAAGGGATGGACAAAGATATTCTATGCAAATTATACCTAAAATAGAGTAGGGGTGGCTAAACTTATATCAGACCAAGTAAACTTTTAGTCAAAACTGTCACAAGAGAAAAGAAGGTCATTACCTAATGATAAAAGGGTCAGTTCACCAGGAGGATGTACCAGTTATAAATATATGTGCACTCATATCAGAGAACCTAAATATAAAATATAAACCAGGGGAGATCTGAAGAGAGAAATGGACAGCAGTACAAAGATAGCAGGAAACTTTGCTACCCCGCTTTCAATAATGGCTAGATCACCCAGGCAGAAAATCAATAAGACGACAGCAGACTTGAGTGACACTAGAACAAACGGACCTCACAGACCTATACAGAACACTCCATCCCACAACAACAGAATACGGATTCTTCTCAAGCTCACATGGAACATTCTCCAGGAGGGATCCTCTATTAGGCTACAAAACAAGTCTTAACAAGTTTATGAATCATTCCAAGTATCTTTTCCAACCACAATGGAGTGAAATTCGAAATCACTAACAAAAGGGAGACAAGAAAGCTCGCAAGTACATGGAAATTAGACAACACGCTCTTGACTAACAATTGGATCCAAGAGAAGTCAAAGGGAAAATTAGAAAATATCTCAAGGCATACAAAAATGGAAACAGTTGGTATCTTCCTTCCCCAGCCCTGAAGAAGGTATTTTTGTTTTTGTNCCAGTTATAAATATATGTGCACTCATATCAGAGAACCTAAATATAAAATATAAACCAGGGGAGATCTGAAGAGAGAAATGGACAGCAGTACAAAGATAGCAGGAAACTTTGCTACCCCGCTTTCAATAATGGCTAGATCACCCAGGCAGAAAATCAATAAGACGACAGCAGACTTGAGTGACACTAGAACAAACGGACCTCACAGACCTATACAGAACACTCCATCCCACAACGACAGAATACGGATTCTTCTCAAGCTCACATGGAACATTCTCCAGGAGGGATCCTCTATTAGGCTACAAAACAAGTCTTAACAAGTTTATGAATCATTCCAAGTATCTTTTCCAACCACAATGGAGTGAAATTCGAAATCACTAACAAAAGGGAGACAAGAAAGCTCGCAAGTACATGGAAATTAGACAACACGCTCTTGACTAACAATTGGATCCAAGAGAAGTCAAAGGGAAAATTAGAAAATATCTCAAGGCATACAAAAATGGAAACAGTTGATATCTTCCTTCCCCAGCCCTGAAGAAGGTATTTTTGTTTTTGTTTTTTAATAATATTTATTTTGTTATGTTAGTCACCATACGGTACATCCCCAGTTCTTGATGCAATGTTCCATGATTCATTACTTGCATATAACACCCAGTGCTCCATGCAATATGTGCCCTCCTTAATCGAGCCCCAGCTCCCTCGTAACTTCCATGCGGACACATTCCTTTTAGGCATGTGCTGGCCCGCTCCACCTGTTGCCCCTAACAGGTATTCAGTGTGACAACAGCACTGAGCAGAGTTAACCAACTTCATGATAAAGCAGAGTCAGGGAAAGCAGAACTCAAAGTTCTACTTTAAAAAGGGACTAACGTTGTAGAAATTAATGAGGATAACACAGCTCTAAGCAGTAAATTCCACGGGAGGTTGCCAATCGTAACACTCCCTCCACCCACCACACCCCCACCCGTCTTGGCCACGGGGAGTAAGAATGTGCCCCAGGTGATTCAGTCTGGTGCCTTTCCAAAGATTTGTACATTAAAACTAACTGAAATTAAAATGAAGAGAAGGGGCGCCTGGGTGGCTCAGTCGTTAAGCGTCTGCCTTCGGCTCAGGGCGTGATCCCAGCGTTATGGGATCGAGCCCCACATCAGGCTCTTCCCTATGAGCCTGCTTCTTCCTCTCCCACTCCCCCTGCTTTGTTCCTTCTCTCGCTGGCTGTCTCTCTCTGTCAAATAAATAAATAAAATAAAATAAATAAAAAAAATAAAATGAAGAGAAGCCCCTTCCTCTCTGACAAAGACACTGGGAAAATGGAGACCCTGGGCCTCACAGCGGTGGTGTTTCTATCCTCCAGGAGAAAGCTGACGCAAGATTCTGAGGCTGACATCAGAGAGAAGGAGAGTCTGGAGTGGGAGAAGAGTCTGGCCACCCTCACACACCTCGGGCTAGCCACCCGAGACTAGAATATCCCTATCTTTCTACAGCAAGATGAGACAATAGATTCTATCCTCTTTGCCTCAGTTATTTTGATTTTGGGTTCTATCACTTGCAAGCACCAGGTCAAATGCAAATACACTCTACTGTTCGTTTGGCGTGTTATTATACACACTTTACCGCTGCTAGCAAATGTCGCGTAGATGGCTCACTTCCCCAGCAAGAAAATGATTTCCTTGACAATGGTAATTTTGCAAGCATGCCTGCCCCGGTGCTGAGGATATGGTTAAGTGTTTTAAATATGTTTATTAATGGTTATTATGGAGCANCAATGGAGTGAAATTCGAAATCACTAACAAAAGGGAGACAAGAAAGCTCGCAAGTACATGGAAATTAGACAACACGCTCTTGACTAACAATTGGATCCAAGAGAAGTCAAAGGGAAAATTAGAAAATATCTCAAGGCATACAAAAATGGAAACAGTTGGTATCTTCCTTCCCCAGCCCTGAAGAAGGTATTTTTGTTTTTGTTTTTTAATAATATTTATTTTGTTATGTTAGTCACCATACAGTACATCCCCAGTTCTTGATGCAATGTTCCATGACTCATTACTTGCATATAACACCCAGTGCTCCATGCAATATGTGCCCTCCTTAATCGAGCCCCAGCTCCCTCGTAACTTCCATGCGGACACATTCCTTTTAGGCATGTGCTGGCCCGCTCCACCTGTTGCCCCTAACAGGTATTCAGTGTGACAACAGCACTGAGCAGAGTTAACCAACTTCATGATAAAGCAGAGTCAGGGAAAGCAGAACTCAAAGTTCTACTTTAAAAAGGGACTAACGTTGTAGAAATTAATGAGGATAACACAGCTCTAAGCAGTAAATTCCACGGGAGGTTGCCAATCGTAACACTCCCTCCACCCACCACACCCCCACCCGTCTTGGCCACGGGGAGTAAGAATGTGCCCCAGGTGATTCAGTCTGGTGCCTTTCCAAAGATTTGTACATTAAAACTAACTGAAATTAAAATGAAGAGAAGGGGCGCCTGGGTGGCTCAGTCGTTAAGCGTCTGCCTTCGGCTCAGGGCGTGATCCCAGCGTTATGGGATCGAGCCCCACATCAGGCTCTTCCCTATGAGCCTGCTTCTTCCTCTCCCACTCCCCCTGCTTTGTTCCTTCTCTCGCTGGCTGTCTCTCTCTGTCAAATAAATAAATAAAATAAAATAAATAAAAAAAATAAAATGAAGAGAAGCCCCTTTCTCTCTGACAAAGACACTGGGAAAATGGAGACCCTGGGCCTCACAGCGGTGGTGTTTCTATCCTCCAGGAGAAAGCTGACGCAAGATTCTGAGGCTGACATCAGAGAGAAGGAGAGTCTGGAGTGGGAGAAGAGTCTGGCCACCCTCACACACCTCGGGCTAGCCACCCGAGACTAGAATATCCCTATCTTTCTACAGCAAGATGAGACAATAGATTCTATCCTCTTTGCCTCAGTTATTTTGATTTTGGGTTCTATCACTTGCAAGCACCAGGTCAAATGCAAATACACTCTACTGTTCGTTTGGCGTGTTATTATACACACTTTACCGCTGCTAGCAAATGTCGCGTAGATGGCTCACTTCCCCAGCAAGAAAATGATTTCCTTGACAATGGTAATTTTGCCAGCATGCCTGCCCCGGTGCTGAGGATATGGTTAAGTGTTTTAAATATGTTTATTAATGGTTATTATGGAGCAGATGCTCAGTGTTAGGAATAGGAGCAGTTGGTAGCAGAAAATCTTGTTATAGGCGATCCTCCATGTTCTGATGACCGGTCCACAGGAGAACCAGCTGTATGATCTGGAAATGGGCCCACATTACACAACGTATTTGGAATGCTGGAAATTGTTTTCCTTTTATATATTGACTTGGCGTTCCCAGTGAGTTTCTCACTCCTGTCAAGATTTTCAGTAAGGTTCATCTTTCTCTGGGTGATGGGTGTTCCCCAGTACCTCTCCCCTCGCTCCAAGACAAAATATATTATGATAGTATTTATTAAGGTTGAGACTAGTGCTTTGATGCGCTAAAAGAAATTTTTTAAAAGGCGTGTGACTGGCCCTCCAAGCTGGGTGCCCCGTCAGAGGGCATAGTTTCCATCACCGGAGCAGTCAAGTTGTTTGCTGAACGCACACCAAACCCCGCCCCCGTCGGCAGGTGGAGGCCACTGCCTGCTCCTCCCAGACTGCACATGGGGTTGTTTTTGTTTTATTTCTAATTAAAATTTTTATTTTTTAATTTTCTTATTTAAGTATAATTAAAGTACAGCATTATATTAGCTTCAGGGGTACAACATAATGATTCAACAATTCTGTACATTTCTCAGTGCTCAAGACAAGTGTCCTCTGAATCTCCTTCATTTTAGCGGGCAGGTGGGCAGCTGGTCTGGTGGAGGCCATCTGGACACCTGCACACCGCTGACCACCCTGTGATGACTCCGCTTTATTATCTGGGAAGTTTCACACCTTATGTACTTTACTTACAATCCTGGCAAATTCTTTCCTTCTATATGTTGCCATCAACATTGTTTGGCTTCCCTTTGTTGTTTACAAAAAAAGCAAACACCCAGAGATCTGTAGATATAGGATTTATGTTTTACCACTGAGTCTCAACATTAGTTGGGGCGTGGGGAAAGAACTTAATTTGGCCACTGAGTGGAAACCAAGGGTGGGTGTCTTGGAAAAGGCAACGCCGGTGGGTTGATGCCTAAACACTAACGCCTGCGCAAATGGAGATTCCAAAGATGCCCAGGAGTCCAGCCTTCGAACAGACGCCAGCACTGACATTATCTGAAAAGGGGACACATTTGTGAAGAAGGAGCATTGAGAAATACATTCTTAGAATGCAGCAAACCCATGCCTTTTTGTTAATATCTTGACTAGGGGTTGTACGTGTAATTCTATGTTACCCAAGTTTTTAGCTATCCTTGTATTGCAAAGGGTAATAACATGTTAGCTTAAATAAGACTGACAACTCCTAGGGGCACCTGGGTGGCTCAGTTGGTTAAGCATCTGCCTTCAGCTCAGGTTGTGACCCCGGGGTCCTGGGATGGAGCTCTCCCCTACCTTGGGCTCCCTGCTCAGTGGCGGATCTGCTTCTCCCTCTCCCTCTGCCCTCCCCCCACACCCTTGTGTGCTCTCTCTCTCTCAAATAAACAAATAAAATGTTAAAAAAAAAAAAAAAGACTGACAGCTTCTAGAAGTGCTGTCTGGCTCTATTCTATTGATGCTCTGACATTCTGTGTTGGTGACCTGCCTGTGCTTTTACTCTAAGTACTAATGACCCTACTAAAAGAAAAATACCTTAAGAATTTTTTCTAGACAGTAAAAATGTGATAAATGCTCATTATTTTCTTTTGTATCTTACCTTCCACTACTCTGGGTAATTTATCTTGTTACATTCGCCATCTGTGGCTTGGCCCCTCTTTCCCTCTGGCCACTCTCCCATATTAGGAAACTTTGTATAAAAATACCAGTAATGACTGCAGTGATATATGCTAGCTGGACGACTCAAGGCTTTATTCCCTGTCGATCAGTGCACTTTGCTTGCTCTTTCTTAGACTCATTCTATCCTAGATTCTGAAAATAGTTTTTAAAACTTTTTTGAAGAATAATTGACAAATGGATTTGTATGTATTTCCAGCGTACACCATGATAATTTGATATACACACACATTGTAGAATGATTACCAAGACCAAGAGAACACATCCATCACCTCACACAGTTCACGTGTGTAATTCTTTTGTGTGTGTGCGTGTGTGTGTGTGTGTGTGTAAGAATGCTTAGGATCTCCTCTCCACCACTTTCATGTACGCAATACCGTGTTATTAATGCCTGTCAGCACGAGGCACGGCAGGAAATCCAATAGGTTTTCCTCAGCACCCAGGACATCCTAAAATTTCATCATCTTCGTTAACCCATCAACTTCTCCACCAACCGTGTGCACAGTTAGCAGAGAGTTTTATTCATTTCTGTATCTCCCTCACGCTGAGCACAATTTCCACACCCGGTAGGTATTTAGTTCCCCAAGTCAAGGGAAAGGAGTCATGTTTCACGTCTACCTGTATTTCTCACCCCCCACCCTCCAGGACAGGGCCCCACACAGGGGAGCTTTCAGAAAATATTTGGTGACGGAATAATTTACTGGTACTCACCTAACTTGTCAACCACTTCCCCCTTGTACAGGGGCACATGACTGCAGAGCTGCCTGATGGGGGAGCCGAACAGAAGCCAGTCTGTGTGTATCATCATAGACTGTAGCGGGTTATACTTGACCCAGAAGTATTTGTCAGAGTACATGTTCTTCATAGCCTAGAGCAGTAGAAGAGAGGGGGAGGGGATAAAGTAGGCTGACATAACCTGATGTCCCTTATTTGAAACTGACTTTTTCATATTATTAAGCAGAAGGCCGTCAGGAATCCCAAGATACTATCTCCTTCTGAGCACTTGGTCTGCAGGGAAGCCTCGTTATTAGCCATGCTATTTCACTGCTGGTGACAGTGACACCCGGGAGGGTGAATCCCATGGCAGAGGTGGCACAGATGGGAAGTTACGGGGGAGAATGAAACACCGGTCCCGAGCACCGAGCCGTGTTTATTTATTCTCGCCATCCCATATTTTTTCTTTGCACCTTTGTGTTGCAACGATTATGACTTCACTCGTTTTTCTGCCAGTCACTATTTCTGAGAGCCCTGCTGTTCAGTCCTTTCCAGAAAAGCACTGGAATTCATTATAAGTTCTTGGCTTGGGAGCTGAATGGTAGAAATCAAGCTAAGGGATGTGTTCCTGCTCCCAAAAACAATAAAGGAGAAAACACTTTAACAGGTGGAGAGTGCATACCCACGGTAAGATGTAATATTGTGATCTTCCCCCTTACCCGCTTCTTTCCTCCGTAGGCACCAGTTTTCCCCGGCAAAGGAAAGGGAATGGGTAAGGGTACCGCAGAATCACCTGTTTCTCGTAGATGTATCGTTTTAGTTCGTCCAGAGCGGGGATGGCCTTATGGTCCATCTTCAGGATGTAGCAGGCTCTTCGGGAGAGCACCCGGGATGCGATGTAGCCCTGAGGCAGCAAGAGTGCAGTTACTGGCCCTCTTGGTTCCCCAGGTTGGGAACTGATGGGGAGGACATTTGAGACTCATTGCGGAAAGCCTCAAGCGTGCGCGGTGAGTGTACATGACCGCTTTTCAACTCGCGATCCATTCTTTTTTTTTTATAATAATTTTTTATTATATTATGTTAGTCACCATACAGTACATCCCTAGTTTTTGATGNAGTGAGTGTACATGACCGCTTTTCAACTCGCGATCCATTCTTTTTTTTTTTATAATAATTTTTTATTATATTATGTTAGTCACCATACAGTACATCCCTAGTTTTTGATGTAAAGTTCCATGATTCATTACTTGCGTATAATACCCAGTGCACCATCCAATATGTGCCCTCCTTACCCATTACCGGTCTATCCCAATCCCCCACCCCCCTCCCCCTGAAAGCCCTAAATTTGTTTCCCAGAGTCCATAGTCTGTCATGGTTCATTCCCCCTTCTGTTTATGCTCCCCTTTCTTCTTCCCTTTCTTCTCCTACCCATCTTCCTACTTCCTGTGTTCCATAAATGAGTGAAACCATATGGTAATTGTCTTTCTCTGCTTGACTTATTTCGCTTAGCGACCCATTCTCTCCGTTTGCCTTCTTTTACATCATAGTTTTACTTTTCGGCTCGTTGTTTCCATCTCTGAAGTTGTACAAACCCATGATTTGTGCCCCACTTTTCATATTTTGCAACCAGTGCCCGTAGTTTGGGGTTTGAACAATTAAGAAGCAGCAGCTGTCTGTCTTTCGATTGATGTCGTTTGGCGTTTTCCTCAATTTGGGGTAAGCACAGTATTCTTTAGAACTACGCTTTCCAATATGTTCATTACTAGCCACATGTGTTACTTAAATTTAAATTCAAATTAAGTAAAACTTAAAATGTACTTCCTCTGTCACACAATTCACATGCTCAGTAGCCACAAGTGGCCAGTAGCTTCCCTGTTGGAAAATACAGATACAGAGCATTTCCACCATCGTAGAAATTTCTACTGGACAGTGCTGCCTGAGAAACTCTCTTTCGCATAGCACACTCACCCTCACCGCCAACACACACACGTTTCATCTATTCTTCTCTCCTTTACTGTCTTCTTTCCATCCTTTCTCCACCTCAAACCCAAGCTCGCTGGACAGGGCTGGGTTGGAGGAAGGTGGGATCGAAACACCAATGGTGGGTGAGTCCCATGGAGCCAAACGGAACTGGAGGCCACTTCACCTTCATCCTGAATGGAATTTTCTCTATATAATTCCCAATAATTATACAGTCTGTGAGGCTGTATGTCATACAAACACTCTTCTAGTTCCTATTTTTCAATTCTCACAAATTGCCAGTTCCTAAAATTCAAAAATAGCCTGAGGCAAAGCCTGATGGCAATGGAAGGGGCTTAAACTGAGTCCTCACCACTCTGGGTTTTTTTTAAAGATACTTGGGGATTTCCCTGAAAACTGCTTTAAAAAACAATTTCAGTGCAACTTCCTTTAAAAATATATCTTTTGAAGATTCTATGCTTTCAGATGTGTCCTAGAACTCCTGATGCCAATGGGGAGGAGGCATGTGAGGGGGTTCCTACAAGAATAGGAGACAGAAAGTGCATTCAAATGTCCAGTGACATGGACTACAACCTATTTCTATCCACAAGGCGTAGCTGTTCCACGGTAAAAGCAGCCTCCTAATCAGGTGGAATAAATGGAAAACAAACAGATAAATGGATAAAGGACCAAATAACTTTTCTGAGCAGTTTTCTGAGACTTATTGATAATACCAGTAACTGAAACTTAGAAAGAGTTTGGAGTTTTTGGTTAGCATACTTTCCTTCTTCCAGACGAAGTATGATTCACTGCATGTCCTACTTACATAGTTGAATGGGTAGAGTTGTTCTGGATTTCTGCTATTCTGTGATTGTTTATTCCCTAATCGCTCTTCTTTTTTGCATGAGTTTTTGTATTAGAAGCCTTAATTCATTCATTTATTCATTCAGCGAATATTTTTGAGAGCCTGTGTGCCAGGCTATGCTCTGGGTTTTGGTCCACTCTTCTAGAGACTTTCTGAGCCTGTAGTGAGACAATTATCATGATGCTTCCAATTGTCACCTCAAAAGGTCAAGCAGATATGTATGTTTCCTCTCACACTTTTTTCTTAGAAATGGTTTTGTTTGGGGAAGCCTGGGTGGCTCAGTCGGTTTAATGTCCTACTCTTGCTTTCAGCTCAGGTCGTGATCTCAGGGTCTTGAGATTGAGCCCCCAATTGGACTCTGAGCTCAGGTCAGCGTCTGCTTGAGGTTCTTTCTCTTCCTCTCCTTTGTCCCTCCCTCTCCTCGAGCGTACATACTCTCTCTCTCTCTTTCTCTCTAAAATAAATAAAATCTTTTTTTTAAAAAAAAGGGGGAGAAGCAAAAGTAAGGAAATTCTGAGAGAAGTGCAAGGATAGTTCTTGGAATTCAAATGTATGGTAAATGGCTGCCCCTTCACCCTTGAGAAGCCCAGTCTTGAAGAATATAAAAATTGCCTTGCTGCTTACATGTTTATAGTCAAAAATCGTGGTAGAGGAGCATGATCCTGCATGGATGTTAACGATGGCGATATTTTTTTGATTGTCAATTGTCACTGTCTCCTGAAGATTGCCACCATTGCTGTTGGGGCTGATGATGTTAAAAACCTAGATTAACAACAAAGACATATGGTTTTTTCCATAAATCATATGCACCGAAAGGCGAACTTCCTGACAAAATACAGCCCTCCACTCACTATGAACAAGAGATTGAAGCCTGAAACTTCCTCACTGGCATCCCGGACCAAAACCCCAAGCTAAAATAAGAATGTGACTCTCTTCTTCATGGTCCACTGTATTATATACGGGAGAACCAATGACATCACAGGAGAAATGACATCGACCACATTTTAAAGCAATGGGTTGCATTTTTAAAGGCATTGCAGTTAGAAAGAAATATCAACCTTATGGTTTCCATTATTGGTTATGTCTGGGATTCCATCCCAAATAGGGCACATGGGCTCTCTACAGTCCTCCAGATAAATGATTTGTATCTTCCTTTTCCCCTCCCAATAACTCCCAGGTATAAAGTCCATAGCGAACCAACTTACCTCGTATCCATGAGATTGTGTCCCAAAGATGGCCAGCGCCAGAAATACCACCTGAAAAACAAACCAGTTGCAGCCATTCTCTAGCGGGCAGTCATTGAGGGTGGGGACTTAAGGAGACACTGGACAGGACAAGCACAAGTATCTCAGAAAATATACACCTCGAGACACAGGTGGGTGGTCATGGGCGGTCAATAGTCCATTTCCAAGATGTGAAACACACATTCCCTCATTTGACAGGTATTTACTGACTTCATGCTATTTGTCAGACACCAGGTTCTACCTTTATGCCCCATTCCCGAGCCTTCCCAACATCATAATCTTCTAGGCAGCATGGGTTCTTATGCCAGAAACGACTTGGAGCAGGTGAAACAGGTGAGCAGGGAAGAAGGACTCATTTACTATGTGAACACCCTGGTGTGACTCACAGTGGATCTGGATTACAGGAGTGAAGTTGTGTCTTATGGTTAAAAAAAAATGTGTTTAATTCCTTGAGACCGAGAGGGTAAAACAGATTTAAAATGGATTAATGGTGATAGAGATACAAAGGATTCCCAGGGAAACTATGAAAAGAGGATGCTTGGAGGCATGGCTGACTTTCGAGGCTGACAGCAAGGAAAGCCTCTATATTCTCCTTAGTGATGCCATCAGACAAACATTAGGCTGATGGGCCATGAGACTGACATTGACGCAGTTCTGACATTTTGTTGCAGTTGTGTTAAGAGTCTTATCCAACCGATCGATCCCAGTTTTGTGTTCTCTTTTCTGAACATCGCCGTGTAAGGCACTGTCATTTCAAACCGTGGAGGGGCTCTGCGGGAAGGCAGATATTTTTAAGACCTGTCAGGAGGATTTTTCGACTTTCCTAACAATCATCAATAACATCTCTCTTCTGATGACTGGAGATGGAGGGTCTGACAAAGACCTGTATGCGGATCTCCAACTTGCCTATGAGCCCCTCCACAGCCCTTCTCTGCCTCCAGGCTGGCTCTTGTAACCTCTGACACTCTTATTTTCCTCTAATACAGAGATTTGAACAGATGGGTGGAGGACTGACCACCATAGTGATATAATTAGAGAGAGCTCAGGAAGTGTCCCCAGACCCCAAATAACCACCCACCCAAAACCATGATTAATATACTGGGGTTACGAGTTTACGTTTCAGCAACAGATCTCCTCTTGGAAAATCAAGAGACCCCTCGGAGATGGAACTCTTTAAGCCGATAATCCTAAACACCTGATGTGGATGGCCTGGCAGGAATGCTGTGCCATGATTGCTCCTGCCAGTGGGGCTGGAGATGGGTACATTTCAAGTCTAAACCTCATTTTTATTGGCATGAGAAAATCACATTCCTCTGTGCCTTAGTCTCCTCACCTGTAGGATGGGGGTAATACTACTCAGCTCACAGAGTTGTTGAAGTGAAAAAATCAAAGTATTTACGTTTAGCATAGGCTCTCATACGCACTTAGAAAATGACAGCTGCTGTTATCTTTTTCAAAAAATTGCCCCTTCTCTTTTAAACACTAAATGCAGTTGTCCCCAAATGCCTACATTCCTTCCCAAGCTCATAATCACGAGGAATTATTATTAAAAATTCTCCAAATTAAAATTCTCTAGATATTTCCAAAATGTTTTCTTTGCATTCTTTAGTAAATGTCTCAGAAGACAGACAATGGACAAATAAATATCCGACTTCATAGGTAACGCTATCCTGGCCAAAGACGTTATTTAATTCAATCACAGAAGCTTTGAAGCATGCACAGTGTTCACCTAGGACTGCTGAAATTGATTTGGAATTGACTGGATTTGAACATTCCCTGCAGGAGCCACGGCAAGAGTATAAAGAAGCATAAACAAATACTCACAAGGATTTTCATTTTGCCTGATGGGAAGACGATGCCAGAGCAAGTGAGGCTGCTGGTGCGACTTCGACCCTTTATATGAGCTTAAAGGTGTGGAAATCTCTTTCCAGAACAATTACTTTGGAAAAGGCTATGTTCATATCTCTGACAAACCCCAGCAAACTCCTTTATCGGGATTGAGACTCAATCACATAACCTGATGTAAATAAAGGTCATTAGTCAGTAGTAAAAATCTACCATTTGGTCACTCAGTAAATATTCCTTGCTTATCTGCATTATGTTGCAGTTGATTCAATTTCCACCCTTGAAAAATATTGCTTTTTCTATACCGGCATCTTATAGACAAGCAAGGACATAGTCCTACTATCTGCCCCTGATGGTAAAGTCCTCCCTTCAGACCTGAATGGGGTCTTCAGTGTCTTTTCATGTCTGCTCTGCATTTTGAATTCTTCCACCCAAAAAATGGACATAAGACTAGAGGCGAACACAGTGGCTGGGAGACCCCTATGACTTCCTTTCTTCTCCCTGTTAAAGTCGCTCCCAATTTCCAGAGATTCATGAGGAAGAAGGTCCAGAGACCACTCTGCCCCATTACCAGAGCTAACCAAATGTTTACATAAAGCATTGCCCAAAACTCCGTAAAAACTATGAGTTATACATCTCTAGTTATCCTGAAGTGCACTGAAAATTTCTCAGACTAAAAAAAAAAGGGGGGGGATAAAGTTGAATTTGTGTAATTTTTATAATACCACACTCAAAAATGTTTGGGTTCTGTTATGGTGGGATCATTAATTCAGAAGGCAGGGAAGTATAAAAATAAACAATATCTGTCAATGGCAAAATTGTTAACCATTGAGAATCGCTATAGTAAGCGTACAAGTCACGTAAGTGATGTCCTTGTTCTCCAGCTGGAATGACTTCCTAACTAGCAGCTTGAAAAATGGGGCTTTTCAAAAGCAGACATTGGGCAATTTGGGGGTTACCTGGTTTACCGGAATTCCCCTAACCCGGCTGGTCAGCTGGGGTGGATGGAAAACGTGCAGCTTTATTAAGCCTTTTTGAGATGCTGGCAGTAAGAAGAATTACAGTTTTGTAGCACGTCTACAAATATTCTCCCATATCTGGCTCCCAAGACCCCAGAAAGCCAGCCAGCTCCCACACCTGCAGACACGAGGGCAGACAGAGCTACTACACCCTTCGCATTTCTTCCTATTGTTGTCTGCCTTCTGGTAGTGATAAAATTTGCATTCTCTTTCTTTCCCTTCTATTTCTGAGACTTCTTGACTTTTTTATTATTTAGTTCTAATTTTGAGATTTTAGCACCCATCCTTAATTATTCACATCGCCTACAAATTCAAAAGGGGTCCTGTGTTTTGAACCCAACAGAAACAAAGAACTCAGTCATCTTGGACTCATTACTGAGCATCTTTTCCAGCCCCGTATTGTTATATTTGGGCAGCGTTTTACTTTCACCTTTAAAAAATAACACAAAAATACTTAAGTTTACCATCACTAGATTATTAAATTTGTTCAAATATTTTAGCAATTTGGGGGCTAATTCTTATTTTTTATATCCCGAAAACTTTATTTTCTTTTGGCTTAAATGTATCTCTTATAGTTCTTTTATTGGGAGCCACTGGTATTAATTTCTTCTTATGTTTGTAAATGTCTTTATTTTCTCCTCACTTTGGAATAGGAGCTATAGATTGACAGGTATTTTCCTTCTAGCACTTTAAAGATGCTACCCCATTGCCTTCTGGGCATCCACTGTTGGCTGATGTGAAACCTGCCATTAGCACAGTCACTATATTCTTGATTTGTTCTTTTCCACAGTAATATGCTGTTATATTTCTGCTATTTTGTCTTATAATTTCTTGTTCTTTTTTACAAATGTAATACCTTCCTTGATATCTTTTTTTTTTTTCTCAAAGACCTTATCCATCTATTTGACAGAGATAGAGACAGCCAGCGAGAGAGGGAACACAAGCAGGGGGAGGGGGAGAGGAAGAAGCAGGCTCATAGCGGAGGAGCCTGACGTGGGGCTCGATCCCATAATGCCAGGATCACGCCCTGAGCCGAAGGCAGACGCCCAACCGCTGTGCCACCCAGGCGCCCCCTTCCTTGATATCTTAAACACATCCTTAGTCTACCTCTGAACTACTAATGCACTATATTTTAATTGATTTGTTGTAAATTTTTTTAAAAAGCACATCCTTAGTTAATGTCTTTTTCTTGCTATCTTGTTGTACAAACCAAATAGTAAATCCATTCCCAACTATTTATTTGGTTAGTTACATAAGTTGAAACGCATTTTAACTCATACCTTCTTTATGATGATCTTATCTTTTTTATCATGACTCTTGCCATTTTTTTATTATGGTGCAGTCACTGAATTCGTTACCATGTCATTTATTGCCATACTCAAGAAAGGGCTTGAAAACTGCTGTTGGAGGGGGGGGGAGAAAGATTCTATTCTAAATGGTCCCGGGATGAGGCTAGAGTTATTTGGGCAAGCTAACATAGATCCTACCATAAGAAAAGTTAATTCTAAATTAATTTTTAAATACATATAAACATTGTATATGATGTAAAAGAAGCCAAAAAAAACCCCCAAAAAACAAAAAACAAAAAACAAAGGAAAAAACTGTAAGAAAATACAGGTTAACTTTGATCCAATTTTTGCAATGCAAAAGATTTTCTAAGCCTAAAAGTATTGGAATAAATCACAAGAGAAAAGATGTACAAGCCTCACTGAATAATATATAAAGGCTCATTAGTTGTTCAAAAAAGAGTAAAGACACATTTAAAACTCAGGAAAAATACTTTTAACACATATGAGAGACAAAGAGGAATATTTTCTTTGTTTTGCAGAGAGAGAATAAACTTTCTTATTTTTTTAATCCATAAACAGACAGATGTGTATTAAAAATCTCCAAAAATAGAATTTCAACTTATAAAAAATTTTTACAAATTCACAGGAGAGTAGTGAACACATACAATGCTTTTTAAGGGGCAAAGAACCTGATTACAGGAAGAAGGGGCACTAACAGGAGACGGTGAGGAGTTGAAGCTCCGAAAACATGCCACCTGGGTTTGAATCCCAAATTCTCTAATTTCTCACCATGTGCCTCAAAATTCTCATGAGGAAATAAAGGAGAACAAAGTGCCTTCTTACAGCATCCCTGTGAGCATGGATGAGCTCATATATACCACATACTTAACAATAGTCACTGGCTCAGAGTAAGCTTGCAATAAAACTTACCTAATATTATTGCACTATTTATTATAAGTAAAACATGTTCAAACTTGTAGGTTATTAAAGAATTGCAAATTCAAGCAGCTTTATTAAATTAAATATAAATGGAACAAAGATAGCTGGAAAACCCCTAATCATCTGAACATTTTTAAAGCCCCTTCTAAATAAACCATGGGTTAAAGAGGTAGTCAGTCACAAGGAACTTAGAAAATACTTTGAACTTAAGGAAGTGAAAATGCAACACGTCAGAATTTGTGGGATGCAGCTTAAAAAGAAAATTGTAGCATTGAATACTCATACTAGAAAAAAGGAGGGGGGAGAAAAGAAAGAAAAAAGAAGGGCCTCAAATAAATGATTGAAGTATTCACCTTAAGTAACCTGAAAACAAATATCAAATACACCTAGAGCAAGCACATAGCAAGAAATAATAAAGATAAGAGGAGAAATAAATGAAATTAAATATAGAAAAACAAGGGAAAAAATCAATGAAAAATGACAATGGTTTATTTAAACGATCAATCAATTGGTAAATTTCTAGTCAGACTGTTAAAAAAAAGGCATGAATTATTAATACCACTGATAAAAAGAGAACGTCAATACATCGCTGCTGATTTTATACTCATTAAAAAGATAATGAGGAAATATTCCAAACAACTTTATGTCCAAAAATTCAACATTGGGGCGCCTGGGTGGCACAGCGGTGAGGCGTCTGCCTTCGGCTCAGGGCGTGATCCCGGCGTTACGGGATTGAGCCCCACATCAGGCTCCTCCGCTGGGAGCCTGCTTCTCCCTCTCCCACTCCCCCTGCTTGTGTTCCCTCTCTCGCTGGCTGTCTCTCTGTCACATAAATAAATAAAATCTTTAAAAAAAAAAAAAATTCAACATTCTAAATGAAATAGACAAAATTCTTGAAAAACACAGACTACCAAAATTTACTCAAGAAGAAATAAATATCTGGAGTGGGCCTACATCAATCAAAGAAATTGAATTTGTAGTTAAAAACTTTCCCACAAAGAAAATTACAGGACCTGATAGTGTCACAGGCAAATTCTACCATTTAAGGAAGAAATAATATCAATTCTACACAAATTCTACCAGAAAATAGGAGAGGAGAAAACACCTCCAAACTCATCCTATGAGGCCAGTATTATCCTAATACCAAAAATAGACAAAGATATTATGAGAAAAGAAGGTATAGACCAAAATCCTTATAAACATAGATGAAAAAAACTCCAAAAATATTAGCATATTGAATATATAAAAATAATAATACATCATAATTGAGAGAAGTTTTTCCTGTGAACTCAAGATTCATTTAACATTTGCAAATCTATCAATGTCATTCACTGTATTGAATATAAAAAATAAAAAGCCATATTGAAAGAGCCCAGATGTCCATCGACAGATGAATGGGTAAAGAAGATGTTGTGTCCATATATACAATAGAGTATTATTCGGCCATCAGAAAGAAAGAAATCTTGCCATTTGCTATGAAGTGGATGGAACTAGAGGGTATTATGTTAAGTGAAATACGTCAGTCAGAGAAAGACAAATATCCTATGATTTCTGTCGTATGTGGAATTTGAGAAAGAAAACAGATGAACATAGGGGAAGGGAGGGAAAAATAAAATAAGATGAAAACTGAGAGGGAGACAAACCATAAGAGACTTTCAACTATAGGAAGCAAACTGAGGGTTACCAGAGGGGAGGGGAGTGGGGGGATGGGTGAGTGGGTGACGGGCACTTGATGTAGTGAGCACTGGACATTATATGCAACTGATGAATCACTAAATTCTGCCTCTGAAACTACTAATACACTATGTGATAATTAAATTGAATTTAAATTTTAAAAAATTTAAAAATAAATAAATAAAAAGCCATATGATCATCTTGGTTGAACAGCATTCGGCAAAATTCAGTGTACATTTAAGATAACCACTATTAACAAACTAGGAATAAAAAGGAATTCTTCATCTTGATAAAGTTCATCTATAAAAAACCTGCAGCTAACATCATACTTAAAGGGTCATAAAAGAAAAATTATTATGGACTTCAGGAAAGCTATTAACTTCTGCTGTTCCAAAGATACTTAAAAACCTGAAAATAAAAACCACAGATTGGAAGAAAATATTTGCCAAAAAACCCCCCAAATTTGACAAAGAACTTGTATCTAGAATATATAAAGAACTTTCAAATGTAATAATAAGATAACGTACATTCCAATTTTTAAAATAAGCAAAAGATTTAAAAGATGGTTTACCAAAGAAGATACAGAGATAACAAATAGGTACATAAAAAGTTGCTTAGCCTTATTGGTAATTAGGGAAATACAAATTAAAACCACTACACATCTATTAGAATGGCTAAAAATAAAAAAGCAAACAAAAGTGATCAACCCAAGTGTTGTCAATTTAGAGCAACTAGGAATGCAAGATATTACAACCACTCTGGAAAAACATTTAGCGATTTCTCATAAAGTTTGTATAATTATCATATGACCCAGAAATCCCACTTCTCGGTGTTTACCCACGGGAAGTGCGACTATACGTGCACATTAGAGCCTGTAGGTGAATATTCGTAGTAGCTTTATTTGTAATCACCCAATTCAGGAAACAACCCAAATGCTCTCAGTGGCTGATTGGATAGATAAACT
This sequence comes from Ailuropoda melanoleuca, assembly GCF_002007445.2. Taxonomy (NCBI): domain Eukaryota; kingdom Metazoa; phylum Chordata; class Mammalia; order Carnivora; family Ursidae; genus Ailuropoda; species Ailuropoda melanoleuca. Next base: position 91,942,603 of record NC_048221.1, read on the forward strand.
GTGGTATGTTTCTATAATGAAATACTGCTTAGCAATAAGAAAGGACCAACCCACCGATACACAGCACAGATGAATCTCGAATGCATTATACTGAGTGAAAATAGCAAGAACCGAAAGACTACCTGCTGTATAATTCCATTTATATGACTTTTTAAAAGATTTTATTTACTTGAGAGAGAGAGAAAAAGAGGGAGAGAGGAAGCACAGAGGGAAAGGGAGAAGCAGACTCCCTGATGAGCAGAATGCCCAACGCAGGGCTCCATCCCAGTACTCTGGGATCACGACCTGAGCCAAAGGCAGACAATTAACCGGCTGAGCCACCCAGGTGGCCCATATGACATTTTGGAAAGATAAAACTAAAAGGACAGGAAACAGTTGAGCGATTGACAGGGTCTGAGGATGAGGGGTAGAATTGCCTATAACAAGGCACAAGGAAGTTTTTGGGAGGTGGTGGTAATGTTCTGTATTGATTTTGCTGGTGATTTATGACTACATGCATTTGTTAGAACTCAGGATTATAGAGTCATAAGGATAAGCTTTGCTGTTTATAAATTCTGTTTCAATCTAATAAAGAAGGTAATATTCATTAAGTATAAAAATATAAGCAACATTTAAAACCAAATTGAAAACAGAGAGAAATATTCAACATACATAAGAAACAGATGGTAATATCCTCAACTTATAAAATGTTTTATAAATCCACAGGGAGAAAAGTGAACTCATGTAATTTTTTTTTTAATGGGCAATGGCCTGCTTTGTGGAAGCAAAATAATAGGAGATGGTTGAGAATTGAGATTTCTTTCTTTTATAATAATATTTTTTATTATATTATGTTAGTCACCATACAGTACATCCCTGGTTTTTGATGTAAAGTTCGATGATTCATTAGTTGCGCATAACACCCAGTGCACCATGCAGTACGTGCCCTCCTTACTACCCATCACTGGTCTATCCCATTCCCCCGCCCCCCTCCCCTCTGAGGCCCTCAGTTTGTTTCTCAGAGTCCATAGTCTCTCATGTTTCATTCCCCCTTCTGAGAATTGAGATTTCTGATACATCCTGCTTGAATTTCATTTTTTCACTCAATTACTCGTGGTGTGATTTTTGGCAAGTTATTTGACCTCTGTGTGCCTCAGTATCCTCGTCTGTCAATAAAAAGCAATACAATGGCTCCTCACAAGATTGCTGGGCAGATTAAATGAGGTCTTACATTTAAAACTCAGAATAGTAGCTAACACAGTAAGTTCATAATCATGTTATCTAAAAGTCACTGTTTATTATAAATAAAACACATTCAATCCCATTAATTATTAAGAAATTGAAAGTCAATAATTTAATACGATACCATTTATTTCTTTTAATTAACCTAAGTTGAAGAAATTGTCTTATTCTTTTGGTAGGGGTACAAACTGAATTTTTTAAAACACTATCAGGAGGGTAATCTATTTATATGTAAAGAACCATAACAATGCTTATTCTTTTGACCAAGTAATTTTACTTTTACAAACATATCAAAGTGCATAAACAGAAATATGCACCGTATTTCATATACTAAGATGCTCAGTGCAATATTATTTATATAGAGAATTACAAGTGCATATAACACTGCGGCCATTAAACGTTCTGTCTGTGAAGAATATTTAAGGATATTTGAATGTCCATTATACAATGTGAAATGGAAAATTATAAAACTGTGTGTAAGGCATGGTTTTAATTGTATAAAAAATACCACATACTCAACATATGTATGCACATACTAAAAATCAGATTTTTTAAAAACTATGCAACTTCTGGTTTTAGCTCCAACATATAAAGTACTTAGAAGTTATCACTCCTATCCTTGCAAGAAATAAACTGAACAGACTGAAAATCAACAAACTTTACTTGAACCTATCAGAGAATTAAAGTCACAGGGCAAACTGCCATGCCAAAATCTGAAGAGATAGGTGAACACAGAGAATCACAGCTGAAATAAGCTTGCCTAGAGCAGAAGCCACCAGAGTCAAACCGCTAGAAACACCTTTTGCAGTCTGAGTGTGGACCAGGGTGAGAGTGAATAATTCCTGAAGGCCAAAACCATTCGTGGGTTTTCACTCCAGGAACTGGTTCTCATGGTGAAAAGACAAGAAAACCACATCAGGTCTGTGTCAGGGAGAGAGGACAAGTAAACATTTTGAAATATGTCAAGAACATTCTCTACAACAAAGGCTGGATCTCCAGTAAAAAAGATCTTTCCATAGCTTTATCTCATCTAGATGGAAAGGGGCTAATATGCAACACCTGCCTTCTCTCACCTAAGGAGAATGAGGAAGAAAAAAAGAAAAGCCAAGAAACACTTGTGAAGGTCACAGCCCAAAGACTCAGGCCCACTAAAAGATTGAGATTTATGGGGTGCCTGGTGGCTCAGTCATTAAGCGTCTGCCTTCAGCTCAGGTCATGATCCCAGGGTCCTGCAATCGAGCCCGGCTTGGGCTCCCTGCTCAGCGGGAAGCCTGCTTCTCCCTCTCCCTCTCCCCCTGCTTGTGTTCCTCTCTCGTTGTCTCACTCTCTGTCAAATAAGTAAAAAAAATCTTAAAAACAAAAAAAGATTAAGATTTAATTATAGAATGCTTCTCCTTCACAATTTTTTATTACATCAACGGGTTTGAGTTTAATTACAGTAAGTTACAGCTAAAAATAACTACAAGGTACAGACTATTTAAGGAGATTTTAGGGAAACACAAAGGCAACAGGGAACAAAAACTATGGGACTAGAGAAATTTGGAGCCCCTGAAAAGAGCAAACTCCAAACAGTAAACAGATCCCAACTCTAGCCAGATTAGCATAAAATTTCATGCAGAAAGCTTATTTGCCTCAAATCCAGATATATCATCTCCCACTTTGAACAATTACAAGGCATGCTAAAAGGCAAGAACAAAACAACAAAAAACAAAACAAACAAAACAAAACAAAAATAAAAAAACACAATCCAAAGAGACAAAGCAAGCCTCAGAACCAGACGCAGATATGACACAGATTTTGCAATTATCCAACAGGGAATTCACACGATGCATGATTACTGTGCTAGGGGCTCTCATGAAAAAAGTACACAACATGATGGAAAATGCAAGCAGAGGTGAAAAATCTAAGAAAGAATCAAAAAGAAATGCTAGAAATCATAAACACTGTAACAGAAATGAAGAATACTTTTGATGTGTCCAGTCAATATATGGGACACAGTAGAGGGAAAAATCAATGACCTTGAAGATACATCAGTGAGAACTTTCCAAACTGAAACATGAAGAGAAAAAAGAACGAAAAAAAAGTGGGGGAAATATCCAAGAACTGTGTGACATTTTCAAAAAGTGTAAAATAGGCATAATAGGAATAGCAGGAGAAGAAAGAAAGGAGCAGAAGAAATATTTGATGTAATAGTGACCGAGAACTTTGCAAAATTAATGACCGACATCAAACCACAGATCCAACCTCATAGAAGGTACAACACAAGTTAACATGGACTTTGGGTGATAATGAGGTGTCAGTGTAGTTTCATCAGTTGTGACACGTACCCTTCTGGTGCTGATGTTGATAAGAGGAGAATCTGTGCATGTGGGGGAGCAGGGTACCCTAAAACTTCTCTTCAAAAAAGTCTATGAAAGAAAACTGTGTTAAAAAACAGAAGGCAAAAAAGAAGAAACAAAACCCAAGTGCGACAAATACAAAATAGTTACAAATCTACCTATCTTAATTGACTAGTAGTAAAAATGGTAGATAATAGTCCAACTCTATCAATGATCCCTTCAATGTGAGTGATCTAAATACACCAAGTAGAAAACAAAGATTGAGTGGATCAAAAAATAAAGGCCCAACTGAATGCAAACTGGTGCAGCCACTGTGGAAAACAGCGTGGAGTTACCTCCAAAAGTAAAAAATTAAACTACCCTGTGATACAGCAGGTGCATTGCTGGGTATTTACCTAAAGAATGCAAAACCACTAACTCAAAGGATACACGCACACCCATGTTTATAGCAGCATTATTCACAATGGACAAGACATGGAAGGAGTCCAAGTGTCCACCGACTGATGAATGGATAAAGAACAAGTGGCTTGCATATGTATCTATAATTCAGCCCTAAAAAGTAATGAGATCTTGCCATTTGCCAGAATAGATTTGCATGGGTGGACCTAGAGAGTACCATGCTAAGTGAAATAAGGCAGAGAAAGACAAATACCATATAATTTCACTCACATGCGGAACTTAAGAAACAAAACAAATGAGCAAAGGAAAAAAGAGGGAGAGAGAGGGAGAGACAAATCAAGAAACAGACTTTTAACTATAGAGAATAAACTGGTGGTTACCAGAGGGGAGGTGGGTGGGGGGATGGGTGAAAATCGATGGGGATTAAGGAGTGCACTTGTGATAAGCACTGGGTGATGTATGGAGTAGTTCAATCACTATATTGTACACCTGAAACTAACATAGTGCTGTATGCTAACTACACTGGAATTTAAAATAAAAAAGTAAAAACAAAAATAAGACTGAACTATATATTATATACAAAAAAGCCATTTTAGGGGTGCCTGGGTGGTTCAGTCGGTTAAGCATCTGCCTTATGCTCAGGTCATGATCCCCGGGTCCTGGGTTTGAGCCCCACATCTGGCTCCCTCCTCAGCTGGGAGTCTGCTTCTCCCTCTCCTTCTGCCCCTCCCCCTCGCTTATGTGCGCTCTCTCCTTCTCTCTGTCAAAAAAAAAACCATTTTAATATAAAGGCACGTGTTAAAAGTAAAGGGGTGAAGAAAGATATACCATCTAATGCAAATTTAAAAAATAACTGGAGTACCTGTATTATTTTTGGACAAAGCAGACTTCAGAACAAAAAAGCATTATCAGGGATAAAGAGGGGCATCACACCATGATAAAAGGGTCAATTCCTCAGGAAGATATAATGATCTTTGATATGCATAAAACAACAGAGTATCCGAATACATGAGGCAAAAACTTAAGGGAAATGCAATAAGAAATAAAGAAACCCACTATTTTAGACTTTACTACTCCTTTTTCAGTATTGATAGATCAAACAGACATAAAATCAATAAAATATAGATGAACTGAACAGCACCATCAATCAATTGGATCTAATTGACACACAGACTATTTCATTCTGTGACATCAGTATACATGCTCTTCTTAAGCTCATAGGGAACATTCACCAAGAAAGACCAGATTCTGGGCCATAAAACACGCCCTAACAACATAAAACAACAGAATCATACTAACTAGTAGTAGTCTACACAATGGAATTAAAGTAGAAACCACTACAGAAAGGTAACTGGAAAATGCCCAAATATTTGAAGACAAAATGATACACTCCTACGTCACACACAGATCAAAAGAGGCTCAAAGTGAAAAGGAAATATGGTAAGAGGTTAACAGTGATTATTTCTGCAGAGCAAACTGACATGTCATTTTTTTAGTATTGGGGTGATTTTCCCATACAAACCAAAAAGAAGGAGCCAACCAACAGGAGGATATTGAAATTTGAGAAAAAAAGACATTTACCTCACGGAGAAGGGTGGGAATCAGAGGTGGGAGAGGCCTAGGAGGTAGGACCACCCATGGGCCACGGCTCCAGGCCCCCAGTGCATCCTCCATTGTCCCATTGGATTTACTTACAAAACACAAACCCAAAAATAAAATTATTAAGATTTTCAAGATGGCAACTGCAAAGCATTAGACTCCAGTGCGGGCCTCTGGGTGTGAGCCCGTGTGACTACACTGGCCCCATGTCCGTGAAGCCAGCCCTGTCTCTCATGTAGATTATAGGATCGTGGAATATGAGCACTGGTTGTTTGGCAACCTTGACTCTTCTGTGGCATTTGTGCCTAACTGGGGCATCGCGTTAGCTGAAGCATGGTGCATTGTTGGTAATTGATTATTTTTCAATATGAGAAAATGAAGAAAGGATTGTAGGCTTGGTGACCCTCTGCTGGGCAGCAAATGAAAAAACTTTCCTGGCCTGGATGAGGCGAGTTGGTTCTTTATTTAAGCCCAGTGGGACCTCAGAAGAAAAGGTATATTCCAGAATAAGCCCCAGAGGATATGTTTCATTAAGCATTTCCAGGAATTGGAGGCTGGGGCATGGGTAGGAAAAGAGTATATAATTGAATAAACATGAAAGTTCAGAATTCCCTGAGGCATCTCTGAATACCCAATATCCTCATCTGAGGACGTTTTCCTCCAGAAGTGCAAAGATGACACAGGCGAGGTGTAGAAAAGGAAACCAATTCAGATAAGTCACCCTGCAGAAAACTCAAGGATTCACAAAATCCCGCTTCTCGATTCAGTGGCCTTAGGGCCCTTCCTTGACTTTGGCCTTCTGTTCCTGCCAGGAAAGCTGTGGAGGCAGTTCGGTGCTGGAGCCTGGGTCCTCCCAAAACCCGGGCCCCAGGTGTGGCCCCCCCAGCTGCTGCTCGGTGGTCCTCCCTGTGTGGGATGGGATTTGCAGCTTCCCCTGTTGAGTTCTGCCCTCCCCATGCCTCACTGTTGCAGGGGAAGGAACACACCTACACACCTTCCTCGTGGGTGTTTTTACACCACTTTCTCTGAATTGCTCCAATATGAACTCTGAACACAGAATAATTGTTCTCATTTCCAAATCATCTACGAGAGAATTATAAAAGCAACATGTTACTTCACTTGGCAATTTCTATTCCTCATACGGTCATATTTTCTCCAGCTCCCTTTTAGGATGGAAGTACTTAACCAGGTCCGATGGTCCTTCCTGATGACAAAAAGTGAAGTTATTTACCAAAATTCTCTTTATCTCTACTTTCATATATTTTACGCAAATGATGTCATCACTCAGGAGACCTTCCTTTAGCAAGATTTTTCCAAACCCTGTTCACAACCCTGTAACACTCAAGGTTAACGACAGATCTGAGGCATAATCCAATAATATTGTATAAAGGAGGAATTTCTTCTCTTTTACTCATAGGAAATCTCTGTATCTCTGGTTGCCTCTAACAGGGATCCAAAACATTTGGAAGATGCACCTGGACAGACAAGCAAGCAGCAACAGAAAGGCAGAATTATATAGGTTTTGGAAAGCAAGGATCTCTTGGAAACAACAAAAAGGAAGGGCTCGCTGATGCCACAGGAAGGAGCTTCGTGCACTTTGCTGTAATTTGAAAAGAATTTTTTTCCTATGCAAAAACAACTATGTAATGAGCATGGCTTTTCTGGAATTGGAAGCTTTGTAGCAATGATCACTGATGTGTTATTTTACGTGACCTTGCTGCTGTTTTTTGGGACGTGGCATTCCTGGCCACAAGAGCATAGAGAAGATTCGACACCACCAGGGCTGCTGCAGCCCCCCGCTGCTGTAGCCACGGGACAGAAACTAGGGTCCAAGCAGCAGGCCGGTACCCCGAGACCACGGGAGCAGGCAGGAGTTTCGCACTCCCCCAGGGTGAACCAATGTGTTCAGACCTCACAGTCAACGTCCGACTCGGGGCTGTCACGAGGACTGTCTAATGGGTGCATAGGGTGCTCAGAAAACAACAGTAAAGGCAAAGCAGCTGGGAAGGAGTCTCCGCATGAAGGGACTTCCACACTCAAGCCACTAAATTATGGTGGACGTTGAACAGGCTGAAGGCCAGCTGAACCCTAAATTTTGGAAAATGGGGGACCAGTTGAAGGGAAAAACAAGATTACCGAGGGCTTCCTGGATGTTAATGACGGCGAGGTCCACCCATTAACAGGTCTACACAGGAGACAGAAACTTGAAGGAGGATATGTAATGATGAGAAAGGCCCTGTAAGTAAACATTCTCTTCTACTCAGAGAAAAAGAAGGAAAATAAAAGTTTGCCTGTGGGGAAGCTCCAAAAGGCCCTCCAGATTTATGAGATGAGCGTATCACAGGCAGACTGCATTCACTGTTTGTTCCGCACAATGGGAGTTCCCACCCAGCTTGACACGACAGGGTGTGGGGTAAAGTGAGGCCTTGGGCGTGTGAGCCATGAGATAAAATGATGATAAGGGTTTGCCTCTTGGCCTGGCTCAGCATCCAGCTCTGCGATCAGGGCAGGCCCTATTTACTCATGGGCTGGTTTGCCCCACACTAATCCCAGGGCACTGGGCCACACCATCTCCTGGGACTCCCTTGGTGTGTAGCCATGACCAGTGCAAGGCAGCACCTCTCCAGTTGGCTCCAAAAATCGGAATGAGTAAACATAATACGTTTTTTATTCTTCTGGCTTGAGCATCTCCTTTATGCAATTCTAGTTTTTTAAAAGATTTATTTATTTATTTTGAGAGAGTGCTTGGGGGGGCGGGGCCAGAGGGAGAGGGAGAGGGAGAGAATCTCCAGCAGACTGCCCGCTAAGAGTGGAGACCGACCTGGGGCTCAATCTCAGGACCCTGAGATCATGACCTGAGCCAAAACCAAGAGTCAGATGCCCAACCCACTGAGCCACTCAGGCGCCCCACGATTCTTATTTTTACAATGGGCATATTGAGCATAATGTGTATGTTAGTATATTCTAGGTTCTATGGGGGTGACGAGAAATTGACGTGTTCTGTCTTTCTCCTGTGGGAGGATAAGAAACATACAAAACATTGGTGGGAGAAAACAAGAGACTCGCTCACACTTCCTTAGGACTTTTGTCCTTAGACGAGACGAAAATTGAGGTTAGGGTTGATCCCCTTGCCCCCCACCAACTCTGGCACATTCATAAATACCGCACAAAGTACAGAGGACGAAGTCCTTCTGATTTTTGGAGCCACTGAAATAATATTGTATAAAGGAGGAATTTCTTCTCTTTTACCCATAGGAAATCTAAGGCCTAGAGGGCAAGAGACTCATAGAAAGAAGGAAGCAGAACAGAGTGTAGGTCTTCTGGCCCTTAGTTCCAACCACTAGGTCCCCAAATGGATTTTCACATCCAGGCTGTACCCTCAGAAGCAGCACAATTGTTGTTTCCCTAAGGAAGGTGCCCCTCAGGGATGTTAACAGGTGTTAGGAAAAATAAATCAATAGAAAAGAAAAACAACCAGGTTCTAGGGTCATTTAAAATTAGGGGAATCTGGATGAAGCAACATGACATAGATTTCTCCCCTACAGATTTCTTAGCACACTTGATATATGAATGCAAATTGCCAATCTCTAAGAGGGGCATTATTGGAACCCTATCTACATATCTATCTATCTTACAATCTATCTATTTCCTGGAGTATCCTCCACAGCAGCATTTCACAGGCCCACTGGAAAAAAAGTCAACCTTGAATATTTGATAAGGCCTGATATGCAAAAAGTGTGTTAGACTGTACCCATATACCAAAGTGGCTACCCATGGCTGGGCCTAAAGGCACCATGCTGTCCCATCTTTGACCCTGCAGTGTTGTGACAGTTCCTGAAGAAGATGAAGGCCCCTTCACATGTGTCCTCCCCCCAACACATCCCAGGATCATTGATCTTTTGCAACTAAAGAGTAAGTTTGCAAGAAATTAGTGGACACATTAAAAACATGAACAAAATCTCACCACAGCTGTACTAATCCACTTACCTTTTCAAAGAGGCGTTGCTAGTGAATCAAGCTTTATAACTACATAGCCCCCTCCTAAGTTCTAATCCACACGTAAAAAAAACAATCATGAGCTCAGAAAGGCCTCCAAAGAGGATGTTTATAAATCAGTGATAAGTGAAATACAGGTTTCCTCTTCGGCAATTTGCTTTAGTAGGTTCGGTGTATAGGAGAAAGTAGAAAAAAAAAGTTCAGACTTTAATTCAACTCCAAGACAGTTTTGAGCATTTACTTGTTAGCCCAAGTGACAGCTTCTACTCTCCGCTTCTGCTGATAAGATTGTTTTTATTATTTTATATAATTTCTGAAAATTAAATTATCTAGAAGTGAATGAAAGGACAGAGATTGCTTTTATAGGTCCAGGAAAAAAGAAGAAAGTCCCCCCCTGAGAGGTGGAGAAGGTGTATTGGAAGGGGTGGTATTTAAGCTGGGCCTTGACAAGTGAAAAGCAGTTTACTAACCAGAAAAGCAAGAGGGTACCACTCCAAGTGGGACGACAGTGTGCGCGAAGGCATAGAGGCGTGAACCCTTGTGAATATTCCAGCAATTGTGGGAAGTCTGGTGTAGCTGGAATATAGGAGTACAGCATGCAGTGACACAACGGGGGAGACTTTGGAGACTTTGTTATAAAGGACCCTCTGTGCCATTCCAATGAGTTTAAAGTTCGTCCTTCAGGCTGCCAGTGAACGTCTCTTTGCACAGTAGAGTCAGGTTTATTTATATGTGTACTTTAGGAGGATCACCTTAGGAAAAACGCGCTGGAATACGAGAGACTGGTGACCACGGTGATCCATCACACAGCTATTATAAAAGTTCTGGTGAAAGAAACTGTGGGCAAGACCAGAGTCGAGAGGCCCTTCTGAGACAAAATGACAAGGTTTAGTAAGTGCCTGGATGTGGTGGTGAGAAGAAATGGCTGAAGACAGCCCCCAGCTTTCCTGGCTGCGAGTGTGGTACCCTCTGTGCTGTGTGTGGTCCGTGGTACCTCTGAGATAGCTCAGGAGTGCAGAAAAGGACGCAGGTAGCTTAACCATCGAGGGGGGTTCAGGGCAAGGTAGGAAGAGGAAACCATTCCCACATCCTTACTGGAGCTGCTATCTGCATCTATGGTCTTATTTGATTTTAGGGATTATTCTTCCTCTGACTCCGAGTGACACCAAATACATAAAATACCCACACCCACAGCTGCGGTTGGACCAGAAGTTATCATAAATCATATTGAGTTTGATGTGATATCTTCAACTTCAACAATGATGACTCAGCTAGGCTCCGCGTCAAAGTGCCTTTTGCCAACCGGGTCCATATTCCCAAAGGCTTCCTGGTATGCTGCATGGTGGCACGGATACGGAAAATGGAGAAAGATAACTCTGGCCCAACCTAGTCACACCTAGCTTGAGTAAAGCTGGGTAAGTACAAATATGAGAAGCGCTCTTGTCTGAGTTCATGCCGGCCTTCTCTTCTGCTCCATTGCTTTGGTGAAGCCAAGATGAAGCTGACAGTGAGTAGATTCTTCCTTTTGAATGTATTATCTCATGATGAGAGGCTGTTAACATTCTGAGCTAAGGGGGGTCTGCTTCTTACGAAAATCTCACCATAATGGAAAATTTGTCTTAAAAAGAATCTCCTTTCATGTCATTGAATCGTGGCGACTGTAAGCATCCTTGTGGAGAATGATAGTCATACTGGGAGCAGACAGCTGTCTGAACATTGTATTCCAGGCTCTCTTCATAAAATCACCCTCTAGTCCTCTTGACTCAGGGCTGGTCACAAAGCAGACAGTCCCTAAGTCCTAGAAAATGCCTGATCTTTCTTCACCTTCTTGAATTCCCCTTTTGACCAAAACTCCTGAACATGTTCAGGAAAGTTGAAAAGCTGATTATCAAATGAGATGGGTGAGAGACTTACCATCACATTGTCTGCTGTGGAATGGATCTCCAAGTAAGAATGGCTTGCTTGAACCCTGACCATAGTCATTTATCCATGAAAACACCTAAAGCATGAAGCCAGTGCAGCATCTCACCTGTGGCTACCAATAAAAGGCTGAGAGTGTGGCAGGTAGACCACAAAATTCCACCAACATAACTGGTGGTGCTGTGTGTCGTTTATAACAAGATGCAGAGGGGCGAGAAACCCGATGAATGTTTTCAGTCTTTAACATACTAAGCGCTGTATTACAGCAGGCTCTGCTTCCAAGTGGAGTTGCAAATGTCAAATGATTATGTGATTATGTAGAAATACATTCCAAGAACAGCACCGCTTTAAAAAAAATAAAAGAGGAGCTCCGAACCCAGGGCAGATGTGGTTCCTCCCCTGCTTCTGCCATGAGCAAGGGGTGCAATCTTAGCCAATACAACCTTGGCCACGTTACTTAACACCTGAGGCTCAATTTCCTCGTATGTGAAAGGACTGCACCGTACTAGTAGATCTCTAAAATTTCCCCCTCCTCTCACTGTTTAGGAGACTAGTTTTTACCTCCTTCTTAAGCTCTCAGGAGAAAAAGTAAGAAAATAAAAGAATTACCTTGAGTCACCAGGGCAGATCTCAGACCAGTTTGTCCCAGGCCAAGGAAATGAGAATGGGTACTCTGATGGAGCACCTACATAAAATCTCTGAGTTCTGGTAACCGATGTCATGTACCCAGTGACAAATGACTAATCCAGGTACCCTGGGACAGTGACAGACTTCCTTTCTGCCAATCACACTTGACAGCAGAAATTTCCACCCTCCGTCTCTCAGCAGCAGTGGCCAGACTGCTTACAATTTCATTGCTTTAAAAAAATTTTTTAGATAAAAAAAAGTATTTTTTTTTATTAGGAGGTCTATGAAGGAAGCAAAGCATCCCAGATCAAATAAGAAAATCAAATCATTTTCGGACATAATTCTCAAATGTGTTTCTCAATATACTGACACTACATAGTTTTTTCATAAGAGCTACATTACAATTCTAGAACTATATATCACAAAAACAGGATGACTACAAGTCATTAACCTATAATCTTACATTATCATTAAAACTTTCTATGGTTGGAAAGAATACAAAGGTCAAAGAAGAAAAGACAGACCACTCAACAGAGTGGAAAAATTAGTATTTTTTATAAGCTTGGGAAGAGAAAGAAGAGGAAATTATTTTGCCATGTGGTAGGAAACCAATGTTACTTATGATTTTTAGATTGTCTTCGCTGGACTTCTTGGAGTCTTTCTGACCCCAGCCCTTGCTTTCACTGTAAGTATTAAACTTTTTATTTTTATAATAAATTTTTTTGAAGATTTTTATTATTTATGTGAGAGAGAGACAGACAGAAAGACAGTGAGACCGTGAGAAAGACAGTATGAGTAGGGTGGGGAGAGGCAGAGGGAGAGGGAGAAGCAGACTCCCCACTGAGCAGGGAGCCAGATTCGGGGCTGGATCCCAGGGACCCCAGGACCATGACCTGAGCGGAAGGTAGACGCTTAACTGACTGAGCCACTCAGGTGCCCCAGTATTAAACTTTTTTTTTTTTTAAGATTCTATTTATTTATTTGACAGAGATAGAGACAGCCAGCGAGAGAGGGAACACAAGCAGGGGAAATGGGAGAGGAAGAAGCAGGCTCATAGCAGAAGAGCCTGATGTGGGGCTCGATCCCACAACGCCGGGATCACGCCCTGAGCCGAAGGCAGACGCCTAACCGCTGTGCCACCCAGGCGCCCCCCCAGTATTAAACTTTTTAAAGTGTATTACTAGAATGCATTTGCAAAGAAATGCGGTATTAAATCACTGTCAATTTCGTATAACTTTCAGGATTTCAGCATTGGAGGTAACAGCAACAGTGGTATAAGTGGCCAGCAGTCCCTGAGTGTCAACAATGAGCATAATGTGGCTAATGTGGACAATAACAACGGCTGGGACTCCTGGAATAGCATCTGGGACTATCGTGCTGTAGGTAGCCAACATACAATTTCCAGTCTTTACAAATATGATGTTTCTTTTTTAACAACAACAAAAATGTCTGCTAACCATAAAAGAATTAAAAATGAAGTAATTTCTAACTGTACGTCAGCATAGAGTTGTAAGTCAAAGTGCCTATTTTGGTCATCCTGCTTCACTCCCTAAATATAACCCGTATTGATGTTTCCCACAATCAATTAAAATTCAAACCAATGAACAGTAATTAGGATCCACTCTGTCCAAGGGATTGTGGGGCTGTTAGAAAATATGATGACATACAAATGGCTAACAGACACATGAAAAAATGTTCAAAATCATTAGCCATCAGGGAAATTCAAATCAAAACCACACTAAGATACCACCTTACGCCAGTTAGAATGGCAAAAATAGACAAGGCAAGAAACAACAATTGTTGGAGAGGATGTGGAGAAAGGGGATCCCTCCTACATTGTTGGTGGGAATGCAAGTTGGTACAGCCACTCTGGAAAACAGTGTGGAGGTCCCTTAAAAAGTTAAAAATTGAACTACCCTATGACCCAGCCATTGCACTACTGGGTGTTTACCCCAAAGATACAGACGTAGTAAAGAGAAGGGCCATATGCACCCCAATGTTCATAGCTGCATTGTCCACAATAGCCAAATCATGGAAGGAGCCGAGATGCCCTTCAACAGATGACTGGATTAAGAAGCTGTGGTCCATATATACAATGGAATATTACTCAGCTATCAGAAAGAACGAATTCTCAACATTTGCTGCAACATGGACGGCACTGGAGGAGATAATGCTAAGTGAAATAAGTCAAGCAGAGAAAGACAATTATCATATGATTTCTCTCATCTATGGAACATAAGAACTAGGAAGATCAGTAGGGGAAGAAAGGGATAAAGAAAGGGGGGGTAATCAGAAGGGGGAATGAAGCATGAGAGACTATGGACTCTGAGAAACAAACTGAGGGCTTCAGAGGGGAGGGGGGTGGGGGAATTGGGTAGGCTGGTGATGGGTAGTAAGGAGGGCACGTATTGCATGGTGCCACTGGGTGTTATACGCAACTAATGAATCATCGAACTTTACATCAGAAACCAGGGAAGTACTGTATGGTGACTAACATAATAGAATAAAAAAACATTAAAATAAAATAAAAAAAATAATAGGCAGATGTCATTCATTAGCTCTGTGACCTTTGGCATGTTACCATACTTCTCTGGGACTATTTTCTCATCTGTAAATACAGGATTATTGTGAGGAATTAATGCAAGCTCTAAGAACACAAACTCTTAGACCAGTGTCTGACAAAACAGTTATTCAATAAGTGTGACCCATCATATAAATTTTATATACATATATATGTAAATAAAATGTCACCACCACCAAAAAAAAAAAAAAGATAAAAAGAAAAATATGAACATCCTTCTGCCTTCCCTGAAGATAGCCTCTGTAAGGAGGAGAGACCTGCACAGTATCACGGCTGCCTATCTCAGTCCGTCTTCAATTTCCTTCTAAAAAGACAGAAGTGGACATTTCACAGGTAACTCAAAAAAAAAAAAAAGGAAATGTAAATGAAAAATTAATTGGTAAGAGAAGCAAAAAACCAAAAGCAAACAAAAACAACATTTGGCTCTGGTTAGGAGACCCAATTCTGCAATTACTAGCTTTTTATTTAACAAACTTTGTACTTTGAAAAAGGCAATTCTGTATCATTTCAGTTTTATCATGTGATCAATTAGAAAACCAATCCCTGTCTTACCTGTCTCCTTGAAATGTTGTGGAGATCAAATGAGAGTAAAATGCGACAGCAATTTAAAGTTAATTTCGGCAAAACAGACATGTGTGGGGTGACTCCATGCTAGAACCTGCAGCTAGAGCAATGAATTAGACTCAAGGTCTCTGCCCTCAAGAAGCTCGTATTCCATCCTTACAAATGTTAGCAATAGATATGATTGCAAAACAGGGCCAGATCTGGTGCTCCGATCTGAGTTCATCATAATCTTGGATTTCCATTTCCCTCTGCTGGTCAAACTGATTTTTGGTAAGAAAAGCTCCTTGGGGACCTACTTCCTACTATCTACCATGTCCTTTTACAGAACTTTGCTGCAACCAGATTCTTTGGCAAGAAGAAATGCATTGTGCACAGAATGAACAAGGAAGTCATGCCCTCTCTTCAAACTCTCGATGCACTGGTTAAGGAAAAGAAGGTATAAATACAAGTCTTTTTAATTTGGCTCAAGGGAGGTCTTACGAGTGCCAGTAAATAATGAGGTCCCAGTCATTTCCTCTTGACCACAGTACGTTGTAATGTGCAGCACAAAAGGGGAAGAGGAACTGGTAATTGCCTGAGAAGAGGGAGCTGCCAACCACACTCTGTGTTGTGGCTCACACCTGCCTTTACTGCCAGAGGAGCAAAGCTCTGCTCAAGCCAGTGGGCGCTGTCTACACTTCCCCAAGTACATTTTCCCACAAGAGTTGGGTTGGGGTTATTAGATTTAGAAATAAAAATAGAGGATACCGAGTTAAGTTTGAGTTTCAGATAAAGGATGGATAGTTTTTTTTTAGTTTAAGTATGTCCTAAGCAATATTTAGGACACACTTTTAACAAAAAATCGTTTGCTTATCTAAAATTCAAAAATAACTGTGTGTCCTGTATTTTATCTGGCAACCCTGATTGGGTGGGGAGAGAAGATATATTGCTCTTTAAAATGTTTGCCTGAGTTCATATTTCTATAACTGATAAATAGGCACCTTTCATTGACCAGGTAGAGAAAATAAACTGCATTCTCAGAAACTGATTATTATATAGCTCGATCCAAGAAATACAAAGTGACAAAATGAGGTCCAAGTTTCAGAATAAATTTAGCCTCAGACTTCTGCTTTTATGAGAAGCTAAGGTTTCACATCAGCTACATCTTTTGGGACACAGAAATTCCGAGATATACAGGGTTGATGCTGATTACGAAAAAAAACTGTAGTCAAACAATACCCTCTGCTGGCCTGGTACCCAACCCTCATTCAACAAACTGCTGGGCTGGGCACTCATTCTCTCTCTTCCTTTCCACTCTCAGCTTCAGGGTAATGGACCGGGAGGACCACCTCCCAAGGGCCTGATGTACTCAATCAACCCTAAAGAAGTCGATGACCTGAGCGAGTTAGGAAAACCCATTGCTAGCATGTGCAGGGGGATTCCAACGTACATGGCTGAGGAGATCGAAGGTGAGTAGCCTTTCAATGGTGCACTCCAAGTTATTGCTGTGGAACTGGCAGACTATTCTGGGGCAGGTCCACAGAAGACACCAATCTCTCGGCACTTGCTTCGTGCTTTCAGTGTGTTAAATCAATAGCTCCTGCCGGCAGTCTTACGTGATAAGTTTTTGCGATTCTCACTTTCTGGATGAGGAAACTGAGGCACAGGGAGAGGTCACAAGCCTCTTGTCTGAGTCAGTCCCAAGCATTCTGGCTTTGGATTCTGTGCTCTTCACCATTGGGAAATACTGCCTTTCAAGAGTGGATCTGGAGTTATTTAAAGGAATGTGTGAATTGCTGAGGGAAAAGAGAATGCCAATAGAATTTATTGATTTTTTACAGCTCGATCACTTAATTTCTGCGCCTTCAAAGAATAACTTTCACAAAAACAAAGTACCCACCCACCTAATATAACAGCAACTTTCCAGACATCTGAATTGATCGATTAAATCTAGGTAGATAGCTAGACAGATAGATAGACAAATCGATCCTGAAAGTAGTACATAGCTAGTTTGGAAACTGTGTGACACTTTAAAAAAAAAAAAGAGTCCTTGAAAAGATATTGATAACAGTTTCTTCTTTTCTTTTCACCAGGGGCAAGCCTGTTCTTTGCCTCAGAAAGTTGCGTCAGTGCTGATGTATTGTGGATCCTGAACATTTCCTTCTGTGGAAAAACAGTGGAGAGTTAAAAAAAAAAAAAAAGTCACTCTGAGTTTAGTCATGAGAATGGTCGATGCAAAAAATATGGGTTCTGATAGTTTTTATCATGTCATTCTGAAATGTTTTCTGCTGTCTATGTTTGGCCTCTTTAAGTTTCAATAAACCTACTTAACACTAAATTCCTTATGATTCTATTTGAAGCACACAGGATCAAAAGTGCAGTGTGGCGGTGGCAAGCTGTCCGAGCGCATTAGACCCAAGCGTTAGC
Source organism: Ailuropoda melanoleuca (assembly GCF_002007445.2). Lineage (NCBI taxonomy): Eukaryota > Metazoa > Chordata > Mammalia > Carnivora > Ursidae > Ailuropoda > Ailuropoda melanoleuca. Next base: position 91,960,255 of record NC_048221.1, read on the forward strand.
CTATGTTCGGGGCCTGTCCCTTATAAAGAAGCCCTTCAGATGCTTTGGCTACTACTAACCACGGTTCCGGGAATGGATCCAAGACAATCCGACGGCTCCGAAGACCGCTGCACAGTTGATGTGCACAGTAACGTTTCAGACCAGCAAGGGCAGAAATCCACTCAAAGCGGTTTACACCAGAGGGAGGGGTTACTGCAAGGATATTGGAGTATCTAAAATAATCTAAGGGCAAGAAAATCAACGAGACTGGAACCAGGAACTATGTTGAGATCAAGACCCAAGTCTCCTTCTCTCTCCCGGAAGCTACTTATTCATTCTTCTCTGTTCCTCTTTAAACTCTGCTTCTCTCTTCTTTCCATCATGCAGAGGGCTCTTTCTGCCCTCGTGGAGGGAGATGGCTGAACCAAAATATTAACTCAACTCCCCTGTTTCTAGGTCTTTCCCTCTCAAGAGGTAATGTCTAATTCTTTTGAATCCCAATTTCAATTTTTCTTGACCCTGTTTGGTTCGAGGGCCCACAACCAACCAGGTATAGGTGCAGCAATGGGGTCTTCGCTGAAGGAGAAAGATCTCAGAAAAAACAGAGACTCCAAATGTTGTGTGAGACAACATGAAACTCAGTTCTTTTTTTTTAATTGCTCCCATACATATTTTTTAAATCCCGATGCCATAAGAGGATATCTAATCCATTCTAATGTCTTCAGATGGGATACCCCTAAAGAACCATAACAACGACAACAAAGGAGACATTGATTCCCACCATTTGGAAAAATGCAATATTTACCAGGTCTTATTGGGGAGCAATGATAATTTTCTTTATCCTGAGGCAATTTCATTGCTATTCACATGACGTGTACTACCGGAGCCGTAGAATTTCCAAAATACCCCGAAGCCCTGAAATGTGGAAACCCATCAAAGATTAAGGCCTTAGATCCTGCCCTGTCACTGTCAGTGAGAAAGAAAGAAACCTGTGATTCACAAACTGGATACAATGTCACGTAACTGACTTTTGGAAACTGATGAATTCTGTTTCTTAGAAGAATTGTCTAGCCACTATTTCAGGATAAGAAATTAAATTCACTAGGAAGATATAAAAGTTGTAGATTATATACACCTATCAAAATATATTGCTCAGTCAGTTAAGCATCTACCTTTTGCTCAGGTCATGACCCTGAGATCCTGGGACCGAGCCCTGCCTTGGGCTCCCTGCTCAGGGGGAGTCTGCTCCCTCTCCCTCTGCTGCTTCCCCCACTCATTCTCTCTCTCTCTCTCTCTCTCTCTCTCTTCCTCTCATAAATAAATTAAATCTTTAAATATATATATATAAGGAAAAATTCTAAGAATTACAGGAGAATTTAATAATCTCGCTGTTTTAGTAAAGATTTTAATACATATCTTTCAATATCTTATAGATTAAGCAGCTAAGAATATAAAAACATTTAACACAACTAACAAGCCTATGTTAATGAACATACGTAGAACACTTCAGAATGCATATTATTCTTAAGTATGTATGGGACATTTACAAATACTGATTGTATGCTAAGGCACAAATCAGATCTCAAGAACTTTCAAATGATTGGCATCACGAAGAACACATTTTTCTGCCTTCAAGTTAATTAAGAGAACAAATATTGGCTTCTAAATAAAACAAGATAGTTGCATTTGTTTTGAAAGTAGGCAGCATATTTCTAAATAACACATGAGCCAAAGAAGAATCCATGATGAAAGTGGAATGCATTTAAAACTAGACAATAGTGAAAATACCACATATCAAAACCTTATGAGTGGCAGCTATAACAATAAATAGAGGAAAATTTAGTCTGAAGCTTCATTTCATAAAAGAAGAAAGGTTGACAGTTGAGTCAAAAATTCAACTTCAAAACGAGGGAAAAGCATACAATATACAAAATAAAGAGGAGGGAAGAAATAATATTGACGGTATCAGAAGTTAATAAAATAGAAAAAATATACAATAGTAAGACTCAACAAAGTCAAAACTCAGTTCTTTGGAAAAGCATGAAGTTGACAAACTTTAGGTGAAAATGACCAGAAATCCCAAGAGAAATAAGTGGAATGGATCTAAAAAAATAAAACCCAAACTAAATGAATAAAAAAACAAAAGCAGAAATAGATCTATAACTACAAAGAACAAACTGAAAGATGTCAGAGGGGAGGAGGCTGGGGGATGCGCAACACGGGAGACGGGGAGCGGGAGGTACTGGCTTCTGGTTATGGAATGAAGAAGTCGCAGGACTTAGAGACACAGTATAAGGAAGACAGTCAGTGATACTGTAGTAACATTGTAACAAGATAGATGGTAGCTGCACTTGTGAACAAAGCATAATATACAAACTTGTCAAATCACTATGCTATGCACCTAAAGTAACATTGTGTGTCAACTACAAATTTTTAATTTGTAGTAATTTTTAAGTAATTTTTTAAAAAGATTTTAATTTATTTGACAGAGATAGAGACAGCCAGAGAGAGAGAGAGGGAACACAAGCAGGGGGAGTGGGAGAGGAAGAAGCAGGCTCATAGCGGAGGCACCTGATGTGGGGCTCGATCCCAGAACACTGGGATCACGCCCTGAGCTGAAGGCAGATGCTTAACCGCTGTGCCACCGGCGCCCCTAATTTAAGTAATTTTTAAGATAAATCACAGTCAATGCTAGAAAAAACAAACAAAAAGATACTCAGCTATAGATGCCACCGATACTGAGAGGTTAATAAAATGATGCTGTGAACAACTCTATATCAATAAATTTGAAAGCTTCAATGAATTGGATTTCTAAAGAAAGGACCTACCAAAGCTCACTCAAGAAGAAATATAGAAACTGAATAATTCTAAAACCAGTAACGGAAATGGTTCAGAAGTTTAAAAACTTTACACAAGAAAATTCCACGCCAAGGTGGTTTTTATGCTGAGATGTAACAAAACTTGAAAATACAGATTATTCTTATCTTATAAAACTATTCAAATGTGTGGGTGGGCGTTGGTGGGGGCCGGGGAGCGGGGGAGTACTCTCCAACACATTTCATGAGAATACTGTTAACTTGATTCCAAAACCTGTCAGGGATTGAATGGGAAAAGAAAAGTACAGGACAATCTCTGTTATGAATATTGATGGCAAATATCCTCACAAAATTATAGCAAATCAATCGAGCAAAGTGTAGAAAAGATTGAATATAGCACGACTGTGTTGGATTTTTCCTAGTAACGCAAGTTGGTTTGATATTAGGAATTTAATAATGTAATTTGCCACATTGAAAGATCAAAAGACAACAATCTTACGATGTATCTCAATAGTAACACAATTACATAGTAAAGTTAAATATTCATTCATAATAAACAAATAATTCTCAGAAGGTTTAGATTTAAGATTATCTAAAAAAAAAAAACTACTGTATCATGTAAAACAACGGAAACATTCTTCCTAAGACAAGAAATAAGGCAAATGCCTGTCTTCAAAACTTCTAGAAACATTGTACTGAAAGTAAAGTAAAAAATAAATAAATAAATATAAAGATTTGAAAGGGAGGAAGGAAGAAAAGACTATCATTATGCCCAGATGACATAGTTTTCTGTGTAAAAATACAAAAAAAATCTGTAGATAATTTATGGGAGTCCGAGCATTTAGAAAGGTTCCTACAGGGGTGCCTGGGTGGCTTAGCCGGTTAAGTTTCCAACTCCTAATTTCAGCTCAGGTCATGATCCCAGGGTCATGGGATGGAGCACTGCTTCCCGCTCCATGACAAGCTTAAGATTCTCTCTCTCCCTCTCCCTCTACTCACCCCCCCCCCGCTTGCTCTCTCCTCTCTCTCAGAAAGAAAAGAAAAGAAAAGAAAAGAAAAGAAAAGAAAAGAAAAGAAAAGAAAAAAAAAGAAAAGAAAAGAAAAGGAAAAGTTCCTGCATACAGAAAAATGGCCATCAAATATAAGCTGCATTTCTGTATATCAGCGGCAAACATATAGAAACTTAATATTAAAATAGCATTTATAACAACAGCAAAATATACGACACAACTTGGAAAAATCAATTTATTTAATAATATTTCTTTTTTTTAAAAGATTTTATTTATTTATTTGACAGACAGAGAGACAGCCAGCGAGAGGGGGAACACAAGCAGGGGGAGTGGGAGAGGAAGAAGCAGGCTCACAGCAGAAGGAGCCTGATGTGGGGCTCGATCCCACAACGCCGGGATCAAGCCCTGAGCCGAAGGCAGACGCTTAACCGCTGTGCCACCCAGGCGCCCCTAATAATATTTCTTAAGTAACTTCTACAAGCATAGCGCTATCGCACACACTTGAAATCCATCAGTAAATACAAATGCAAAGATCCTTGTCTCGTGTAGCTAATATTTCAATTAGAGGAGGCAGATACAAATGATACATATAATTCACACACAAGTGAACAAATACATAAATAAACAACAGAATATTTGGTAGGGTAGTATTACATAGTATTATATAGTTGGATAGAAAATGATAAATACCAAGGGGGAAATGCAGAGCAGGGTAAGGGGATTCAAGAGCTCCAGGAGGAAAGAGTCACTTCGGCATTTTTAACAGGTATGTAGGATAGGTATCATTGAAAGGTGATATGGAAAGACTGAAGGAGATTAAGTAGCTAGCCATGCTAATCTTGCTGGGTGAAAAGCATAACAGGCATAGGAAATAGTGCTACCGCCTAAGGCAGAAGTGTGCCTGGCATATTAAAAGCACAGCATGGAAGTCAGTGTGGCTGGAGGAGAATGAACAAAACAGAAAGTAGAAGGAGATGAGGGCAAAGAGGTGATGGGAGGCCAGATCATGAGCAGCCTTGTAGGCCATTGTGAGAAATTCAGGTATTATCCCAGGTAAAATAGGGAATTTGAGCCAAGATAGGATATGATCTTACCAAGTAATATATTAAACAAAAGATATACCAGACTTCTCTGGAAACTTTATTGAGAGACGTTAAGGTAGACTAAGTAAGTGCAGGGAGGGCTTGTTATTATAAGGAGGTCAGCTCTCCCTCAATCTATAGATTTGATGCGATTCGAAACAAATTCCCAGCAGGCCAAGTGTGTGCATGTGTGTGTGTGGTACATGACAAGTGAAACTTAGCATATGCATGCAAGATCAAGTGTCCTTGATGTTTCTAATCATCTTATGAGTAGAGACACTGACTGCTCTTTGTTCACAACTGTTTTTGCAAGGATGTCTGTATAACAAACGGCCCTGGAGGAGAGGTGGGTGGTGGGATGGAGTAACTGGGTGATGGGCATTAAGGAGGGCATGTGATGTGATGAGCACTGGTGTTATATCCAACTGATGAATTATTGAACTCTACATCTGAAACTAATGATGTACTATATGTTGGCTAATTGAATTTAAATTAAAAAAAAAGCCTTGGAAGGTATAGTGTCTCTTTTTAGAACAAAAAGTAGGCATGTCCACTGTATTATAAAAGATTTGAGCCCCCGAAGCTTACCCCCACTATATGATACACCCCACTGTGTGTGCAAGCTTCCTTCTGGGTCCACGTGCATTGCCCTGTGAAGTTCATGGACAAGGGACCCTGACACAAACATGTTCTTGCTCATACTACTTGCTGTGCTGTGACTAATAAAGTCCTTTGTGTCTTACTCAGGGAGCTCATGTCTCCGGTCATCATCCATGAACCTATGGCAGGTTAACTTTTCAGCTTTCAAGTAGGGTAAAATCTCAGACCCTTCTTGGAAGGGCCAAGCCCAGCCAAGTTACTACCATAGAACAACAAAATGGGTGAACTTGACCTATCATAATTATCATAAAGACATGGTAATGAAGACGATGTGATGTGAATACTGGGATGTACAAATCTGTCAGTAAAACAAGATAGAAAGCCCACAGATAGATTCACACATCTATAGAGGGCTGAAACAGGATGTAGACTGTATTCCAGACCTGTGAGGAAAAGATAGGTTTCTTCCATAGCGATGTTAAAATAATTAGGTAGTCATATGGAATACAAAGAAATGGGAAAATATCACCAGACCCCCTACCTTACACCATATATTTATAAATCAATTTCATGTATGTGAAAAGCCTAAATAAAAAAGGTAAAATAAGCAGCCTTAGAAGATAAGACAGAACAATAACTTCAGGACTATGGATGGAGGGAAGGATTTGCAGAAAAAGCTCTAGCTATAAAGTAAAATACTGATAAATTTCTCTGCATTAAAAATAAGAATGTCTTTTTATCCACAGACACCAAAAACGGAGTGAAAGGTGAGCCACAAACTAGTGGAGATATTTGCAACATAAATTGGATAAAAGAGTAGTACACAAATTATATAAAGAACTCCTACGTACTAACAAGAAAAAGATGAATAAGTAATAGAAAAATGGACACAAATATGTTTCTAGAAGAGGAAACCTTAATGTTGAGTCTGGATATGAAAAGACATTAACTTCATTCATAACAAGGAAAATGCATATTAAAACCATGGTGATAGATCATTTTATACCCAACCTTTTGGCAACTGAAAAAGTCCAATATTGGGTGCTGGAGAGGATGCGGAGTAACAGTACATGGCCAGGGTAAGCCTGAATTGGTACGACTGCTTTGGAAAACAACTCAGTATTGTCTAACAACCTGCAGATGTGAATTTCCTATGATCCGACACTGCCACTCTTAGGTATATATCCTAGAGAAATTCTTGCCTATGAACACCCAGAAACATGTCACAAGAATCTTCACAGCAGTCGTGTTTGGAACAGCAAAAAACTAGAAACAATCCAAATGTCTGCTGACAGAAGAATAGATAAATAAATTGTGATATGCTTTCTTGGTAGAATGCTAAACATCACAAAGGGGAAACCAAATTAATCACAGCCGTGCACAGCAACACGGATGCCTGTCTGGAAAACAACGTTGGGCCGACACAGGGAATTGCAGAAGAAAACGTATCGTATTTACATTAAGTTGTAAAGCATACAAAACTAAGCACCACACACATTTTATTCTAGAAACACCTTCATATGTGGTTAAACTATGACTAAAGCAAGGGAATGATAGCACCAAGTTCGGTATAACTGTGCACCCCCCAGAGGGAGAGGAGGGTTCATGGAGGGGCGGATGGAAGGCTTCCAAGGTAGTGGCAAAAATGTGTCACTATTCTTTATACTCTGCATACATTTTTAAATAGTCTTATGCACTAACTCAAGACTTAACTACAATTTTTAAAAGTTGAAAGCACAAGAAGTAAGATAACGTTATGAAGACGATAAGAGGATCGACTTGTGTGGATGGCAAGACACTGCCCTTTCGTTCCAACAGAAAGCCGAGGCCTCTCATCTCTTGCTCAGCTCTGCGCCTTGTGGTTCCAAACAGGCAGCCTTTGACCCGTGTCCCCAGAAGAGTAAGTGAAAATGAGCTCATTCAGCACCAGGATGCCGAGAGGCCTGCGGAGAGAAGCCGCTGTTCCTGAGCCGTGCGGGTGCCAAGCCTGTTCCCTACAAGACTCTAAATCACGGCTTGGAAGCCTGCCGTGCTGTTTCCCGTGTGCAGTTTTGTTCAGCCTTGTAGATAACCTGAGTAACTCAGACTAAACCGTGGCTTGCCCTGGATGCCTCGGCCCATGGGGGTCAGCAAGAGATGCAGGGAGCATGCAGAGCTGGCTGGCAGGGTCGTCAGAAGTTTTCGTGACTTCATAACCCCAAGAGGCACCAGAGAGGAGCAGATAATTTCCTGTTACAAGCCCTTGCCCGTTATTTGAATATCTTTCTGGTCCTCCACCCAATGGCACTTCTGACAAAACTAAATAGTTTAAACCAAACCTCCAGCAATGGAGCCTTCCAGAACATTAACTAATAAATTTTCACCTGAAGTCAAATTTTCCAAGGAACTTTCATATCAATAGATACATATATCTATTAGCTGATTTTTGCACTTCCCAAATTTCCAAAATAACCAATTAAGAATTCCAGGAAGTACAACCAGATCAAAGTGAAAGTACACCAAACTAGCAGAGATATTTGCAACACAAAACTCATTTAAATCATTCCTACCCAGATGTTCAAATTAGGCTTTAACCATCCTCTTTCCTGGCATTGCTTTGATCCACAAGATTCAAATCAGATAACAAAAATCACAGCCCAGCTCCCTTAACTAAAAACATCTCACTTCAACTCTATGCCATTTATCTATCATCTATCTATCATCTATCTATCTATCTATCTATCTATCTATCTATCTATCTATCTATCTATCTCTTTAACTTATTGAGCACCTCCTACATGATGGACTTTTCTAGGCACTAGAGATAAAGTAGGCACTAGGGAAAAAGCAATCAAAGAGCCTGTCTTTATGAAGTTCACATTCCAATGGTGGAGAAAAACAGTAAATAAATAAATACACAACATGAATAAAGATGAAAAACTGTCAAGGAGGGAAGAGAATAACATGGAGGGAGAAGAACCATCAGTAGAAAATTAAGATGGGGGAGGGGTTGCCAGTTTATATTAGAGAGGCAGGTGTATAATAAAGAATTAGGCTGGTCTCTGTCCCAGGTTCCTGGAAGGTGGTTTCTAAGTGATTGGAGCGTCTCTGTTATTCACAGTGGTCCTCTCAGACCACACCTGATAATTTAGGTTAATGAGATGACTCAGGATAGGAGTTGGTTATGCCAGAAAGACCAACTGTGTGATTAGAGGGCTGGGCCAGTGAGTTACATGATAACAGTCTAATGTCAGAGAAGGGGAGGGGGCTGGAAATTGAGTCACATGACCAATGATTTAATTAATCATGTCTATATAACGAATCCCCAATTAAAACCATGGACCCCAAAGCTTAAGTAAATGCCTCTAGTTGACAGTACTTCACATCAGTGCCAGGAGGGTGACAATCTTGACTCTATGGAGAAAGGACAAAAAAAGCTTCATGTATGGTACCCTCCCAGACCTTGCCCTATGCATCTCCTTTTGGCATGTTCTGATTTGTATCCCATTGCTACAATAAAACTGTAGCAGTAATAATGCTTTGTTGAGTTCTGAGTTGTTCTAGTGAATTATTGAATCTGTAGGGAGAGCTGTGGAATTTGTAGCCAGCTGGTCAGAAGTGAGAATGACCTGGAGACTCTGGAACTCAGCTCATATCTGAAGTGAAGCCAGTCTCGTGCAAATGATAATATGTACACATCTGGTCATGTTGCTTTCTTTATTACATTATCTATATTCTGTTTTTCTTTTCCCCCCTATTTTTTTTGGCTAGAACAGTAAGAGCAATGTAAAATACAGAGAGGATAGCAGATACACTCAACTTACAGTTCCATTTTTTTCACCATTAAATAGCATGCTAGCAATCAGTTTGTCAAAGATATACTGGAAGATTTATTTTGTCTCTTTTCTGTAATATTTGTTAGATTGCTTTAACTTAGAAAAAAAAAGAAATTAATAAGATAAGCCCTAAAAAGTTTGTATCTGGAATGAACTCTCTTAAGTGATGTAGGAGAATAAAACCTTGGTCAAATAAGAAAATGTTTCTATGACATTAGCATCATTAAAAGGTCTGTTTTACAATACAGGATAAAACATTTGACTTCATCAGCAATGGGTTGCAGCTTCTAATGAATTGTTCTTACATAATTAGATTTTCCTGCTTTATAGTTAAGGTGCAAAGAATGGCTCCCTGGTCATACCTCCAAGTACCATACTCAAACCCATCTTGCAAGATTAGCAAAATTCCAATTTTTTTCTCTCCATAGGCTTTTTGCCCTGCTGTGTTAAAAGCTGGATGTTAAAAGCTGGATACTTAAAAGAGGTGTCTTTGTTTGCTCTCACCCACCACCCACAACGGAGTTGGTGCTCAAAGCTGATCTTTCTGAAACTTGTAATTGTCCGACCTGAGGCTAAGACTGAACATCAAGCTTTGCCAAGGTTTGGCTCCTGGTGCAGATTCCTGCTGAAGCTGCATTATAATTCATCCCGATGACTTTCACAACCAACTATGTGTCATCTGAACATCGGGCTCTGCTCCAGACCAGAGAATTAGCTCGAGGGTTTCCTTATTAGTTTTCCTTCTTTTCTGTTTTATAATTTATCAAATCATACTTTTTAAAATATTATTTGTGAATTCTTATTCTCCTTCACTTATTTTGTTATTCTTTTTCTAATTCATTGAGTTGGCTAGTGAATTTATTTTTGCCATTCTTTTCTTTGTTTAATAATACAAACATTTACCATCATCAATTTCTTCCTGTGTGTAATTTGACTTCATTCCTTAATTTTGGACATATACCCTTGACATTATAGTTATTTATTTAAATAGCCAATAATTACACTTTTCATTTCCTCATTGACAAAAAATATTGTAGGACAGTATCTTGAATGCTCGTTTTTTTATATGTTATTTGTTCTTTTATTATTGATTTATAGTTTTATTTCATTGTGGTAAGTGAATGTAGCCTGTGAAACTCCTACTAACTGGAATTAATAGGGTTTTTTAAAGCCTAGACTATGAACAATTTTTTAAAACATTCCAGGAATATTTAAAATGAGTGTGTGTCAGCTCCAGGATTCAAAGTAGAATGCGAAGTCCACCCTTGAGTCTGGGTCGACTCGGTGACTTGCTTCTAGTAAGTGGAGCATGGAAAAAGAAAAATAGTTACTTTACAGGGAGGAACTTGACAGACACTGCCTTAACTAAGCGACCATGGTCAATATCACTACTCATGTTGGTATCACGTACCCTCTGATATGATACATCCTTCACCAGTCTGGTATTCTTCCCCCAAATCCATAAGCGCAGTATAATCATGAGACAAACCCAAACTAATGGACATTTTACAAAATACCCAGTAGCACTCTTCAAAGTTGTCAAGGTCTCTGTATTGGTTTTTCCGTGCTGCCACAACAAATTACCACAATCTTGGTGGCTTAAAATAGCACGTGTTCCTTCTTTCATAACTTGGGAGGCTAGAAGTCCGAAACTCAAGTGTCAGCAGGGTCTCCTCCTTCCAAAGGCTGCGAATCCTTCCTCAATTCTTCCGGCATCTGGTGGCTCCTGGTATCGCTTGGCTTGGGGCAGCATCTCTCCAATCTCAGCCTCTGTCTTCACGTGGCCTTCCTCCTTATATTTCTATGTCTCAAGTCTTCCTCTCCTTTCTCCTATTAGGATGGCAGTCATTGGATTTAGGGTCCATCCTCAATGCAAAATGATCTTCTCCTGAAATCCTTAATTACATCTGTAAAGACTCTATTTCCAAATAAAGTTCACATTCACAGGCATAGGGCTTGGATATATCTTTCTGGAAGACCCTATTCACTCTACTGTAAGGAGACTGAGAAACTGTCACAGATTTCAGGAGACTAAGGAGACAACTGCTCAATGTAATGTGGGATCTTGCATTGGATCCTGCGACAGAAAGGAGACATTAATGGAAAAACTGGTAAAATCCAAATAAATTCTGTGGGTTAATTAATAATATTGTAGCAATGTTAGTTTCTTAAATTGTTTAACATCATCTTCTTAATGTTGTCTAAATACAAATTTCAATTTTGATCATTGTGCATTGGCTTTGTAAGATGTTCTTTTATATCAGAAGAAGCTAGGTGAAGAGTATATAGGAACTCTCTGTACTATCTTCATACTTCTTTATAAATCTAAAATTATTTGGAAGGAAACATTTTTTAAGTAACCAGATTAGACTATTTTATTAAAAGATAGACTCAGATTTTGTTTAAAAATCCAGGTATTAGACAAGATAAAACTAAAAGAAACACTGATATGTGGGGGGAAATGGCTACCGTATAAAAGTACATTTTAAGTAAATAATAAAATTAGAGGCCTTAAATACGGTTGTCAAAAGAGTACAATTTAGGGCCAAATCAGTAAATAAAATAACAGAAAGTCATTTAGGATGAACTACAAAAGAAGGGAGACCTTGTCACACTCCCCAGCTTTTGACAGAGCAAATACACAAAAAAAGAACATGAAAAACTTTCATATTTCCAGGTTTGTACCTGGACATAGATTCACCATGAAATGCAGGCTCCTGTAAGTATCTGCAACAAATAGTGTGAATAATATGACCATCGGTGACATGATTGTTCTCAAGTGGTAAACAATTCCTGATAGAGTTCTAAACTAAGAAAGTACTGTCTTCCTTCAATTAACATGCACTCCTGAAAGTTGTGGTGCTAAGTAGTTACAAAGTAAACATCTTCATGTTTAAAACAAGTAAGTATCCAGACTCAGAAAACCATACACAATCCCATAAGACAAGTCTTCATGGCATGTGCTGTAAGCACAACAGAACAGAGTATCCCTCTGCCTGACTTTAGTAGGAGCCCCCACAAATTTTGACAAAGTTCCCCTACATTTTTTTTTTTTTACTTTCTTGAAGGGTTTACCTGTGAATAGCAAAGAGGAAGCCCCTTAACATGGTTGGGATGTCTCAAGTGGGCACAAGGTTTTCTTTTTATGTTTTACTGCCTGAACTTACCTGGGTCTTCTAATTAATAGAATTCTTAGTTAGGGGGTTACTGATGCAACTGACATACCTGTCTTCCTACCACGCTTTACTTGGTTGGCATGAATGTGAAAGCCCATTACCCTGAAATAGCTGGCAGAGCCAGGCTTTGCCCCAGAGCAACTGCTCTCCACTCCATTCTCCACCATTCTGAACATGATCTCACGAGCCTGAGATCATGACTTGAGCCAAAATCAAGAGTCTGATCCTTAACCGACTGAGCCACCCAGGCACCCCAGAATGTGGTAATTCTTGCACTGGGATGATCTGGCCAGAGGCGGCCTCGGTTCTGGGAATGTCCACGCTTTGTCAAATGTTTTCATTACAGGCTTTGGTGGTGGTACTGAAGTTAGCTTGAGCGCTGGCCCCCTCCCTGCCCCTTCCCTGCCTAGAAAAGTTCTCATTATAACTCTGCTGTTGAAATGTCTTGCAAGCCATCTGAGTGAAATGGAAACTGGGTTTGTGGCTGCAGTCAGCTGCTCTTGGGCTGGCACGGACCCGTTCCTGAGTCATTTGTACATTAGAGACTTGACTATATCTAAGTGCTCCTCATCCCGCTTTCATTTCCGACCTCCTGGATCTGGATATTGCTCTATGTCCCACAAATGTACTGTTCAGGCAATGTTTTCTTTTCTTTGCTTGAATCATGAGCTGGTTGGTACTTACCCCAGTCTGATCCTTTATCACGGTAACCTGACCTGCCGTAACCTGTGGTAACAACAGCCTTCCATCGTCTCTGCTGCTAAAAATAACACTTGAGCTGGAGGAGAACTTGGGAAGGAGAGTCTTCATTGGGTTCCTGCTAGCATTTCCCAGATTAATGTCACAGCTAAGACATACTCAAGTATCAAATCTCCTAATGCAAATGTTATCATTTGCTTGAGGGGATGCTCAGTGCTATGACTGGACTCAGGGTGTGTGGGTTCCTAATCCCTTCCAAGGACCCCAGTATTCTGGAGATTGATTGGTTTTCCCAAGGTCCATAGAGAAAGGTCAGTGAGGTTTGGAAGCAGCTCTTCTGCCTCTCAGACTCTATGTTTTGGATTATTTGTCCAGTTCAAAGGAAATATGAAAGAGAGAGAAACCAATAAATAGGCTTTAAATGCCCCCTTGGACCGGAGCTGCAGAGGAAGTTGAGCCAACGTCAGATCCCACCAAGGCCTTGTCAAGCGGCTTTGAGGATCTGGCAAATGGCCAATAGGACCAGCACCTGTGGCAAGGCTATGGTGACTCTGCAGCTGAGAGATGGGAGGGATGATCATTGGAGTTGCTGACATCTCTCTACAGGTCTTTAACTGGCTTCAGTGGACAGTGACCATATTAGCATTCACCTGAACAGACTGTAGCCAGATATTAACAGAACAGATAATAACAATAATAATGCAAGCCCCACATGCATTTTTAAAAATTATTTTTAATGCAAAAATAAGACAACTAAAAATTCATCCTTCTGGGTTCTTGATATCCATTAATAATATTTAATCCAGAAATTTGGTCATCTACCAGCAATTTGTTGAAGCTTGTGTTTCTTCATCTAGGCTTTCATTTGCCCTTCATGGTGTTAGGTCGTTAGGGCAGGCATCATGGTGCCCAGTTGGAAACTAAGCCTTCATGAGGTAAAGGGACTCATTCTGAGCCAGGTAAAGGGATTTTTCTCACGCGTTTAGTCACGTAACATCATTCATCAAGAGAGCAAGCATGGGATATGGAAAAGAGAGCTTTAATCTGTATAAATATCAAAAGCCAAGTCTTAGATGAATGCCAACTTCTCTGTTTATTCTCATTGTGTAGAGTCTCAAATGTTAGAGCGCCATGGAGTATAAAGTCTCAATCACACACACACAGAGTTATTCTTTATGAGACCAACGCCCTCCCAGGGTCTTCTGAGTCTTTTAGCTAACCACACAAGGCAGTCAAATCAACAATGCTGTATTTCATGCTTGAGCTCTGTAGACAGGCCCTCTCTCCTCAGCTGTTCATCTCTTCAGTGGAAATTCCTCAGAAAACAATGAGATTCAGTACAGCAGTAGCCCCCCCCCCCGCCTCTGCAAAACCACACACACCCCAAGATAAAAAATGCTCAGCAATCTCTGAGAACTTCCTACGGAAGCACTACAAGGAGGAGCCTTCCCAGTTAGATCCCTAGAAACTACTCTCCTCCAGCTCCCCACCCCATGCCCACCTGGGCGGGGTAGGAGTTTGGTCACGTCCCCTTAGCCCATCTCTTGTAGTATGCATGTAGCAGACAGTGTGCAGGGGCTGCGTGAAGTCTAGCTGGATTTAAAAACCGTTCACGGCCTCGGGGGAAAATGAAGCTAATAATGCCTACTGTATTACTCGACAATGACAAACCACCACAGAATCCCAGCGGCGTACAATAATAAGCATTTACTTCACCCGTCTATGGTCAGCTGGCTGGGAATTGGCTGACCTGGGCTGGGCTGGGCTGAACAGTTCTGCTTCCTCTTCTGAATCCAGCTGGCTCTACGGTCTATTCCACACGTCTCGTTCTGAGCTCCAGGTGGAAGAGGCAGCACCCCCCTGGGAGAAATTCTTCTCAATGTGAGGACAAAAGTGCCAGGGAGCACAGCCAACCGTGCTCTCTGAAACAGTGCAAGCACTGTTTGCATGGCATCTGCTATCTTTCCAGGGGCCAAAGTAAGTCATATGGCCAAGCCAAAAGTCAAGGAAGCACAGGGAAGGACGCACCAAAAGTACAGGGAAATAATCCCCTTGTGCATTTCTCATGTGAGAGGCACTGAGAAGTTACATTGCGAAGAGCATGGATCCACGGAACAGTGAAGACTTGGAGCTGAAAAATCAATCTGCTACACCAGTTCTTAGGGTTGCTGAAAATATTGAATGTAGTAACGTGTGCACTGCTGTTGCTGCATAGTGAGGACGCAAGGACCATTTGTTTCATTTCGTGACACATGTTCTGGGACCACCGCTGTCACGCTCTGACAGGTTTATCCAGGCTGTAGGAGATGCCTGAAATGTGGCCTCCATCAGTTCCTGACCGCACTAGATAGGCATGCTTTCCCTTGCTTCAAAAAGTAGTCTGATGCTCGCCTTTCAGATCGAAGCTGGCCTCAGTGACTTCCCTTGACCCACAGAGACCAATCCGAAGTAACGTTCTGAGTCAGTGGCTGGTCTGTGTCAGAGCTATGGCTAAACATCATCTGGATTTGATCTCTTGCCAAGAGCAGGCTGCTGTTGCCATCTGAAGACTTTGTGAAAAATGTGATGTCAAGTGTGTGATCTGTGACTCCTACGTGTGTCCCTGAACTCCGATGTGCGTATATGATGAGTGTAATTATGACTCTTGCCAGGGGCGCTGTGTGATCTGTGGAGGCCCTGGAGCCTCTGACACCTATTATTGTAAGGAGTGCACCATCCACGAGGAGGATAGAGATGGTTGCCCACAGACTGTCAATTTGGGGAGCTCTGAGATCTCTCCTGTGAATGTAAAAAATATGGCCTCAGGAAGATGTGACAGGGGGGTAGCGTCTTTCTCCCACCAAGCTGCTGCAGCAGCCAGAAAAGACACCTATTACTGCCCGTACAGCAGGACTGGAGCGCAGAACCCCATCCGAGTGCCTGGTAGTGCACTGGCACCGCTCCACCTTTCTTCTCCTCTTACCCAGGCACGTGGTAGGGAATGGAAAAGGAATCTTCTTTCACAGAGCACTCGGGGAGACTGTAGCAGAGAAAAATTGATAGATCGGGTCATGATTTTTCTTGAATTCAGAAAACAAGCCTCTCTTTTCCAAATTGATATGTTCTGTCTACACCAAAGCCTTCTGAAACAGTATTCATACCATTTCAGTCTTCTGTTTGAGAAATTGAGGAACTGACCGTGAAGCTACCGCAGTGAGAAACTTATTCTTGGCAGAAGCTCTGATGACAGCTGTCCTTGATGAGACATCTGCAGTGTGGTGGGGAGCTCTCAGAACAATCAATGTGGGCATTTAATCTTGTAACACCTAGCACATGGTACCTGTTCATGTTATTTTTCTTCTAAGAACTTGGAAACCGTTTCCTTTGCTGTTGTATTAATAAAGCAGGTGTTTCTTTTGTGGGAAGAAGAGGAAGAAGAAGAAGGAGGAGGAGGAGGAGAGGGAGGAGGAGAGGGAGGAGGAGGAGATGAAGAAAAAGGAGGAGGAGAGGAAGAAGAGGAAGGAGAAAAGGAAGAGGAAGGGGAAGGAGAAGGAGGGGGAGGGGAAAGAGAAACAGAAAGAGAATTCTGAGGGTCAACTATAAGACTTGCTACCCCCCCCCCCCCCCCCCCCCCGCCCCGAGTCCCCTGGGAATGCTCGCTCTCGAACCACTTTCTCAGAGAACCCAGTCACCAAGAAGCCCATGCCACCAGGGGAGGACACATGTACACCTGAGCCCCCAGCTGACAGCCAGCATCAACTGCCAGTCATGTGACTGGACCATCTTGATTGTCTAGCCCAGCCGATCCTTTCAGTGGCTGCAGCCCAGCGGATATCTTGCTGCGACTATGTGGGAGATCCCAAAGTAGAGGTGTCCAGCTGAGCCCTAGTCAATCCACAGAACTGTGAGCCATGATAATCAATTTCTGTTAATGTCGTTACATTTTGGAGTGGTTTCTTGCACAAGTAGGTGACCAGAACACAGACCAATGTTATTATCTCTGCTGGCCACTGAAGTCATGCAGGACCCTGGTGGACAGAGAATCTGCCACTTGTCAATTTTCCCTTTCATCCCGGACCCACCACAGCTCACTCCCCCTTCTCGTCCTGCCTCCTCTTTCCAGCACTGTCAAAGCCCTCTGACAGAATCTTTAGCACTGGCTCAGCTCCCTCTCCCACCATTTTACTTCAAAGACAAGGACAGAAGCCACAACATGAGAAGCAAACAGGATTCATTTGGCAACAACTCAGAGAGAAGTGGACACACACAGCCCCTTTCCCAGGGGTTGAAAGGGGACAGCTATCCAAGTTCTGTAAGCATGTACATTTCCCTGCCACTCCTCCTACAGGAAGACCCAGCCTCAGATGGACTGAATTGACCCTTAAGGCTTTCAACTAGTGGACAGACTTTGACCCCAAACATACTGCTATATTCAAGAGTCACTCTGAAAATCTGATTCCTCAGAATTCTGCACTGACCCCTCCTGTTTTATACAAGCTCTGAGAGACACAGGCCGATGGAGAGGCACACCGGGCTCCACTGAGGGGGGGACAGCGCTAACAAGGCCCTGGGGGGTCTGGCAGCATCTCAGACTCCATCAGGCCTCACCTTTCCTGGGGTGTTCCCAGGAACCCATTGACATTCTTGGAAGCCCAGTGTAATTAGAACACTTATTTTCAAGTGATGCTTCCCTTCTCTGCTTGTCGTGTATCTGCTCTGTAGAAGTTGTTCTAGAGTCGAGAAAGCAGCAGCCCTGTGTTTGCATTCTAGGATAGCCAACTTACGTAGGTCAAAAGTAGCTTCATCACCCACTTACCCAAACACGATACAGTCATTTAAATGATTGAAAACATGGAGGTAGACTTGAAAATGGCAATACAAAAGCCAACATCCTGGCAGTCGAATAAAGCAGTGTTGAAGTTCAGCACCTTGTTAGGCCAAGCACTGTGCTATGAATGGAATCCAGGAAGCTAGTTCCCAGGAACTCAAGTGGTGGCCAAAAATCACACAGAAAGGATTACCCTGTTTAAACTTAATCTTGCAAAAACTGCTTCAACTCCTCCTCTTCCCTCTTACGGACTTTCTTGCAGACTTTCTCACCCTCTTATGGACTTCCCTCTTAGCATTCTTTCCACCATCTCAAAGGGTCACAAGGTGGAAAGAGCATAGGCGAAAAAGCATCCTAGCCCTATTGCCTACAGGCACACAGATTTTTAAAGAACGTTATTTGACCTCTCTGAGCCTCGAGTTTTCACTCATGAAATGAGGTTCATAATGTCAAAATCACAGTTGTTGTGAGTATGACATGAAAGATAGCATCAGTGACCCCTAGTAGAACTCCCGCCATGTGCTAGTGATTTCCTTGGCCTGCGCTAACCTCTCCTTCTGTGCCGAGAATGCTGCCTTCCTCCTCACACCAGCACCACCTGTCTTCCTGGTACCATTTTTTTCTCCTCCTTCTTCTTCCTCCTTCTCCCTCTCTCCTTCATCCCCCCTCCCTCCCTCTCTCCCTCCCTCCCTTCCCCTTCCTTCCCTCTCTTTCTCTCCCTCCCTACTTTCCCCTTCCTTCCCTCCCTCTCTCTCCCTCCCTCCCCTTCCCTCCCCCCTCTCTTCCTCCCTCTTCTCCTTGCTCCCTCTCCCTCCCTATCTCTTTCTCTCCCTCACTCTCCTTCTCCCTCCCTACCCCCTTCCCTCCCTCCCTCTCCCTCTCCCTCACTCTCCTTCCCCCTCCCAGACTATCAGCTTCTACTTTTCTTTGTTCCTTCCCCAGTCCTGAATACCCACTAAAGCGACCTCCCAACTTAAAATAAAAAATCATACAAACAAGCAAGCACAAAACCTCCTTCAATCTTGCGGGTGGGTGAGTTTCTTTCCCACCTCCACCTCCCTTATCCCAGCTACTGCCCCTTTACAGCTTCACAGCTAACTTGTGACTAACTGCATCCACCACCTCTCCTCCAATTGACTCTTTTTCTTTCCCAAACTATTTGATCCGTAAAGCTTACTTTTGCACTCTTATCCACATGAGTATTTTTCCTGCTTGCCATCATAACCTACATATATTCTCAATGTTTCATGTAATAAAGCACCGTGAACACTTTCTCATGTCTCACAGTCTTCATGTGTTTTATTTTTAATGGCCAAGTAATATACCACTTTGATAATGATCCAAAATTTTTTAACTTTTGAAATCGTTCCAATGTTAGGCATTATTTTCCATTTTAATTACAACTCGGTGTGTTTGTGTGTGTGCATACTTACTTATTTACAAATATAAAATAAACAGTGATTTATAAATAGTGAAGGCAACACAAAAAATCATGTACATAATCATATATACTATGTATACCTATGATACGTATGCATAGATATGGTTTTTATGTTGCTTTTTCATGTTTTACGTTGCTTCTAATATATACATATGAGATATATGTGTGTCTACATTTTGTGTTGCTTTTAGGTTTATAAATTGCTCTGTGCTCTATTTTCCAACTTTTTCAATTTTTCAACTTTATTTTATAAATATCTCTGGGTATGGATATCTAGTCCATGTGATTGTTACTTTTAAAGAAAACATGGCATTACATCATGCTAATAGTCTAATAGAATGAAACAGTTAGCAGGATCTTCGGCAAAATCTGAAGCATCCCATTTAAAAAAATATTTTTAGTTTTTACTCAAAATAATAAAAGCACATCATTTAAAAGTCAAATTGTCTAGAAGTCTTACAGCAATGTCCCTGTTTTTTGCCCCACCAACTCCATGGCTCCCAATCCCCAACCCCTTTCAACAATTTTGCTAATTCTTCCATTTACACGTTGCCACGTTTCCGAATGATATGCACACACTGAATCTATTTTGATTCATGAATCTCATTCTCCATTGACTTTCTATTTCGGAGGTGAGAGTTAGCTCTCCTGTGTCAATCACAACAGATCGCTATTGAGTTCTTTCTTCCCCTTTGGTAGTATACCCTAGGAGATCTTTGCTCTCCTCCAATCTAGATTGGCTGTACTCTAAACCATCTGCACCACCATCATCCTAGGATGTCCCTTTGCTGTCATCCTAAGAGTTCTCTTTGTCTTTACCTTGAGTTGGCACATTAGTCAGGGTTCTCCAGAGAAATAGAACCAACAGGATATATATAGTCCATGGGCAATTCAGTTGCATATAACATATAACACCCAGTGCTCATTACATCAAGTGCCCTCCTTAATGCCCATCACCCAGTTACCCCATCCCCACACCCACCTCCCCTCCTCCTGAGCAACCCTCAGTTTGTTTCCTATAGTTAAGAGTCTCTTAGGGTTTATCTCCCTCTCTGATTTCATCTTGTTTTATTTTTCCCTCCCTTCACCTGTGTTCATCTGTTTTGTTTCTTAAATTCCATATATGAGTGAAATCATGTGATATTTGTCTTTCTCTGATTGACTCATTTCACTTAACATGATACCCTCTAGTTCCATTCACGTCATTGCAAATGGTTAAGATTTTTTTGATGGCTGAGTAATATTCCATTGTATATATACACCACATCTTCTTTATCCATTCATCTCTCAACGGACATCTCAGCTTTTTCCATATTTTGGCTATTGTGGACATTGCTGCTACAACATTGGGGTGAATGTACCCCTTCGAATCACTATGTTTGAGTCATCTAGATAAATGCCTAGTAGTGCAATTGCTCTTGACCTTCATTTCTTATCATTCTCTTCACTAGCCCAGGGTGGTGTGCAAGCACACTCATAACTTCCACTTACACACTCATGGCTTCAAAGGCTCTTCAGCTTGGGTATCATTCCTGCATGTGAGAACCACAAATATAAGTGTCTCTTGGATTCTAATTTTCTAATTATTTTTTTATAATAATTTTTTATTATGTTATGTTAGTCACCATACAGTATATCCTTTGTTTTTGATGTAGTGTTCCATGATTCATTATTTGTGTATAACACCCAGTGCTCCATGCAATACGTGCCCTCCTTACTACCCATCACCAGTTTATCTAATTTTCCAATTAAAAACGAAGCAGCAGTAGCAATTAAGAGTGAAGGAGGGAATGCTGAAAACGTTGAGAGTTTGAGAAAACTACCTCAGAGAGGAAAGAAGTAACCCAACTAAAGATACATAGTAGGACATCAACATATATCTGAACTACAGCAGCAATGAAGACTAAAAAATGCAGTTATTGCTGTTTTAATTTTATGCTAGGAGAACCTGATTTATGGGAAACTATCAAAATGTGGAAAAGATATTCCAAAAATGCTGCTATATATGCATAGAGTTTGCCAGATTTCGATGTTTTCCTTTCCTTTTTTTTCCCCTCTTTTCCCACAGTCCCTGGATTAACCACATGATTAATAACAGCATTTTAAACTGATCTCATCACTTACTAAGTTTGTGATGACCTCCCTCCATACTTCAATTTCATAGTTTCTGTTTTTGAGACACCCACTTATACAGTTTTCTTATCTGCCACCTGATTTCCCTCTGCCTCTGAGCAAATCTGATTTCTAGAGGACAGTATTCTGGAAACAAGTTTTATTTCTTCCTTAGATATGTAACATAGCTCTTAGATACATAACAATTACATTGGAATTTTCCTCCATTTCAACTCAAAATGATAATTCTATGCTGTAGGGGCTATTAGTCATTTTATGTGTTTATTGATTGACTTCAATATCTTTTTTTGGCTTACATTCATATTTTAAGTGCCTAAATTTATGACCATGATTAAGATTTCAGAGCAGGTTAGTCCTCAATCCTTGACAACAAATATGATTGAAAAGAAAACAAATCTGGGTAGCAGTACCATCCATGTCTTGAGCTCAACCTATTTTGAAAGCAGTCTTCTCTAGGTGCAGGAATCAGTCCTGATCCCAGGGGGCATAGAAGTCCTCTCACAACGAATGACACAAGACTTTCCCTATGTTACTTTGGCCACAGTAAGGGCAAATGTTTTCATGTTAGAGGTTCCAGGATGAGCCTGCTTCTTAAACATCTATCTTGGACACACATTCAATTGAGCCTGAAAACCTATGCCAGAAAGCTAACCCAGACTCCCAACCAGTCTTTAAGGAGTCCATGCTCAGAGGCAAACTTGTGAGGTAAATGCATAATTACTAGTTACAGCTCTTATTACTAGTTACAACTCTGCCCCAAGCCCTTCTGCACCCTGGTGATCTGTGATGGATCATGAATAGAGACCAGGATCTTGGGTATTCTTTAAGTAGCTCAGACCTTGATCTTTTTGCCATGGGATCCTTCCTAATCACTTTTGGATCTACTTAAGGAAGGAGTATCTCATTACCAGGAGGAAGAAACATTTGTCATGTCTTAACTCATTCACATCCTGGGACAATTCCAAGAGTTGTAGTTCAACAGTGCATCTCTGAAGATTCCATTATGTTAGACCTAGTTCTCCTTAGAATTTGCATGGTGGGGTAGAAGGGACATGTTGAGTTTCCTCTAAAAGATAGGTTAACCAAATTGTTGAATCAATACGTATTTATGCATCTGTGTCTCCCAAGTTAATTATGCAAGGTCCAAGTTTTATTCATCTTTCTATCTTCAGTGTAGGCACAGGACCTGCTCTATAGTAGGTATCCAAAAACTATTTTTGAATGAATGAATGAATGAATGAGTTAATAAGGAGAAACAATGAAAGTTCTTTTCTAGGGATTGTTAGATCTCAAAAAAACAACAACAACAACAACAAAAAAACAAAACCCCAGTATCAGAAAAAAGCTTCAATTATTATAACATTAGATCTAAAAACCAGCCTCAGAAAAAAAGCAAGACTGATTATAACCATTTTCTCAGACATTTCTTTAGAGCTTAGCTCTCTAACATTCTTGGCTAGCAAAAACAGCATTGCTGCCAACAGATTTTTGATAGCTCCAAAGTATGTTTTCTGTTTGTTTTCTGCATGTATCCTAGGAAATCTTCAATTCCCAGTAGTTCCTGGATGAGCTAGAATCTTCACCTTTGCATTTCTCAGAGTTCATAATGTGAATGCCCACGGCACAGAAACAGCTTTGTTCACTGGTGGTAGAAAATCAAACACCCTGAAAGTGGTTCTTCAAAATTTATTCTTCTCATCTCTAGAAGAAATTCACCTGCAATTTTCCAGAATCCCACAATAACAATAAAAGCCAACATTTATTGTGTGTTTCCTGAGGGCTACTCATGACATACATTATCTCATTGAAGCCATACAACTCAGTGAAGTAGGTAATATTTGTGATCCCATTTTGCAGATGGGAAGCTGTGTTATGGACAAACCATGTAATTTGTTAGTAATGTCACCCAGTTGGTAATGGCAGGACTTGCTTTGACCCAAATAGCCTGGTGTGCAATTACTCTATTAATTAGTGTCCTGTCCTGACTAATACTCAAAACACTTTATGAGAATTAACATTAATTCTACAATAAATCTAATCAGAGATGAGAGTGTGAGGCAAGAGGGAAAAGAAATTGGTCACTGTAAGATTGTGTATGTGTGTGAAACTGTATGTGTCCCTGAAACCCCCATATCTATTTCTGATATTCCACAGATATATGTATCTTGAAAAAGCTCCATTTGTTATTATAGAGCGAGTAAACCTCTTTGCCCTCACCTTCACGGTACCCCTTCCATATATTCCTATCCATACACATATTCACACACTTTGAGAACTATGGGTTTCTCTGGCTTGGGACTTGGACACATAGCAAAAGTGTCAAAGGAGTTATGAGCTTGACAGGCCTAGGTAGATTTCATCTGGTATCTTCAGTTATAAATTGGCCTGGGGTCTCTGAATAAAACCCTGGTATTGAACATGCTTAAATATGCCAGGTTGAGCAGAACTGGGCAGAAAAAGGCTGTAATCGGTCTTGTGTTTAGTTTTTTACTGGCCTTAAGTTGTTTGATATAGTCTTCCATTGGGCATTTGTAAACTCTAGGCTTGTCAAGACCCTGGACTATACTGGTCCATTTTATCCCTCTTCTGGGTTCTGAGTTGGATTGGCCTGGTTACTGATCTAGATGAAATGAAGGCTTTCTTTGTTCAGCAAGGTTTCGAGCCCTTATGAGGACCGGGAACAAATTCTTTTGAGGATATGCTGGCATGAATTATGGATTATTCTCTTGGTTGAGACCTTGTAGAAATGTGTCTTCCTTGCTGGGCTCGCTGTGTTAGGCTTTGAGTTTTGGCTAGACTCTGGCTGGATCCAGGGCTAAGAGTGGGTGGGTGATTAAACTTCATGTTGGGCCTGGGCGTGATTTAGGAAGGATTATGATGGTCTGCAGGTTTAGCTGGGCTGCACTGTAAACCAGATTAAACAGGATCTGTCCCTGGGCTGACATTAACTAATACATGAAATTAGCTCATTTTTTTTTTCAGGGCTCTGAATTGATCAGAGTTGGGTTACAGCTGTGTTTAATAAATTCAATTTATGCACGTGGGTGGCTGTTAACAGGATTTCAAGGGAGGTCCTGGATTAAATTGAATTTCAAGTTAGTCTGGGCTGGGCTTTGGGTAGGGTTATTAATGAAATACTGGGTTCAATGAAGCTTTGACTATTGCTGAGCTGAGGTTGTGAATAACCTGGCATATGAGATGTTATCAAGGTATTTGCTCTAGTCTATGATTTTGCCCTTGGACTTAAAGTCATTACTAGTACCTTTGCTTTTCTTTTGACCAAAAGCCACCATTCAACCAATTCAGATTCTTTAGAAACTTTGTTGTTCTGAATGATAAATTCCTTTTAGGAAGGGTGGCTTGACCTTTTGCAAATGGTAGTCCTATGGAGGACAAGCATGAAGGAAATCTCATGACAACGAAAAGAGATTATTTTTACTAACTGATGTTTTGCCTTACGAAGTTATGGGGTGCCATCTAAGTCCAAGAACCAGTGGGACCTACAAGAACTTGGCAAACATTTGACCTACTTGGTTGACCCAAAATTTGGTAGAAGGTGTCAGATCTCTCCGTATTCTATCCCTTATTATGGACAAATATTTCTACAGAAAAAATTTCCCAAATTTTCTTGGGTAGTCTGTGTTATCTGGAGCATTTTCCAGAACTTTTGTCAAGGACCCAGACAAATGGTTAAGTGCCCACGGAGACTCTTGAAGGTTAAACGGCAATGTTACAAAGACAGGAAAAAAATTTTTTGACAGCTTGACACATATTGGAGGTGGGGGACAAGTAGGGGACAGTCAATCACTGCAGGCTGGTAGACAGGCAGGTCATACTTAACAATTTCTATCTCAAAGAAGGAAACCTGGAAAATTCCGTTACAACAGTAATGCAAACTAAACCCTTAAGATGATCAGTCTAGTAAGAAAAACTTTCCAATCTTTTAGAGAGCAGGGCATTTGAAATTCCTGGTATCCTTAAGTATCCTGGGATCCTTCCTTATGGAATGTAAAACATTCAAACACTTACAAGTTACCCCCTTGTCCCTCTCTCTTCTTGAAAGAGAAGCTTCCCGTTCCTAGTAACTCAGTGCAGCCCAACACCCACCAACACTACCTCACTGGAATCTCCTTCGTGACACAATGACATGTGTCAGATCAGTGGGTTTTTCTTGGGGCTTATGCTCTTGACTTCCACAGCTTGTGACACTCCTGACTGCTTCTTCCTCCAAGAAAGTTTCCCTTACCGTGGCTTCCAGGTTGCCATTCAAACACTTCCATGTACATGATTACCTTGCCCTTGCACTTCTCCAGCTTCCGAAATTTTTATCCATAGCCCCAACATCACAATTTATATCGTTCTTCCACTGACTTGAGTTTGAGAGGCAGAGAAATTTACTTAGGTATCTCTTAGCTGTGACATTAATCTGAGAAATGCCAGCAGGGCCCCGACGAAGACTCTCCTTCCCAAGTCCTCCTCCAGCCTCAAGTGACTGATCCCCCATTCCCATTTCCCTACATGCACTAATTATAAGGCTGCTATATCCCAACAACCAAAGGAAAATGTTGCCAGTTCAAAGAAACTCCTAATGTCTCCTCTTGCAGACTTGTTGAGCCATCATGTTCCCATTACACCAAGAGCTTCTTCTTCCCCTGTTATTGACTCTGGATGTCTTTGTTCAACTGCAAAGATATGGAAAAGCAAGAGTTGCACAGTTTAGAGTATTTTAATCTCCTCCCAATTATTTTTCCTGAGAACGGTAATTCCCAATGTGTAGGTGTCAATAGGTATTGTTTGAAAAGAACAGTTTCAGGATCAAGTAAGTCTGGAAAATACAGTTACACATTTTTTTAAAGAAATTCTCAAAGCTTTAATGTGATAATAGGCATTTTCTAGCTATCTGTTATTGCATAACAAGGTATCCTCCATATTAGAGGCTTAAAACACCAATAAACAAAAACTATCTCATAATGTCTGTGGGTCGGGGATCTGGGATTGGCTTAGCTGAGTGTTTCTGGGTTGGGGTCTCTCAGAAGACTGTTGTCAAGACGTTGACCGGGGCTGCAGTCATCTGTCAGCTTGGCTGGGGCTGAAGGGTCCACCTTCGAGATGGGCCACTCACGTGGCTGGCAAATTGTTGTTGGCTATCAGCAGGGCATCTCAGTTTCTTGCCACATGGATGCTTCCATACAGCTGCTTCAGTGACCTTTGGACAGGGTAACGGGCTCCCCAGAGCAAGTTATCCAAGAGAGCCAGAAGGAAACAACCATATCTTTTATGACCTCGCCTCAGAAGTCGCACATCATCATTTCTGCCATGCTTCATCAACTGCACACAAATCAGTCTTAGTGTGTGGGGGTGTGTTCATACCAAGAAAGAAGGGACATTGAGGATCCTTTTGGAGGCAGTCTGGTGCAATGCTTTATGAGTCCCCCAAACTTATTTGACCACAAATTGATTGTTTAATAAGCATTCCAAGACACTAGGTTTCCATGGTACAGCTGGTGGGGGAAAACCCCCGTGGATGGTCACACTGGGGACTAAGTGTCTTAGAGGATCACAGACGAGGGGAAGACGTGTGTCTGGAGAAAAAATGCTGGAAAATGGAGCTCTGAGGACTCCCCAGGTGGAAGATCTAGGAAGCTAAAACTGAGCTCCTGCCTGGATCCCCTCTAAAGAGGATCCCTCACTTCAGAAAGGCTAGCACAGGACTCCCCTGCAGGTCCCAAATGATTGGGAAGGTCCATACTTTTGTAAGCTGTTTGCTCGCTCTGTCCTAAATCAAAGATAGGGTGAAAAAAGTCAAAGTTCACAGGCTGAAAAGAAGAACCTCTCACAGAATCTGTAAAATCTGGAGATGGAGACCATCTAGAATGCCCGGCTGTTCCATGCCCAGAGCAACCTTTTCTTTGGGACTGTTAGGCTATTCCAGCCACATGACTGACCCCAGCAGACTCTTTTACGATCTGTGCTAATAGTACAGTAAGGTCGATGAGATGAGTCAGATCACAAAGGCCCCGTTCTTCCCTACTTCATTCGCACAAAGGCATGTTTGCAAAGGTCCCAGCCCCAGGGTCGGAGCCAAGGTGCTTGGAGGAAGTAATTTTTCATCAAATGTTTGCAGCGACCTTATCAGCAGATACAGGATAGGAAAGGAGCGGGCAGGGATAAAAAGGCTAGAGAGTGAGCGGGCAGTACGAATGGGGAAGAAATAATGGAGAGAGAAAAGGAAGGCGCATGAGAAAAACGAAGGAATAAGGAAACACGCACAGCCACACTCGCGCGAACGCCGAAGGGCGCTTTCGCCATCTTCGGCCACAAGGTGGCACCCTTTGAACTTTCTTCCCCCCCAAAAAAATGAGACGGGGGGAGGGGGCGAGAGGAGGGAGAAAAGGCAAAGCGCTCTCCCAACCAAGAACAATTTGAAAACCCACCCTACAATATTTAAAAGCTGGGACAAAGAAGCGTCAGGACGGAGCTGCTTCAGCCGCAAACGTCAGCGGAGCCTCCGGAGGGGTCCGCCGCCCGAGTCAGGAGCAGCCCCTTTAAAAAAAGCGGAGTACAGTATTGGGATTCTTGAAACCTGAAACCTAGAAACAGAATCGAAGCGGAAACCAGAAGGAAAACCTTGAACTCCTCCAGACAATTGCTTCCGGGGAGTTCCAGGAGCGCGAGGGGGAATAAAGGGCCCGGAGCAGGGCCCCTCGGATGGCGCGTCCCTGAGGGTCCTGGCGAGTTCGAGGCGCGTGGGAAGCAGAGGACCCTACCCTCTCCCTGGGCTGCAGGTCATGGCCACCGTGGAGCAGAAAGCCCTCGGCATTGGCTTCAAGTGTCTCTCCTTGGCCACTTTTGTGCTCATCTGCGCCGGGCAAGGGGGACGCAGGGAGGAAGGGGGTCCAGCCTGCTACGGGGGATTTGACCTGTACTTCATTTTGGACAAGTAAGTGTCTCGAGTTGTTGCATCCTGTGCTCAGCTGATGATGCTCCCTGCCGGGCTGGGCTTGTTGGCGGCAGCGCTTTGGGACTGGCACGCGTCTCAAGGGACCCAGGGGGGCCGCGGGGGGCGGCCGCGGCCCCGCGCTGCGCCTCTGTCGGGGAGCGCTCCTCCCCATCCTTCGCTGCCCGAGCCCGCAGGGGCGTCGCTGCTGGTTCGGGGAAAAACCTACTTTCCGCCTTGCTTTCTGTGACCGAGGAGCATGCAAGGGAGTGTGAGGATGCTGTTGACCTAACACGTTGCTGTGAATCCTTTCCATTTGCTTTAAAACCTGGCGAGAAGGGCGTGCTTTGGAGGCGTAGAACTTCCAGGCGCGGCTGGAGTGGGCTTTGAAAAGTCAGTCACGTCCTTCTACAAAAACAAAAACAAAAAGACACATGCTGTCCTGCAGAATGCATTGCCTTTGTTCCTAATTATACAGCGCACGCTGACTGGGCAATTAGTGAAAATAGAAGGCGGATTTCTCAACCTAGACGCTGTTGGGTTTTAGGCTGAGGAATTCTTTGTTGTGGGACCATCATGTGCATTGTAGAATGTTTAGCAGCGCCTCTGGCCTCCCCCCAGTAAGCCTGCTCCATGCTCCCTCGCTCACCCTCCCTCCCCCGCCCCAGTCCCGCATTGGCGACAACCAAAATTGTTGCCAGAAGTTGCCAGAAGTGCCCTGCGGATACATTCCCGCCCGCCCCTCTTGGGCCTGGGACCTCTGATTGCGACGGGTTCCAGTTCTTGGTAATTCCACTGGTGGGCTACCAGGGAGGTGCAGGAGCCCTGGTTTCCCTACCAAAAGGAGAGTGGCTAGGCTTCAGGTCTGTGCTCAAGGGAGAGCTGAACTCTGACCAATTAAACACTTCCCAAATCCCCTTCAATTTGCCAAGCCACGGTCATTCAAGGAAGCTTTATGCTATCTACTAAAACCCAGCTTCAACAATAAAAAGCCCCTCAGAGAAGATCCATGCTCATTAAAACTATGTGAGCTCTCTGGTGCCAGGGAGGCTCTTGCTGTTACAGTGGTGGGGAGATGAATTTCACAGACTGGAAAGTATTTGCGAGTTGGAAAAAGAGGCCTGCAAAATAAGCTGGCCAGCTAGACACCCAATGTGCTTTGCAGTTGCCCCTGGAGTTTGATTTTTCCGTAAGGGCTGTTTTGAACTCCAGATTCTTTGGATGAAAAGTGAGATCTCTTTCTTAGAGATTTATGAGAAGGTGGATACTGAAAATATACTCCAATACTAAGAAATGGAATTTCTTTTGTTACTTCTAGTGGCTGGGAGCAATAGCTCACAGATTCAGAGACTGTGTCTGAAAACAGTCAGAGGTGCCCATCATGGTGCTTCCCCCCTCCCCAAAAGCCAGTTGAGCAGAACATACAGGAAGACTTGAAAAAATGGACAGAACCACCAAGTCCCTGAATGGAGTGACTCCATACTGTAAAGATAATCAGGTTCTCCCCAAATTAATTTGAATTGAACTAAACTTTAAATCAAAGTTCTGAAAGTATTTACTTTGGTGGTGAGAGGAATTTAACAAAATGATTCAAAGTTTTTCTTAGAGAACAGAAACCTGGTAAAAAGAGGTAAAACATTTTTAGAGAAAGATAACGAAGAAATACCTGTAAATATTAAAATGTATTATAAGGCAAATTATTACACACAGGATGGTAAAGGCCAAAGAACAGGGAAACAGGATAGAAAAATCTAGAAAGAAATCCAGGGACATGAAGGCATTTAGTGGAAGTTCAAGTTGGTGGGAAATTAATATGTTACTTTAAAAAATGTTTCTTGGGGCTCCTGAGTGGCTCAGTTAAGTGTCCGACTCTTGATCTCAGCTCACGTCTTCATCTCAGGGTCTCCATGCTGGGCATGGAACCTACTTAAAAAAAAAAAAAGATTCTTGGACGAATGGTTGGTGTTTAACATGGGAAAAGAAAAAAGGTTAGGTTTATGTTTTATACTACACACCAAAATAAATTCCAGAAATTCTGAAAATTTAAATGTCTACAATGAAAGGATGAAACAACCGGAAGAAAATTTAAATGACTATTACTGTAATCTTAGGTTTAGAGCTTTTAAAACAGGATGGAAGCAATAAAGAAAACTATGAAAATATTTATATACATTCAAATTTTCCATTTCCATAAGTGAAAATATGTCAGAGATAAAAGACAATAACAAGTTACAAAAACTTTTGTAACATCAGTTACTCCTCAAAGATTGGCCTTAATATAGAAAAAGCAGTTTTAAAAAGATGAGCCTAGTAGAAAACAGTAAACAAAAATTTCAACTTCACTAGTAATCAAAGAAGTGAAAAAATCAAACGAGATGTGATTTTTTATTAAGGTGGCAAAGGTTTTTTTTTAAAAAATGACAATATTCAATATTGGCCAACTTGTGGGAGGTAGGCACCTTCATATCTTACTAAGGAAAATACAAATCTATATAGTCTTTCTAGACTGGCGATGTCCAGTGGAACTTTCTGTGATGATGCAAATGTTCTATACCCGCTCTGGCCAGTTGGCGTCTGCCAGCCACAGGTAGCTGTTGAACACCTTGAAGAGGGGCTAGTGTAGACAAGGAAGTGAACTTCTTATTTTGTTTATTTTTAATAATTTTATTGAAACGGCCACACGTGGCTACTGTATTGGATAGTGCAGACAATAAGGTAATTTGGCAACACGTATCAAATGCTTTAAAAAAAATGGGGTTCTACTTTTCAATCTAGCAGTTCTATGTCCTAAAGGAAAAATCCAAGATGGTCTCAAACAAGTGACTATAGGTATGTTCATGGCAGTGCTGTTTCTAATAATACAGCTGAAAATTACCTATATGTCTAACAGTAGTGGATTTATTAAGTAAGGCATGGTATAGCATAGTACTGAATATGCGTATTGTGTGCTTGTCGTGTACCCTTAGGTGAAAATACAAGCACCAATATTATGTACATTAAGATTCTACCTTTGTTAAAAAGCTAAATACACACGTGTATTTCTTGATGTACCTAATATGGAGTTGTGTTTCTGGCTAGAAGAGAAGATTTTTTTTTTTTTTTTTTAAAGATTTTATTTATTTATTTGACAGAGATAGAGACAGCCAGCGAGAGAGGGAACACAAGCAGGGGGAGTGGGAGAGGAAGAAGCAGGCTCATAGCAGAGGAGCCTGATGTGGGGCTCGATCCCATAACGCCGGGATCACGCCCTGAGCCGAAGGCAGACGCTTAACCGCTGTGCCACCCAGGCGCCCCAGAAGAGAAGATTTTTAATTCTTTTGTGTGTGTGTTTTTCTGAACTGTCCAAGTTTTCTATAATGAGTATATGTTACTTTTAAGATTCAACAAAAATAAGTTACTTTGAATTTTTAGAGAATTGTTTCAAGTGTGAGGGGGGCCTCTAGCCAGCGTGCTGAGCTCCAAGCATACGATTATAGAGGCTGCTGCTTCTTTTCTATTTAATCCTGGAGTAAATTTCTAAATGCATCATAGGATACTCTGCGGTGCTCTGGGGACCCAAACGTGTTCCAGGAAAGAAATGATGGGCATCCCTTTGAGGGCACCTACCTTCATATCTAAGAGAACTCCTCTGACTTCTTTTAGTTGTCCTACGGCTTGAAGAGAGAGGATTTTTGTGCTGAATGAAAAAATTGCTAGCACTTGATGGTGTGCACACTTCCAGCTTGCAGTCTCGATTCAGGTTAATGTACGTGGTCGTCGGACTCCGAGCTGGGGGATGGGCCAAAACGCGGTGATTGCAAAGAGGCCTGTGGTGGTCCCTCAAGACATGGTCTTCTGTCCTAGAAAGAACCTTCTCAGACAGTGCTGTCCAGCACCCAACCACAGCAGAGTGGAAGGGGAAAGAATGCTGACTCACTTTTTCCTTGGGCATCTAAGATACTCTGGCTGGCTAGACACTGTCGACAGGCTGAAACTAAGGGGATCCCAGGGCACCTTTCTTCTCCCCAGCCCTCAACTCCCCTTTTCTCGGTGAATGGTTCTCTTCTTTTCCATGACATTAAAACTCAGCTCATTTCAGGTTTTAGCAAGATGCATCTCTGGCCTGGAGAGAACCCAGATCATACATTTAATGGAACGTCGTGTTTTCTCAACCAGGAGCAAGACTTCATAATGATAACCTAGACTACCACAGTAACACAATAGGGCATTATTAGCGGCTTTGGCGACGGGCTGGTGGACTGGGCTTCACAAGGCTTTATACTGATGGAATTTCATGTTCATTTAAACATGCTTTTCTGGTTACAGTCAGGAAAAGTAGATTGCTGGGAATTCAATCAGGGATTTGAAAAGTCAGATTTGGAAGGCTCTATCCAGAGAAAAACAGGCAGGAGCAGCTAGCCTCCTTGAAGTCTTCCAGGGGTCCTGTAAGATTAATGCACCCTGGTGACTGGCCCACAGATATAAATGTACTTTTCCTTTCTCCCAGGGCTCCTCTGTCATGATACTGTACGTTAACGTATCATATATCAGTCTGTTTTATAGAGAACAATTAGTTACATAAATGAACCAAGTGGATTCTCCATCATGAGTCTTGGGGAAAGGCTGGCTATATTCATTTGTGCCCAAAAGACTTCAAAAATAGATGGTGTCAATAGCAGGAGGAGTGAAAGAGACGGTGGGGTGGAGGGAACCGTAAGCACTGAATAGCTTTATTGAGAGGACTTTCCAAAGCCACAGCCTGCCACCCAATATAGCCTTACATTTGTAAAGGCCCTCCACAGGCTCGGCGTGGGTTCCTTTCCCATTAGAGCCCCTGAACTCCTCCCTCGGCTACTTCCTTTCTGTCCAGCACTAGTTTTCTCTTTCTCTTCTTGCTACACAAGGGAACCCCATCTTGCCGCTTACCCAGAATTCCACCCTTGGCACCACAATCAGATGACCCCGTAGTAGTGATGTTCTGTAGGACCTTTGCTATGTGTTATTCTCCAGGGACATGGTCATTAAACAGATGTTTGTAGCATTAGACTGGGAACTTCACCACCGGGTATGGTATCATTTTCCTGAGAAAATACCTCTGGGTTCCCAACTACTAACTTACGAAAGAAATCCTTAGAGTGAGAACTAAATTCTCCCCACACTTAGGCATTCTCACAAGTGCCCCAAAGACAAGCTTGCTTGGTAGCTAAGGCGAGCACTAGTGTCCCTAGTTTACAGATGAAAAAAACTGTTAAACGTCTGTTCAACCCGCTGGATTAAGTGACCTGCCCAAGGACCTGGGATTAGCTCAAGACAGAGCTGGGACGACGTCTGCTCCTGACTCCCAGCCCGGCTCTTTCCACTCATTGCTGCCCTTGTAGTTGGGTTATAATGAGAAGCACATGGCAGTTCAACTAGAGGAACTGGGTGGATTCCAGGAATTAAAAATCCCTGCATCAGGGTTTCAGTAAATGTTGGTACATAAGGCAATCAACCTTACTTAATTGAGGAACTACCGCTCTGCTGTCAGATCAGCTAGAGTTGACTGAAAGTTTCAGGGACTCCAACCCCCCGCAGCCCACAGAGATGCTTCAGAGATCTGGGGGGTTAACTGATGGATAGGACTCTAAGGTGCATTCAGGTCATCTGATGAAGATGCCCTTAAGGGTCCAATAAATTGTTCATTTGTTCAGATTGAATAATGGAAAAAGGAAATTTGACTCCGTAGATGTGTTGAAATAGAGGTAGCTTGTTTTCAGGAATACTTAGGAAGAGAGCTTCGAGAAATGAAATTGCAAAATTAGCTCTGAATAAGGAGACAAAGAGTCCATTACAAGATATCTTGAAAATGCTACAATAATTCTAAAAGGCATCTTTAAAAAAAAAAGTTTCTCAGGGGCCAGGAATCCCTCTTTCTTTTCTTTCTTTCCTTCCTTCTTCTTTCTTTCCTTCCTTTTCTTTTTTCTTTCCCTTTCCTTTCCACTTCCTTCCTTCCTTCCTTCCTCTTTTTGTATTGAAATGGATTTTATGGTTGGTTCTAAATGTTTCTCCAGTTAGGTTCCAGGTTGGGAGAGGACTTATTAGACTAGGTAATAGTTGGTAGAACTGCCTACAAATTGGAAGGTTTGGCACGTGGGTCAAAAATAAAAATAAATAAGGCATAAGTGTTTTGTTTTGTATTTCTGTCTGGGTCAGCCAAGTAATTACCTCTAGTTTCCTTAGCTATGGAGACCTGGTAAAACTCAGTGTCAAGCTGAGAATAGAATCCAGGAGTGTTGGAGGAAGGCGCCCGTCCTAAGATAACCTGTAATTATCTTCAAGTGTTAAAGGGCTCCCAGAGGTCCAGAAACAAACTCTGGCACCCCTTAGCAAGACTTGGCTGTCACATAAATGCAAATGGGATTTGCTTTCTGCTAATTTAGAATATGTGTCTATTTTTGATGTGTGGCCAAGAGACTGGATTTTGCTTTTCCCAGCAATCACTCAGCAACAAAAGATACAATGGATATTTGAACATTTCCTGACATGTTTCCCAGACATGCCAGTTTCATACCGAAAAAAGTAATCAGGTTTCTTCAGTTTGGCTGATTCTTTCATTCATTTGGCATAAATACTTTCCAATTCCAATCACAAGTGTGTACTTAATTAAAGATATGGATAATACAGTGTCAATTGCAAGCAATGTCCTGTTCTGGGAGCTGCAAGGAATATAAAAGAAGCAAGAAGCAGTCCCAGACTATTTGCTTTTTAGGTAAAAGGATGTTAGAAGGACTCGAGACAGCCACAGCTAAAGGCTCCTAGAGGATTTGGGGTAGGGGGTAAGTAAAATTGATTTTAGATCAACAATAAGTAAAAATAATAAGTAACATTTACTGAGCCCTTGCTACCTGCCAGGCACTGTGGTTAAGTGCTTTGCCTGTATTACCCCGTTTAGTCTTCACAACCACATAAGGTTAGTACAGTCATGATCACCATTTGACACACGAGGAAACCGAGGTTTAGAAAGGTCAGCCAAGGTCAGTCTCAGTGGTGAAACTCACCCTCAAACCCAAGCCACTCTGACTCACGATCTACGCACAAAGATGAAAAATATCTAAACATGCAAAAGAACATTGAATCAATCAGGATAGGTTAAGTTATGCTGTGGTAACAAACAATCCCCCAAATCTCAGTGACTAAATGCAACAAAGGTCTAAACCTCGGTTTATGATCTCTCCCTACTCTGCATGTCGGATGGCGGTCACCAGGGCCTCTGCTCATGGTAGTGGTTCTGCGAGCCAAGCTGGTAGAGATGCCTTCTTAACACCAGCTTCCACATCACAGCTGCAAGGGAGGAAAATGCGAGAGGGTCTCTCACTGGCAATGAAGCGCTCCAGTAGGAATTGAGATGCATCCTTCCACTGACAACCCCGTGGTCAGAACTAGTCACTTGGCCTCCCCCTATGGAAAGAGGGTGAAAATTTTCATCTTCCCCTGTATCGAAAAGGAGGGGAAAGCCAGATATGGGTGGGCGTTAAAAACCTCTACTGCAAACCTGTAATTATACACTGCTTTGGCCTGAGTAAGCAAGAAAGGAGTAGTCCCTGAGAGAGGGCAAAGATGCATAAGACTGTTGGGAAAGGGTTGGCTTTGAGCGAGATCTTGTATTTATTCATCAACCTGGGATCACTGTCAGACGTGATAGTTCAAATCCACCCATAAGGCAGTGACTGGCTCCTTCTCTTTTCCTCTTTCCCCATTCCTCCCACATCTTAGTGGGCAGGGAATGAAATTAGATGAAATGGAAAGCAGAAATGGAGGTTAGACAAGCTCCCCTGCCACCTTCGTATGACATAAATATCTGAAAACTAAGAA
The DNA here is from genome assembly GCF_002007445.2 of Ailuropoda melanoleuca. NCBI lineage: Eukaryota > Metazoa > Chordata > Mammalia > Carnivora > Ursidae > Ailuropoda > Ailuropoda melanoleuca. The sequence goes on from NC_048221.1 coordinate 91,996,580, forward strand.
TCTCTTTCTCCATAGTTTATGGAATATGAGGCAATGTGAGAGGCTGGCAAGGGAGAACATTGCAGCAGCTGAGCCAAGAGGATGCCCGGGTATCGAGAAGGCTGATTCAAAGCTTGAATCAAACACCAGATGTGTTTCTCAGTGAGGGTGCTTTTGGCATCGTTGGTGGGACATTTTTTTCATTGTGGGGCACTGTAGGATGCTCAGCATTTCTGATCCTTACTTTGGAAATGCCATTAGCCTTCCTGGTCGTTTTGATAACCAATAAATAAATGCCTCCACATTTATTTCTGACTGCCTTGCTACAAGATAGTACCACCTAGGTTGAGAACCCCTGACCAAAAGACTTCAGGGTGGAGCAAGGCATGGCAATGATGTTGATTCCCAGAACCCCTGGACTACATCTGAGCATTCTGTCTGGAAGAAATGAGAAGGTTTCAGTGATGAGGGCCACTGGAAATTGTAGACTTTCGCAATGAATGTATCCAACCAGTAGTTCTCAACCAAGGGCCAGGTCAGAATCTGAGGAGCCTAGGGAAAGCATGTCTGTGATTCTGATGTGGGTCTTTCCCTCCCACAATATGTGGTAAGATTGAACAGGAAGGCAAGGAGAGCTGCCCCATAATGATGGCCTCTCTCCTCTACAGTGAGGATGTAGCTGAGGCAGCCGGCAGCTCAGAACTGGACGCCAAGCAGAGTTCTTGTTTTAGACAGTGGTAGGAAAGCCCAACCTGACATGGAAAAGACAGAGCAGAGGGCAGATAGGCCACGCACTGCCCTCGAGTGTTACCAGGCCCTAGCATGTGTGCATACTTACCTAAGCTATGGTACTTGCTAGGACAATCCTTTGTTCCCTTTCTGTCAAGACCTCATGCATGAAATGTGGCCCCAGGACCTTGTGGGAATGAACCAAGGCCCAAGCACAAGGGTTAAGAGAGCCAGCTTCGAAAATCAGACATCTCTGGCTTTAAACACCACCTCAGCCTTTTCACCAAGCTTTGTGACCTTGGTGAAAATTACTTAGCCTCTCTGAACCTCAGTCTTCTTATCAATAAGATAGGTATTAACATTTTTGCCTCACAGAAGTGTTGTACAGTGTTGTAAATAATATTAGATGAAAACCTTTCATGAAGCATTTGGTATGTGAGTATCCAGATGACAGATGGTTATGGTGATGATGCTGGTGGTGGTCCTGGTGGTGGCGGTAATTACCCCTGGAGAAAGGGGATGTGATCCTCTAACAAAGAACACCTCTGTAGATTCCGAGCAGAACTGCCTGGTTAGGGGAGGGAAACACCAATTCAATGCAGAATTTTCAAACCATGCTAAATTTCTGGAGTTACAAAATGCGCAAGAGGTCCCTGGTTCTCAAAGATTTCGCAGTTTAGTAGAAGAGACAAAGTGCTGGGGAAACAGAGTCGGTGAAATTAATTTTGGTTGAGATGAGAGAGCCTTAGGAGGCTTCATACAGGAGGGAGCTTTGGATCTGGAACTTAAACATTGAGCAGGATTTTGTCAGGTGATCAAGTTAAAAAAAAAAAAGACATTTCTGGCAAAGGGGTAATGGACAGGAATGCAAAGTGACCCACATCCCTTGTGATGTAAGCGTGGCAGGGAAAGTGACAGGGAAAGAATCTGGCAAGAGTGGACTTTTTCATGTCAGCAATAGGTTGTGGGATAAAAGTTTTCTACACACAAAAGTAGCACGCTTTTGTATGCGTTGTATCCTTATCTCGCTTATTCTTGTAGTAAGAATGAGGAAGAGAAAAAATGAAACTGAGAGCTCTTTGGTAGTGAGGGGCTTAGGTCCTGATTTGCATGGGATGTGGGAGAGGCAAGTATTGAGAGGGTAAGGAGTAGGTTTCAGAAGGAAAGAGGGCTTGGTGTGGGTGTGTTGAGTCTGAACACGTAGGACATTTGGGTGGAGATGCTGAGTAAGCAGTTGGATTTATGCACTGGGACTGAGAATAAAGACTTGAGTGGTGTTGGCCCAAGGGGAGTAGTCAAAAATGTGGATATGAATAATAAATAGTATCGAGATAATATCAAGATAATATCAGGATTTTTTAAATGTCGAGAAGAGGTGGAGTTTAATGACAAAGATGGCCAGGGTCCAGCCTTAGAAGAATTGCTAACAAAAATGTCTTCGCCAAAGAAGAAATTCCACTAAATGGTGCTGAGAAGTTGCCAGAACATCAGAAGAGAATCAGCAAAGAATTGCACCACTGAGGCAAGGAGAGAGAATTTCAGTGGAGGGTTGATCCATGGTTTCTCCCCTAATATCATCTCCCCTTCTATTTCTAGCCTTGTGAGTGATGTCACCATAAACACAGCCACTTAGACCAAAGATCTGGGAGTCATCCTCTTTCTCATACTGCAAGGCCAGACAATAGCTGCCCCAATGTCTCTCCTGTGATCTTCCCACATGACCCCATTCTCTGCCTCATTGGTGCCCTTCCCATTTCTCAACCAGGTCACAGAAATATTCTCTAAATTGGTCTCCTTACCTACTTTCTTTACCCTTCCCCCCACCTTGTATTCTTGACAGTGGCACCAAATTGATCTTTTTAGAACACAAATCTAATCTTAACATCTTCCCCAAATCTTCCTAAAAGTTTTAGGATAAAATGTGAACTCCTTAGCAAGGTATTCAAGAGCCTTATTGCTCAGGCCACTGTGCATTTCCCGTTTCATCTCTTACCACACCCCACTCCCCACACCCTTCTAACTTCCAACAAAACTGTACTACGCAGTTGCCTGAACCAACTCATGCTCTTTATTCCCTATAGCTAATGCCCTTCATCACCACTCCCATCTTTATAAAGGTGATGCCCTCTTACCCTTTGAGATGATCATTGGTACTTGGCCCCCTCCTATCACTAGTTGTGGGCTCCCTGTGGTGCAATAAAATTAAGAACAGTCACCTCTCTACGTTACATCTTCATTCAAAATCCCTTTCTTGTTCAGAATCTCTCAACCCTATAACAACTCATATTGCATGATAAGCAGCAGAGTAGTCGACTATCAAGAGATGGAGAATAATAACCCTTAGTGTTTGTCCTCTGGGGTCTCATTCTGTGGCCTTATCTTCTTTTCCTCAAACCCTAATGCTCGACTATATATAACTCCAATGAATAAATACGTGTAGGAACTATCTGGAACAGAGCTTTCCCAAGATCGTGATACCAAAGGATTATGATTAGAATCATAGCCATCCTGCTATCACTTCTCACATACAAGATAATACAAATACCAAGTTTATGGAAATCACATAGCAACTAAAAGAAAAGTGAGGTATCCTATAACTGTAACTATACACCAGTCAAAATAGTAGAAGGAAATTCAAGATGCTATTGGAGAGCCATAATGTAAACCGCTAATCAATAAGTGCATGGCCCAGGACGTTATTGGCTTATGCTTCTTGTCCCAGCACAATTATTAATGGCTTCTTATTTTCCTCTTGAAAATGTCTGTTTGGATTTTAAATTATATGACCTTCCTGATTACTAACTCTCATAAAAGACAATATCAAAGAAACAAAAGGGGAGATAATTGAAGGCCAAACTTTTGAAGCCCCTTGTACACTTTATTCCATTAAAATGGTCAACCAGTTCGGCGCTCCTGATTCCCTTCAAGTGCCCCAAATTCAGTCCTTTCCTGGTATATCCACTCCCAAATTCCCATAACAATTTGTGGAAATTTTGTAGCACTTCTCACTGTCTTAGCACCTAACACTGTAAATTGTAATTGTGCATTTCCTGACCACTCCATGGGGAGGCAGTGTTGCATAGGTGTTAAGAGCACAGGTTTAAACACCGGAAAGGAGACTAGGAACCTAAGCGTTCAGACTAGAAGTATGGCCTCTAGGGCCAGACCACCTGTGTTCTAAATTCCAGCTCTACCACTTAACTAGCTGCGTGTCCTTGAGCAAGTTACTTAACCTCTTTGTGCACTCAGTTTCCTCATTTGTAGAAAAGGAGATAATATTATCACATGGGGTGGTTGTGCCTAGAACAGAATCCTATGAGCATGAAGTGCTGCCTACTGTTACTAAATGGCGATGCATGTAAAGTGCTCAGCACAATGCCTACTGCTTAGTAAGTACTTAAGAAATATCAAGTGTGGGAATTATTAGTCTTTATAATGCAAAAGACCAACTAAGCATTCAAAAATCAGTTTGTGGAAACAATAAATATTGTGTGTTGCATTTATGCATATTATAAATACATCCAGCAAGATGAGAACTGAGAAAAGCCATATGCTTTAGAAGAAATAAAGGCATTGGGCATTAGTGACTTTTGGAAGTGCACTGTCAGGGCATCATAAATAATGGAACTAAAATGTAATGAGCTGAGGATCTTAGTGGGAAATAAGAAAAAAGTTTGTTTATGACTTCTGAGAAGGAAGCTGAACATACACAGCTTCTCCTCCACCACCTACCCCCCTATCATCTACAACTGCTCCACCCCCCTAAAAGAGAAAGTCCTAAGGAGGCATCTGGGGGAAACCTGCATTGGGTCCAAAGACGAAGGACATTGACATGCAGCACACTTGTAAGAAATTCTACTAGAAACAAAACAGATGGACTGAGTTTGAAGGAGGTCAGCCAGGATCTACTTTCAACGCTGTTGCCAAGTTGTAGAAAACATGTAGAGGAAGATTTGGAAGGAGCCCCAAGAACAGTCCCGAATCTGGAAGTGAGTCTGAAGTAAAGAGTGGGACATAAGAGGGATAAGAACCATCTCCTTGGGGCCTTTCTGCATTGTGCAGAATAATCAGGAGGCAATAAGCCATGAAAGAGAGAGCTCATGAATGACAGTAGTTCTGTCCAGCATTGCTGAGTCCTCCCCATAGATGCTGGGCCTCCGGGGAAATGGCAGAGTTCTGTCTTTGATTCTGTGGATATGGTAGGGATCAGGAAAGATGTTGGGAACAACAAAATAGGAACCTGAAGTAGAGACCAGGCCAAAAACCCCCACAAATGGCAAGATGGAATGGATTCAGCCATGTCCAAAACACACACACACAAACCTTGCAAGGATGATATTCATCTGTGGGAAATGATGAGGGTCTATTTCATTCCCTACTCTCCTCTAAGTGATGGAACTTTAGCCATCAAAACCAACTCCTTCTCCCAGATTGAGTTCTTAGAGAAGTTTATAAGTGTGAGATGTGAAAACAAACAAAAAACACAAAAGACTATTTGGGAAGCAAACACCAGACCCAGTTACACCTTCCCACATTCAAAGATGACAATAGGGCCTATAAAATTTCAGCAACTTAAAGAAGGGATTAAGCAAAATTCCCAAGGTGGAAGAAGAACATATATAAAGAAAGAATTTTCAAAGCAGAAGAGGTTAGTTTTAGCATTATATGTTTTATAATTTCAATGACATTAAATAAAATAAGAAGTTTTTGAAATAGACAAAGTATGGATGAGAAGACAAGGAACCTGGAACAGTTAACAAAATACGAAATAATAGGGAAAGATGTAAAGTCACCTTAGAAGCAGCAAAGAGCAGAACTGACAATGCAGAAAATGAAATAAACAATGAAGGCTTTTGTTTGAGAAATTCTCCAAATTTAAGTAGGGAAATGACTTAGATAAAGTGATGAGATCATTTTTAATTTCAAAGACAAAAGAAGAATTTTATGAATGGAAAAGACACAGGCGACCTATAAAGGCTCTGCAACATTAAATGGTGGAGAATTTTGATGGATAAATTTATGACCTAAACTGTTATATTTAGCAAAGATGTCACTTACATGTGAAAAAAATAGAAAAGCATTTTCAAATAGATACGGGTATCTTCTAAAAAGGAGAGTAGGGATAATTTTCAAGAAATTACAAAAAAAGTGAATCAAGATTATAAAAAAATCCTTAAATGTAATAGTTATTAATTAAAGGAAGTGGCAGTGACCATTGAAGCCATTTAAGCAAATATACGTCTAATTAGTATCATCAGTAAATTTTCAGATGATAATGCATCTACAAGAGCATCCTGTCATGAGAAAGGAAATAAGAAGATTTTGGAGAGAAAATATGCTATTTCTGACTATTCAAATCCCCTGGAAACAATGTCCACCATACTGAATATTACCGAAAGTAAATTCAGTTCACCAGAAGGCAGTTTAAGAAACTTTTCTCTGAACTCAAGCAGAAAGAATACAGAGGTGAAAATGACGAGACAGGAGATAAGTAATACAAAGCCTAGTAACAGAATATATACACACACACATGCACAATAAAAAATATATATACTATACAAAAATGATATACAATATATTTACAATAAAAATTCTAAGAAAAAAAGAACGTTTAAAGGATTTACCAAATACTTAACCTAATTAATGTTTTCAAGGATTCACCATGTACACAACCTTAGATAAATCCCTACAATATAAGATTAAATAGAAATGTCTACATTCTTCCAAAAAAAAAAAAATTAGGTTTCCTTTCCCCCTGCAAAAAAAAAAAAAAAAAAAAAAAAAAAAAAACAAGATTCAGATTGCCATTAGATTTTTTCTTTTTAGTCTACAATATTAAATGCTCAAAAACCTCAATAATTATAGAGTCCTGAGTGAAATGTGATATTTAAATTCCATAACTAGTCTTTCTCAGACATACAGAAATTCAAAATGTATGCCATCCACATACCCTTACTGAAAAAAAGTCACTCGAAAATATTGACATCAAAATGGAGAATATGTTGGAAATAAAGAACAAGAAAAAAATACGGTATAGAAGAAATAGAAGTAATTGGCCCCGGAAAAGTTAGTATGAGGCTATACAGCAAAACATAAAACTTAAAGAATAGATTCTCAAAAAGTTAAAGAGAAAACTGTAAATTTTTTACACAGGATAGAAAAAAATTACTCATACTACATTCATTTAAAAAAAAATGTAGTCTGGGGTGCCTGGGTGGCACAGCGGTTAAGCGCCTGCCTTCGGCTCAGGGCGTGATCCCGGCATTCCAGGATTGAGTCCCACATCAGGCTCCTCTGCTGGGAGCCTGCTTCTTCCTCTCCCACTCCCCCTGCTTGTGTTCCCTCTCTCGCTGGCTGTCTCTATCTCTGTCGAATAAATAAATAAAATCTTTTTAAAAAAATGTAGTCTGCTTTTAGCTCCCAAACTCTTCTTCTTCCTTCCAAGTCTACCTACTGGGTAGTAGGAGGTATGGAAATCCCTAAATTTTGAACCATAGTGATAATAAGAGTCCAATAGTGGTGACTTTTAAAAAATTCCTGTAAGTGAAATGCTGGACCTTTCCAATGTTGCCCTCCCCCAGTAGAATCTGGATGTTTAAGAGGGACTAATTTCCCTTTGTGAGTAGGTCCTTTGGTTTTGGACCTGTTGGTTTTGCGGCCAGTTCTATCACAGAACAGAAAATTTCAGTAATAGACTCTTCCAGAAAACAAAAAAAGATGAGTCTCCCAATTTATTTTAGGAAGCTAGCTTATATCTGATACCAATATCTACTGAAGATGACACCTTCACATGCAAAACTTCTGACCAAGTTGAATAAAAACTTTAAATCCCAAATGAAATATCCTTAAAATAAAACTCACAGTGTAGTAAAAACATACTATACCAAGACCAAGTAAAATTTATCCTACAAATGCAAGAGTGCCTCAGTATTTAGAAAATGTATTAAGATAATCCTCATCTAATCTCCACCGCCAAAGATGCAAACCAAATTATTTTCTCAGCAGAATCTGAAAAGTCATCTCTCTGAATACTTAAGCGTTCAAAGGACAGAGAAAGTATGAATAATAATTAATGAGGTTGAAGGAGGACAGGTGATGTCATGAGCACTGGGTGTTATATGCAACTGATGAATTATTGAACACCACATCTGAAACTAGGGATGTACTATATGTTGGCTAATTGAATTTAAATAAAAAATTTAAAAAATAAAGTAATTAATGAGGTTGTTTTAATAGATATATTTTGAATCCCATATCCCACAGAGAATAAACTTTCCTTTCAAATGCCCATGAAATAATTATGAAGTTACAAAGAATGCCTCCGTATATATCACCAGGCCCAATTTTTCCAGTCCACATTCTCAGCAATAAATAACAGGAAATGAATAGCAAAAGTACAGTAAAACTTCAGCTACCAGAAAAATATATAGATTTTTATATTATCTTGTAATGAGGAAAACTGAAAGAAAGTCACTGTCTAGGACAGAGGTTGGCAAACTATGGCCTGCAGACTGCTTTTGTAAATAAAATTGTACGGTCCCATCCCCATACTTATTTTATTTCTGTCCTCTCAATGGCTGCTTTTGTGTCACAACGGCAGATTTGAGTAATTGCCGTGGGGAACATCTAGTCCCCAGAGCGTAGAATATTTACTGTCTGGCCCTCTATAGAAAGCTTGCTCACCCCTGCGCTAAGAAAACATTTGCACCCCAATAGAAAACTGAGGAAGGGTGTTGATAGGGCAGGGTCCGCTGCAGGGGTGCGGGACCTGGGCAGTCACCCAGGAGCCCACACTTAACAAAGGTCTGGCACTTAGTTTAATGCGCTGCTGTCACCATCTTGAAATTCTTAATAATTTTTGACAAAGAGGCACTCCTTTTCATTCTGCACTGGGTTCTGCAAATGATGTGGTTGGTCCTAATTGACACTCAATGTTTTTAAAAACAGAAGACTGGGTGTTATACCCAAATAATGAATCATGGAACACTACATCAAAAACTAAGGATGGGGGCGCCTGGGTGGCACAGAGGTTTAAGCGTCTGCCTTCGGCTCAGGGCGTGATCCCGGCATTGTGGGATCGAGCCCCACATCAGGCTCCTCCGCTATGAGCCTGCTTCTTCCTCTCCCACTCCCCCTGCTTGTGTTCCCTCTCGCGCTGGCTGTCTCTATCTCTGTCAAATAAATAAATAAAATCTAAAAAAACAAAAACAAAAACAAAAACTAAGGATGTACTGTATGGTGATTAACATAACATAATAAAAAATTATTATAAAAAAATAAAAACAGAAAATGAACAATAAATATGAAAAAAATCTGTGGCTTATAATTAAATACATCCAAATGAAAATTATAATGAAGATCCATTTTCATTTGTAAAACTTACAGATATTTCAGAAAGAGAAAATTCCAAGTGTCAATGAATGGTAAGAAAAGGTGCGCTTCAGATCTTACCGCTGGGACTTGAATAGTCAGGTGGGAAGGGTGTTGCCGCGGCCACCGTGTCCTGTGGGCTCACTGTGTTCCAAGCAGGATGCTTGACACCTGAGGAACATTAAATTGAATCCTTAAAACAATCCTTAGGAGATAGATATTATTATCCCTATTGCATAAAGGAGGAAACAGGAGTTTGAACTCACACCAGAAGTTCGAATTCACGTGAGCACTCCCCCAAGTCTGTGCTCTTAACTGCTGTTCAGAACAGCCTCAAGAGGAAATTGTTCCACATTTCTGCATAAAGAAATGCAGTAATTACAAATATATGTGTCTCGGGATAGAAAAACCCCTATTTTCACTCTCCTGGATATATAGAAAAGAATTTAAAGCTACTTTGTTTATCCAAGAGAGACCCTCCTGTTGGGGGCAGGTATGGGGAGAAGAGCAGATAACTTTTTTTCCAAACTGGAAATCTTAACCCAGTGCAAGAATTTAAACATCCAGTAAATGTAAGTTTGAGGTTTCCCTCCCCGTCCCCCACTTCTCTCACGCACATGGCTTGCTGTGCCCTCGAGGTATACACATGGAAGGGGCCTCTGACTTCCTGGACAGCCACGGTACTGATCAGATCCTCGTCTGGTCATGGGCACCTGGAGGTCATCCATGGATCACATTGGTGGCTTTGGCTGGTAACCTGGGGGTCTCACGTATCACATCCCACATTTTAATGATGGGAAATACCTTTTGGACAGCTAACCAATTTCTATTTTCTTGACAACTACAGCTTTGAGTTGAATTTGCACCAAACATACCAATAATTGATATCAGATCATATTTTAGGTTTTTCCTGGTGTGCGTGTGCTGGAAAAGGCAAATTAGTGGAAGTTACAGGAGTACATATTTTGCTATAATATCCTTTTGATCTGTTCCACAAGAAAAAATACAGTTTACATATATATATATATTTACATATATATATATATATATGTTTATATTATTTGAACATAATTGACCAAAAGTTTCACATAGTATTACTTTGTTATAGCATTCAATCGATCCTAATATTTCTGTTCCATTCTATTTCATTTTGTTTTTAATGTTGGCAACATCCCACCAAAATGATTTCCCAAATCACTAATAGGTTGCATTCTACAGCTTGAAAGTCATTGTTTTTACAGCCCTCAGTCAGATTGACTAAAGGGAAAATTCCTCACAAGTCAGTAGGGTGGGGCTGGGCATCCTGGGCTTGGGTCTCCGCAACAGAAACCAGAGCTCCCAAACTCAAAAGTGCAGTGCTCAATGACTTGGTTTGGGTCTGGACTGGTATCTTAAGAAGCTGGAAGAGAAACAAGAGTCAAGGTCAAGCTTTTTAAGCAGGAGGGAGTCTTGGGCAGGATTCTGGTCAGTAATAGGTGGATAAGGGCTAAGGCCTGGGCTGGGTTTAGGGCTCCAGCCAATTCAAGTGCAATGTGAGGTTAGGAGGAATGAGAGGAAGGCCAAGAGAAAAGCTGGGGAGCAGAGGGAGGAGGAAAATGAACGCTGGGCCTTTGACGGACGAACTAATTGCTTGTCCCACTTTGTGGCGCCTGAGGCTGTGCGCCCTTCCAGGATTAGCTGGGGACCTGGGTGGGTCACTTAGGACATCCGTGACTTCAGCTGGGTGGGGCTAAGGAAAAGTGGGACTGACAGTTTTATAATTTCCATCGTCAGAGCAACTCTCTCTTCCAGGATTAAAAGACTCGTGGGTGAGGGTTCCAAATACAAGCTCTGTTTTCCCTTTCGTCTTATTCTAAGCCATGTGCAAAAGAAGGGGGGACAATTTAAACTCAATTTGGCCCACTCGATTCTTTCTGACTCTGATTGTGTGTGTGGCTAATGGAAAGAGCCTGTGTTTTCTAAGGAGCTTAACCACAGGGAGGTTTGGAAACTCACATAAGCACAAAAGAATGTATTTCAGAAAACAAATCAGAATGAGACTCAGAGTTCTTATTTTGCTCCTACTCTTTGCATATTAGATCTTTGGAAGTAATTAAGCAGTAATCTGAGGGCAGCGCTGGGTTCTGTGCGAAATCCCTTGCTGGAAACTCAGAATGAATGCAATGTCTCAAAAATTTATTGACTTCTGACTATGTTCCAAACACTGGAGAGAGGTCATAGAAAAACAAAAATAAGAAATTTTGGAGCCGCCCCCAGCAGTTACCTTTTTGTGGAGCTAGTAGTGAGGACTGGTGGCTTTGCCATCCCGTCATCTGGGCAACCCTTCTCAAAGCCAAGTCAGAAGGTGGTGTGAGAAGACATTGACTGTGATCTTGAATAGACCCAGGTATATTGAAAGGACCTTCAAGCACAGAGCTCTGTAAGACTGTGTTCAGGTAGAGTTCCCAGAGGCCACTTCAATTCCAAATATCGCTGAGACTTATACCTCTGGAACCAAGGCACAAAATTCACAAGAAGGAGCCTGAATCCTCCACTATGTACTGATACCCAGCTAGATTACGGAAATCTTCAGGAGTTAGAATTGCATTTGAGTTAAGATTTAATTGAGTCAGTTGCGCCTGGGTGGCACAGCGGTTAAGCGTCTGCCTTCGGCTCAGGGCGTGATCCCGGCGTTATGGGATCGAGCCCCATCAGGCTCCTCTGCTATGAGCCTGCCTTCTTCCTCTCCCACTCCCCCTGCTTGTGATCTCTCTCTCACTGGCTGTCTCTATCTCTGTCGAATAAATAAAATTAAAAAAAAAAAAGATTTAATTGAGTCAAATATCCAGGACCTTTCACATCTGCTGATTTTCTAGAACATGGGCATTTCAGCTCTCCAAGTATAGTTTGGCTAGCAACTGTGTCTTAAAAGCAGTTTAAAAAAAACATAACAGAGTCCAATGGAACATTTCCAAGTGCTACATATATCTGGACTAAGAAGAAGTTTTTATTTCCACCTTGGAGCTTTGGTAACAATGGCTGAGTGAGCCATTACTCCTGAAGACAACATCAGGTCTCCATAACTGGGATTTTAAGATCATTAACTCTTAAACGGGTTGGCATGATAAATGAGATGTTTTATATATTGTAGGGTGGTGAGAAGCTGGAATTGAATCCATGCTCTGCCACTTCCCCGTCCAATACCTTACTTCTCCTGGCTGTCACCGAGAATCCACTTAGGTCCTCAGGGTTGAGAGGAAGCCACTGGTCCAAACATCGACACACCACCCTGGGTCGATTATTCTAGGAGTAGCTACTAAGGCAGATTCCAAACCAGCAAATCAGTTTATAAGGCAAAGTGTAGGCGAGACATGCATGTTTTAATAGAAAGTCCAAACTGAGTCAAAGACCCAACATATCTATCCCTGTGGGAGAAGGACAGATGTTTGAGTGAGGTCACAGTGGATAGTTTCTGAGGCCCCATGGATGACATATTTAGAGTTAAGGGTTAGGAAGTGTAGCTGTGGCCTGTGGGTGGTAATGAGGCAGGGGAGCAAGACTGTGGCACCAGGCAGGTAAGCCTTTTGCTCCTGCAGATTTGGGTTAAAGAAATATGAGCAGTATGCCCAACAAGCTCACCTCCGTGCTAAAACCATAAGCAACAAACATGGGGCTCTTTCCTTTTCCAGGGCGTAATTTGATCTTGGGGTGGGACAGAGCATGCGCCTGTGGGTTAAGGAGACTTAGCAACAAGGACTAGAAGGATTCCTATATTCCCCTGCTCCTTTAGTGGGTTAGGCCCCTTGGGATCCCATGGTAGTCCAGAGAAGACAAAAAGAGTTTGGTTTGCAGAATCTTAGAGGGTTATATTTACCCTCGATGCTTAAGGGAACGGATTATGTACATCTCAAGTGTGTCCCAAAAAGGGTATATTTTAGTCAAGGCTTATATAACTCTGTAAAGAATGATCATGTGTGAATATGAAACCACAAACCTCAACAGTCTGAGGGCAATTATTGGCAGAGTTGGGATAGGAGAAGCAAGCCTGTCAATATCTCCTTACTTACAATTTTGTCTTAAGGGTCTCATTTTATTTTCTTCTTGAGAAAATACAGTGCCTGCCCAGCAGCAAGAAGGTTTCCAGATAGATACAGACTTTTCTTAACACCTGGGAATATCTCTTGGATCTTTCTCTGTACCTAGCATCAACAAATCACATGAATTTCACCAAATTGTATACATTTGACGTGTCAGATAGAAAATAGTGAAAATGAAGTGTTTTATGACAGTGTGGTAGTGTGAATTACTATGGAATGACCCTCTTTAAGTAAAGGAATGCAAATTGATTTGTGGCTGTTAAATAAGGCCCATCCTTGAGAACAAAGAAATGGTAACGCAAGGACTGACTCCAGACCTGTGCTCCGTAGGCAGATAGCCAAGCATAGTCCCTCAATTCTCGTTAAAGTCCCTATTTTACCGACACTTTGCCTCCTCCCCTCTCAGGACAATTCCCACACTGCAGGGCTTCTCTGCTAGTGAGAAAATCAAACTTGGGATGAAGGAGGTATGGGGCTTCCTCTCTAATCATTAAGCATCTCACACCACCCCTCAGATAGTACTTGTGCTGGTCATGTGGACCAGACACAACACTGCATTTCAGAGGGGGGCACAGATGACCAGTGTTCAAGGAAATCTCCTGATTCCGGTGGAAAGGAGTTGTAGAATTCTAGATTGGACTATGGCTCATCAATCATGTGGTGCCTCTTCCGAGGCACTTGCATAGCATTGGACCCTCACCAGGACCCCAGGACACGACCCTCTACCCCATAGCTGGAGGAAAGCAGCCAGGACCAGTCTTTGAGATTTGAAGTATACAACTGAATCCTGTCCGAAAGGATGACCAGAATTCTAATGAAAGGATCTCCAAAGGTTAAAAGCCCAGGGCCAGTATATGCAGTTCTGGGGAGTTCTTGGGAGACTCCCAGCTGCCATTAGGTTTCATTGTTGATGATTAGGTAGTCCCATTTACCAAGGAGCTGTGCTCTAGAGTCATTGACCCATCTGGGAAGGCTCCTCAGGTTCATGCAGGGTCACAGGATTGGCTGGAGCTGTCTGAGTACCAAACCCAGAGTGTTTATCCACATAAGGGCGGAAGAGCTAGTGTCCAGCTGGCAAAAGATCAAGAGGCTTCCTTGAGCAATAGAGGCTTCTTTCCATGCTCTTCTTTCCTCCATCGAACAAACAGGTTGATGCTGGAGAGGCAAATATCCTTAAATCCCTCACAAGGGGAGCACAAAAAAAAAAGCGATTACAACCCAACATCAGAGGAAAGTGACTGAGAGATGTACATGGTGCCCTGAGAACATGGGGCAGGGGCAGTGAGCCCCATCTATGTTGGTCAAAGGCAAGAGCCAGAGACTACGTTGAGTCTTAAAGAATGAGTAGGAGTTTGCCAGTGTAAACACAGAGTGTCCCAAGCGGCTGGAATATGTGTAAAGGCTGAGAGGCTAGAATGGAAGAGTTCTATTGGAAAAGGTTTATTTCTCCACCCCCCTCCTCACCCAGATCCCTTTCCCCATCTGCCCATCTCCTCACCCTCTATTCTGCAGGGCTCTATGCTGCTGCCACAGGAAATTGCTTGTTCTTCCCCCAAACAATTGTTTAAATATGTATTTCTCTATTTCCTAGAAGAGTTCAGTGTTTTTCAAATGCTGATTTACTATCCTTTAGGGGATTGCTTTTTCTGATCCTTGGTCTATTTTCCTATTGTTTGCCTTTTTAATATTTACTTGTACCAATTCTTTACATATCCTGGACACAAATTTTTTGTCTTTTTTATTTGTTGCAGACATTTTCTTTCACTCTTTTCTTGTCTTTCCTGTTTATAGCATCTTTTTGTCATTCAGAATTGTAGATGCTTCACGTGGTCAAAATTATCCTTTTCATAAAAAACAATTCCTACTTTCTATACCTAGCTGAAGAAAGCCTTCACTAACCTGAGGACATAAATGCCTCCTATAATTTGCTCAATGGATTTAAAGTTTTGTGTTTCCCATTAGGTTTTAATACATCTAGGGTCACATTTGGTATGAGACAGTGATCCAATTGGTTTTTTCCAATTAGAAATCTATTGTCACAGCATCATTTATTAAAAGGTTAGTTCTCTGTCCTCAGTTTGAATCACCTTTTTCACTGAATAGCAAGACCCCAAGTAGTTTGAGATTTGGGCTCTCTATTCCACTTCACTGGCTCCACAGTTATATTATGTATCATGCTTATGGGGTCATTACATCTGATAAGGCAAGTTTTCCAGCTTTAGTATTCTTTTTCATAGTTGCCTTGATTACTTTTAGACCCTTAATCTTCATTTCATTTTTAAAGTCAGTTTTTGAGTTTTACAAAATATCCTTTCAGAATTTTTCCTAGAATTAAAAGTTATAGATTAAGTTGGGTAGAGTGAGATAGCCCAATGATATGGAGTCTTTCACTGTATGGCTGTAACATATTGTGTCATTTTTGTTCAGGTCAGGCAGACATATCATTTCTGGATGCGGGGCAGAGAGAAGTGAATTCTCCTTATAAAGATGAAATACACTCGATCAGAATGAGAATTCTTGGGATATTGTACCATGAATAGGAGGGCACAAAATCTATTGCACAGATTCATCTTAAATATCTATAAAATAATATGAAACCAAAAAATAGCAACGAACAACTCTTTAGAAGTTAAAATTAAGGTAAATAAGTGCATAAAAAATAAAAGTGATCTGGAACCAGTGGAAACGGTACAAAATGTCAGAGTAGAAGGAGCAAACTCTTAACCTCAACAACTATTAGAATGACAGGCAGAAATGCAGAGCTCAGTGGACACAGATCCTCAAGTAAAAGGAAAGAGGCATCATAGCTACACAGAAGAATGGGTTAGGGGGTGCCTGGGTGGCACAGTGGTTAAGCGTCTGCCTTCGGCTCAGGGCGTGATCCCGGCGTTATGGGATCGAGCCCCACGTCAGGCTCCTCTGCTGTGAGCCTGCTTCTTCCTCTCCCACTCCCCTGCTTGTGTTCCCTCTCTCACTGGCTGTCTCTATCTCTGTCAAATAAATAAATAAAATCTTTAATAAAAAAAAAAGAATAGAAAAACCTACTATGAAGTCACTGCAACAGCTTGGGTATGGGCACTGTGGAGAATACTTAGAAGCTGAATTGAAGCGGTAGTAAATGGCATCAGTAAAACAGAAGTCAGTTTGGGGAAATCAAGAAGCCTCCTTCCAAATCTAAAATTCTGTAATTCCATATGTCCTAGAGAAAGTTTCCCTCTCTTCTAGGAAGGAGATCCCTTTTTGGTGTAATGAAAGTCTGTATAGTTATTCCTCTTTTATTCATTAGTAAGACTAGTTACATTAGATTTTCTTAAATGTTGAACCATCAATACATTCCTGAAATAACCTCCACCGATTAATTAATTATTATTCTTTTAGATTCCTGCTGGATTTGTTCTGCTAATATTTTATTTAGAGATTTTGATCTATGTTTACAAATGAAGTTTTATTCTTTTTGAGGAGGGGGATTTTTGTGCATGTGTGTGTGTTCGGGCATCTAGTTTAGGCTAATTTCATTTAAATAAATTGGAATTGTTTTTCTTCCCTAATCAGTGAATAATTTAAATAGCACAAACATAATGGTTTTCTAAAGATTTGAAATTGATCTGTGAATCCAAGTGGGCCCAGGGATTTTTTTTTTTTATTATTGCATTAATATGTGGAGTGGGGGTGGAAGGAGCGGAAGGTTGAGTGAAGGGAAGTTCTTTAACAAAAGTTAGTCTAAACACCTTTGCAAATAATTTCCAAAGTTATAGAGGTTTCTGATAATGAATGCAGTTAATGGATGGGTTGAATGTGAAATAATAGAACATAAAGAAAAATTATACAAGGTAAAGAAAAATGAACACCTGATTAAGTAACGTCTGCTTTTGTTTTCCTAGATCAGGAAGTGTGCTGCACCACTGGAATGAAATCTATTACTTTGTGGAACAGTTGGCTCATAAATTCATCAGGTGAGAAGGAATGTGTCGTGTTCTGCCATAAGTAAAACTAGCCTATGTTTGCTATTCTACTAATTACTAGCTACTATGGGCATGCTTTTTGACAAAGGCAGACTCTCAGATCTTGGACCAGAGACTTGACTTTGTTTTCATCTTTCCACATGTTAGAATAACTTTTGGTTCTGTGTTTTCAGGAGGACCCTGATTTGGTTATAAGACCAAATTTTACCTCTGTCTCTCTTATTGGATTATATACTCTTCTAGAAGGATCATTAACATTTCTTTCACAGTGGACCACTCTAGGCCAATTGGCTTATTTTAGTTGGACTCGTGTAAACAGTGTAGGGTGTAAGGTGACCAACTCATCCCAGTCTGCCCAGAACTTTCTCAGCTAGAGCACTGAAAAATCTCACATTCTGAGAGCTCTCCTCAGTCCTGAGCAGACCACCATGTTGGTCAGTCAAGCTATGTGTCCTATCAGATAGAATTCTCTGGGCTTTCTTTATACCACTTTCCAAGAGAGGACAATTCAGTTTTGAACACTGTCACTATAAATGTTTCAGAACCTTGGAAGTCCTACTTTCCAGTAAGTATAGATGCCCACTAGTAAAGGAAAGAAGGTCATTTCACCCTTCTTGGGTACAGCCTCCAAGGGATGACACACACTGATAGCTTTCACAGATGTGCTTGAAGACAGCAGTCAAGGTGTTCGGTAAAATTGTTCTGATCGTTGTGAATTCTAAGGCAGCTCCTCTCCCGTGTCATGCAGCTGTAGAGTCTTCCAGCCTGTGTGAGTAATCGTAAACCTCTCCTTTGAATAACGTTCTTTATCTCAGAAGACAGGTTGTCCTCTGAGACCAAAGTAATGACAAATGCATTCCCTGAGAACTCAGTTACTGGTCTCTTTCCTGCCTGCCTGGTTGGAGGGAAAGTGTTTGGAGGTGTCCTGTCTGTGATGCCAAAAATTGGAAGCTGTAAGCAGGAAGCACCTAAACCCAGATGAATGGAAAAGCAGATGCTGAGAGGAGAAAGGGGAGATAAGAAGCAAATACATGGGTGGTATTAAAAGCAAAATATTTGAGAGAATTGTAGAAGCTTAGAATTGAAAACAACAACGTCCCAAGTTATCGAAAGAGGTATTTGCTACCCTCAATTTAAACAGCTCTGGTGAGAAACTGCTGTCTTTGGAGGCAAACAGTCCAATAGATGGACAGTTCCAGTTTCCAGAAAAGCCTCTTTGTCATTGAGCCAACATGTCTTTTCCTATACTCTCATCCATTATAACCATTATATCCTTTGGAGTGCTATAAAACAAATCTGCCTCTAGACCCTTGACAGTATCTGCTGTGTCTCTGTTTGCTCTTCTGGTCTTCTGTTCTCTCTGAGGACTCTACTGGAAAAAGCTTTGAAGTTAGGCAGATGTGGATTTGAATCCAAGCTCCATTGTGCAACCATAGCAATTGACTTACCTTGGTTGAACCCTGGTTTCCGTGTGAAAATTAAAAGACAAAACATGTGCAAAACAACTAGCCCTGCACCTGACTCAGAGTGGCCACTCAGCACTTCTCTTTTCCAGTTCATTCAGCAATTCCAGATGCCTCACTATCTGAGTAGCAAAGACACTGAGAAGTAGGGGTTGGGGGGACTTAACCCAATCCTTTCATTTTATTGACAAGGAAACTGTAGACTAGAGAAGTTGACATGACGTAATGCAGACCACAAGACACTTTCCTCCCATTGCCTCCTCTGGCCCTTCTTGGCTATGGACCCCCTCAAAGTACATCACCAAGACATTGCAGTCATGCAAATTGTATTTTCCAAGTGCCTGTGGTAGCACCTGACGCACAGCGCATGCTCACTCAATATTTTCAAATAAATGGACAGATTTTGAAAAGGAATGAGTGATTTATCTTTATTCATTTTAATAAATAGTCTAGGCAGCCGATACTGCTGGAGGGGGTATTCATTTAATAACAGTAGCTGATGCCAGTACCAATATTTCCGTTTCTCATTTTAGTGGGATCCTTGAAATTTCAAGTTCTTTTATTTGTCTTTATTCTGACCCCCTCCCATTTTCCTAATAATGATGCTGACTCTTCACTATTTCCTTCAAGATCCCAACCCACACCTCTCACCCATCACTTTCAGCAAAGAACTTCACCTATTTCACCAAGAACCCTGGAAAGAGCAGAAAAGTGATGTCCTCAAGTTCCAGTCCTATTCTTAAAAGATGCATGCTTTCCCTTCCCATTGTCTCTGAGATTCAAATATCCCCCCTTTGAAGGTGACCCCTCCATTTTAGTCTATTTTATCCCATTGTCTCCAGTCTCCTCCAGGTCTTTGTTTCTCTCTTGCATTTTTCTCCATCTTTCCCCTGGTTCCATTTCCACATCAATAGACATAAACAAATGTCTCCTGCCCCGTGTATGGAAAAAAAAAAAAAACCAAAACAGAAAATAATAAATCTCCTAATTATGTCCCTGTAGAGATACCGTAGATACCTATTTCTTACTGGTTTCTCACTCAGATATTTTTAAAGACTCAATGTCTCCATATCCGTACTTTTATCACTCATTCCTTTGGCTTCCATCCCACCCCCCACCTGCTGGCTCTCACCAAAGCCCCGAAGAGATGCCCCAAGAGAACAAAGACAGTGAGTGTCTTGCAGTGCTTATTCTGCTCGATACAGGAGCTTTGTTCGATTGAGAGTTTTCTCTCCTTGATATTCTCTCCTCCACTGGCTTCTGGTTTCTCCTTTCATCCCACCCACCAGAGCTGGGTCTTTGAATGTTGGTGTTGGTTCTAGCTGTGGCTCACTTCCCTTCTCACTGCTGACTATCTTGGAACAATCCCACTCACATCAGTATGCTGAAAACTCCCAAATTAGGTCTCTTGCCAAGACTCATATACCAAATATACCAATTGCCTCTTGGAGGACGACATTTCCCACATTTCAAATTCATTTTTTCCAGACCTGAACTCTATACTAAAGAAGCAGGATAATATGGTGCTTAAGAGCCCAAGTTCCAGAACCAGAAGCTTGGTTTTAAGCCCCAGATCCACTACTTTCCCACTCTGTGACCTTGGGGAAATTATTTTACCCTTTGGGGTCTCAATTGCCTTTCTTGGAAAATAGGAATAATAATAGTACTGGTCTCATAAAGTTGTTACAAGTTTAATGAGATAATACACACAAATCGCTTACAATAGTGCCTGGCACATAGTACGCACTTGATAAAGTTGACCATTATTTTATTATTATGATAATTATGATGTCATTATTATCATTTAGAACATGGTGTTTTGCTGATTAGCAGCAGTGAGGTGGTAACAGACAGAATGGTGTCATGGACGGAGAGCCCAGGTCTGTTTCAGGATACCAATATTCAATTTGCCATGTACTGCTTGGGCTCCTACCATGTATTAAACACCATGGTAAGCATTTCCAAAGATGCATCAGACATCTGGAAACGAATGTAGACTTCATCCTGGAGGCAGTAGGAACCATTGGAGATTTTATAGCAGATGAATGCCAGGTCTAATTTATATTTTAGAAAAATAGTCCTGGAAGCAGTGGAAAGAATGAATTGGAACAAAGGATGATGCCCAGCAAGGTCACCAGCTAGGAAACAATTGCAGTGGTCAGATAGTTGAGGGCAGGTCCTAAGCTAAGAAATGGAAAAGGGGGGAGAGTGTTGAGAAACGTTGGAGGAAGTGGGGACTATAAGATATGGAGGTCAGATCAGGGAACCTGATTGTGAAGAAACAGGTTCATGCAGTGACCAATGAAGCAGTTGGCCACCCAAAGACACTCCCAAATGGACAACGGTCTACTGGTGAATCCACTACACCCTGATAGGCCATCTTTTCCTTTTTTTTTTTTTTTTTTTTTTTTTTTTTTTTTTAGTGTTTGTTTTTGTCTTTGTTATTCCTGCCGGTCCATCTTGAAGACAGAGAGACATGTTTGGTCTTCAGCTGAGAGTAGTTCTCTCTCCCTGAGGGTGGGTTTTCCAGGGACAAAGCTCCCGAGTACCACCATCTACTAGCCCTGCTGCTGTGTTTGTGAATACTGAGAAGTGTAACTTCTTTTTTTTTTAATAATACTATTTTTTTATTATATTATGTTAGTCACCATACAGTACATCCCTGGTTCTTGATGTAAAGTTCGATGCTTAATTAGTTGCGTATAACACCCAGTGCACCATGCAATACGTGCCCTCCTTACTACCCATCACCAGTCTATCCCATTCCCCCACCCCCTCCCCTCTGAAGTCCTCAGTTTGTTTCTCATAGTCCATAGTCTCTCATGCTTCATTCCCCAGTCTGATTACCCCCCTTTCTTTATCCCTTTCTTCTCCTACCGATCTTCCTAGTTCTTATGTTCCATAGATGAGAGAAACCATATGATAATTGTCTTTCTCTGCTTGAGAGAAGTGTAACTTCTGAGCGGAGTGGATATTCTCGTGGCCCATCAGCACATTCTGTCCTTAGAGGATAACCTCCTTGGGAAACAAATTGAAATTAAAAGTTGTGGTGATCCTGCTTTCAGAGCAAAGGGAGTCCGCAGTATAATCTTCATGGCTGATGGCATCCAGCTGCCCCAGGCTCGGCCACTCTCCATGTTGGCAGGTCCACCCAACTGCCATGGGATGTTATCAGATTTTATCAACTGGGGTCTCCCTTTTATAAACACCATGCAGACCAGTGCTCTTCTAGGGACATACCTCTTCAGACAGAGCATGGGGCCGTGATGAATTTTAGCTCTCGTACTTGCAATCTGCTCTCACTGAGCGGTGGTGTCAAATCAGAAGCAGCTTCCAGGAAGACAACGCAGGTCTTCCCGTTGGTCCGCAGCTTCCAGTCTGCTGTGGGCTAAAGGCTCACAGCATGAGCTGTGCGGCCCTCTTTGGCTTGGAGGTCCTCAGCTCTGGCAGCCGTGATACACAAGGAAGGACAGGGAGGACGACTGGAAGGAAATGGCGTTCCATAGTCTTTCTATCCGCCCTAATGGAATTTCTCTTTCTTTACAGCCCACAGCTAAGAATGTCCTTTATTGTCTTCTCTACTCGAGGAACAACCCTAATGAAGCTAACAGAAGACAGGTAAGGATGCTCCCCTTCCCTGTCTTTAAAAAGCCCACCTTTTCTTGAGTAGTTCTGATATAGGTGCCCTAGCACCGGCCCTGAGTGTCAGTCATTTTAATCTTCTTTTCACTGAAGTCTTGAACGTTGCACACTGACCCATCTGCTAGTTTACTCTGTGATGACTGATGGTATTTCCTGATGTTGGGGAAATTCTGTAAATGACTAAATCACATTAAGGTAAAACTTACATTTGATGGGTAACTCGCTCTGCTAACTTGGAGCAAAATGGGAGCAAACCAGATTCTTGGGGGATTCTATTTTCTTTTATTTAAATTAGATTTACTTTGTGGATTAAGGTGTCAGAGATATAATAAGCATACTGTAAGAGCAGTAAGAACTTGAAATATTATTATACTAAGGCAGGGAATAGAAAGAGAGGGTGTATGGTACCACAGAATAAAAGGAAATTTGAATCAGGTGTGGAAAGTGTTGTTGACATAAAGGATTACTTAGACCTAGCTTAACAAAAATATTATTTTGGATTTTACCACTTACCCATGAAAACTAGGAAAAATAGAGACATGCCGTTCGTTCATAGTTAGGATGGTGTCCCAACTATTGGAAGTGGAGGTAACAGTTTTCCTGAGTTAAGGACACTTTGTCCACTTTTTACAAAGTGCTATGATGACATGAGAGAATCGCCATGGGGTGGGGGTGGGGGGGACGCATGTGGGACTGTTGGCAGACTTGTGTGTAGACATATAGGGAAAAGGAAAAGAGGGGGCAAGCACAGGGAGGACAGGGAGACTTTATTCTACAGCATTCTTCTTCTAGAGGGCAGAATAGAACTAACAGGATGGAGTAAGGTTTTCTGGATTTTGCTCCAACACAGCAAATCTGAGCTAGTCCCTTTTTCTCCACGTCTTTGTTTCCCATGTGTAACAAAAAGAAGTTTCCAAGTCCTGTTTCTCCTTTAGCAGTATCTTTTATTCATGCATGCCATTTGCAATACACAGAAACCCCATTTTAAAAAATAAGGGGCTTCTTATTTCCTATTAACAGAAGGAGAAACTGAGGCCATATGGTGTTCCTAAGGCTACCAAGGAGAAGCCACGCTAGATGCAGCCTCCACATTTTTGCCACTGTACCTTGCTGCCTTCCGTTACACAGAGAATCGTAAAGCCCAGGAAAGTTGTGAGACTTCCCTTCAAAACTGGCCAAGGATTTTAAGAAGCTCTGAGAAAGTGTCTCTGGCTTATGGGCTGTATGGGAGACTCCTCATCTCTCTGTCTTTACATGATGACATCCTTTATGCAGAGATGCCTTTTGTTCAGAGAAAACCCTCTCTCCCATTTTTCACATCCTCCTGCAACCCAGGCTGCCTGGTGTTGCTTCTTGCTGACTCCACTTGCCACATGCTTGAGTTTGGCCCAGAGACTTAGATCTCACATCCCATGTGGGTATTTTGTGTGCTACTGCTTGCGGCCGCTGGGAAGTGGGGAGGGCAGAGGGGGTCACAGATTTATAAACACTGTTAAAACGCCTGGGCTTTCAGACTCATTTTGGTTATGCTGGTTCAAATTAGTCATCTGAATCCGACTTTGAATCCGATGTTGTATGCCTTAACTTTACTACTCCCAGTTTCCCGTACCAAGGAGAGGACAGAGGTTAGAATCTCCACTTTGCTGGAAGTGGCATTTAATTTTTAAGGGCTAAATATGCATCAAACAGCCAACAGGCCTTGCTAAAGGCTGTATGGGATTCACGTGGTGACTGCCTGGCCTGACCTCTGGATCAGCTGGCAAAGCATGAATGGTTTCCTGACACACCCCCACCCTTATCAGCTTAGGGGGAAATGTGGATGAGCCTCCCCTCTCCAAAATACTTTCTCATGAGATTGGCTAAAAGAATTAGGCTTTCAGAACTTCCAAGCTGGTCCTATTTCTGAAAGATATGACTTCCAGTGTTTTAGTTGGTCACAGGAATTTTTATGTTTTCTCCGTATCTCATTTGATCTCCACAATATCCCTATAAGACAGTAAAAGATGCATTATTGTATGGATGTAGTAAGTGAGGACACCGCGTAAGTTAAAAAAACGCGTTCAGAGGCGCCTGGGTGGCTCAGTCGTTAAGCGTCTGCCTTCGGCTCAGGGCGTGATCCCAGCGTTCTGGGATCGAGCCCTACATCAGGCTCCTCCACTAGGAGCCTGCTTCTTCCTCTCCCACTCCCCCTGCTTGTGTTCCCTCTCTCGCTGGCTGTCTCTATCTCTGTCGAATGAATAAATAAACTTAAAAAAAAAAAGCTTTAAAAAAAAAGGACATGAATTCACAGGGTGTCTCATTTCAACGAGAGCAAAAGATTGTGGCTAAACCGAAAGAAATACTATCAAAGGAATGTTTGCATCCGGCTCTTGGGATCAAATCCACATAAAGAAAACCCGGGGAAGCTTGAAGAAATAGAACAGAAAATAAATACGATGTGTTGAGATGTAGTAAAGATTACAATCAGAATAATAATACCTACCATCTGTGTCTTTCATCTGCTTAAGCACCTTACGTATCATTTCTCACGTATCCCCATATAACCATTATGACTTCGATTTCCAACAGGGTCTCATTGTTTTATATGAAATATGTCATTTTTCACTAACCGCTTTCAAGATTTTTTTCTTTATCGTTAGTTCTTAGCAGGTTGGCTAGGATCTGTCTAGGCATGCTTTTCTTTGCATTTATCCTATTTTGGCTTTGCTGAGCTTCTTGAATCTACAAATTTGTCTTTCACCAAATTTGAGAAATTCTCAGCCCTATTTCTAAACTACTAGTCATTTTCTCCTCTCCTTCTGGGATTTCAGTGACACAGATGTTAGACCTTTGGTGTGATTCCACGTGTGCCTGAAGGTCTGCTCAATTCTTTTCCAATCTTTCCTCCTTCTGGTTTTCAGATTAGATCATTTCTATCGATCTTTGTGTTCCCTGACTCCTTCCTCTCCCATCCCTATCCTGCCAGTAAGCTCACCCGCTGAATTTTTTTATTGCAGATACTATGCTTTTCAGTCCTAAAATATCTATTTTGTTCTTTTTAAAATTTTTATTCCTCTGCTGCAGTCACCTATCTTTCCATTTATTTCAAGCATATTTACCTTTAGCTCATGGAGCATAGTTAAAAGATAAATATATAAATATTTAAAGATATAATATATATAAATACAGAACATATAATAAGATATAACATATGAGATAAAAACATGGGATTAACTATATATAATATAATTATAGTAGAATATTTAGAAATATAATTGATAATACTGGTAGAAATATAGTAAAAATGTAATATATAAATACTATAAAGTAAATATATAAAGCATATTCATATGCTTTAAATTCTTTGACAATTCCATAAGCTCAGGATTGGCATCTTAATTGCCTTCTCTCACGAGAATTGGTCACATTTTCTAAGTGCTTTGTACATCGAGTAATTTTAGAATATATCCTAGACATTTTTAATACTAAGTTGTTCAGACTGTTGAGTCACCTTCAAATCCTCTGGAGAATATTAATCTTTCTTCTGTGCTTGCACTACTCACACCACAAGTTCTATCTCTTCTGTTGGTGGTGGTTTTTATTTCAGTTCAGTTTTCAAAGCCTTTGCTAAGCTGCCTTGAGTCTGTCCCATGCATGTGCAGGTCAGAGAGTAGTCTGGGACTTACACAGCTTCACAGAATTACTGGGATCCCCCCTTCTCTAGTTCTCTCTCCTGCAGGATTCCTCACCCACTATGTTTCCCACTGAGGCCACCCTTTGCAAGTCGGCTAACAAGAAAAGTGGTGTTTCTCTTGGAGGTTGGCCACTACATTGCCTTGTACAGTTCTATACTGAGGTCACCCATGGGGCAAAGGCAGAAGTAATCAAAGAGAAATAAAAGTGGGGATTCTCTCCACATTCTTTGAACCCCAAAGGCTCCCTTTCTCGGGGGCCTGAGATATGGTGTCCTCCCAGGCCACTACCATGTGACTGAGACCCACCCTCAAGTTAAAGCCATGAAGGAAAAGAGGGGGGAAATGTGGAATCCATTCTTGTCTGGGTTACTTCTCAGGTTTTAACTACCCTGCCCAATTCATCCGCTTTGTTTGCTTTTTAGAGTCCTTAAGTGTTGACTTTTTTATTTTGTCCAGAGTTTCTCTAATAATCATCAGGAGAGATAACAGGTAGCAAGTTTACTCCATCTTGCCTGCTATTACTTCTATTTTATAGATAAGGGACACTGAGAATCTGAGTTTCAGAACTTGCTATGGTCAAATAACAAAAATGGGAGAATTAGTATTCTGATTCTGGTTTCTGGGTTTGGTCCAACTCATTTGTTTTGCATTATATCATGTTGCTCTTCCAAGATTTCTTAGCTTCATTGGTTTGCAAAACAGCTGACAAATTGTAACACATTTTTTTTTTTAGGTTTCTTCATCAGCATAATAAAGGATCTAGTGTTAATTTAAGTACTATTTAGGTTACATTATGTTAGTGTTAACTCCTGCATATGATTCCCTGAGTACTCCCTGGATAGTCTATTTTCTGGTCTTACTTTAAATACTTCAGATGTTTCATCATTTGGAAAGGAGATCATGTCAAGGAAGTCCAACTCTTCCTTTAAAAGAAATCAGGAATAGATATTCAATTTAATCAAATGCATTTTTGGCATCTCTTAAGATGATATTTTTTTCTTTGACCTACTAACACAGTGAAATGCATTAAAAAAGATTTTTTTTAATATTGGCTCATTCTTGCATTTCTCATTATACTTGGTTGTCATATACTTTTATTTTAATGTAGAGTTGAACTCTTTCCTGCATTTTATTCAGAAGTTTAGCATCCGTATGCATAATTATGATTGGGCTGCTATTGTCCTTTTTACGACTACTTTTACTTACAGAATTTTTATACTTTTTTTTTTTTTACATGTAGATCATTGCTTCCAGAAATTAGTCTGATGAAGGTATAAGGCCAAGATCCATCCTTTTTCTCTAAGTCCTTAGCCAGTTTTTCCATCATTTGCTGAATAATCATTTCCTACCAGTTTGAAAAATTAGACTCTTTCATAGACTTAGATCCATTGCTGTGTTTTCTATTCGGATACACTGCATTTCTGTCTGTTCCTAGCTAGGGCCACACTATTTTTATTAGTTTTAGCATCTGGAAGACCAGTTCTTCTTCATTTCTGATCTTGAGTGAAAATCCCCCTGGTTTTTAGTAGTTTGTTTGTTTGTTTGGTCATTTTCAATAATTTGTTTAATGTACCACAATATTCTTGGGATTTTCACTTGAATTGTATGGAAAGTGCAGGATCGCCTTAGCAAAATGGCATTGCAGTTTTACTGTATGTATTTTCTTAACTAAGGATATATCCCTTCATTTATGTCTCTTACTAAGATTTTGTTGTTTTCTTCAAATCAGTCTCACACAGCGTTCACTAAGTTTTTTCTTGGGCATTTTTAAGTTTTCCTTCCATTGTGAATGAGTTTTTTCTGTTGTATTTTCCAAATTATTGGTTTCTATAATTTCTATTTTTAAAAATTTATTAATTTGGGGGGTGTCTGGGTGGCTCAGTTAGTTAGGCATCTGCCTTTGGCTCAGGTCATAATCCCAGGGTCCTGGGATCTAGCCCTGAAGCAAGCTCCCTGCTCAGTGGGAAGTCTGTTTCTCCCTCTCCCTCTGCCCCTCCCCCTCCACGCTCCTGCTCTCTTCTTTCACTTTCTCTCTCTCTCTCAAATAAATAAATAGGGGCACCTGGGTGGCTCAGTCCTTAAGCCTCTGCCTTTGGCTCAGGGCGTGATCCTGGAGTCCTGGGATCGAGCCCCACATCAGGCTCCTCTTCTGGGAGCCTGCTTCTTCCTCTCCCACTCCCCCTGCTTGTGTTCTCTGGCTGGCTGTCTCTCTCCGTTAAATAAATAAAATCTTTAAAAAATAAATAAATAAATAAATAAATAAATAAATAAATAAATAAATAAAATTTCTTAATTTTTGTTGGTGGACTAGTATGTGATTAAATTTTATTTGTCATCCATGGATGTTAGATAATACATATACTTTGATGAGTAAAATGTTTTATATAAGAATCATATTGATTAAATTTATCAAATATCTTATATTTTTGTTTACTTGATCTGTGAAGACAGTGAGGTATTTTTAAAATTTTCCACCATGACTGTTTTATGTAACTCTCCAACACACTGCTTTAGGATTTATGACAAATTGTTTAGTTCACATGGATTTTCATCATGGACTATATTTCTAATCAACATAAAATCACCTTTCTGTTACATTTCATGCTTTTTTAAGTCCTTTGTCAAAAAAATATTATGAACTTAAATTTCTAAAAATATTTTCCTGCTATATCTGTGTCCACCCATTTATTTATCTTTTACCCTTCTTTGATATTTTAATTTTCCACCAATGATTTGAAAAGTGTAATTTGAAAAAGTATGATTTCATTTTTATTCTAGCAACAGTTCCCAATAAATTTTGCTTGTCTTTATTATGGCAAGAATTAAGTAATATCATTTATTCTCCTTGCTGAATTTTTTAAGAATTATTTGCATTATATCTCATAAGTACACACAGATACACATATGTATTTCCTTTCCAGTACTTGAAATTTTTATTTTATTTATTTTTTAATTTCTTAGTTGACTGAGTCTTTTTTCAGGTAAAATTTTCCTGAAAGGTGTGTGAATATTAAAATTTGTAAGGCTGAACTTGTTTGAGAATTGTTATTATTCACCTCCAGGTAAATATTTTAATTGAATATAAAGTTCTTTTCCCTGACTATCTTTTCCCCTAAATTTACTGGAAAATGACACAATGCCAACTTGTATATATTCTGTTCTCTATTGCATACAAAAAATACCAATTTAGTATATTTCTCCTTTGTGAGTAGCCTGTTTTCTCCTTCTGGATACTTGAAAAAAATTTTTCCTTATCCTTGGAATTAAAAAAAAAATAAGTAAAGAGAATACATCTAGGTGTGGATTCTTTCATTGATTTTGTGTGTTACTTTGTATAGGATTTTAGCCTTTCCATCCAATAACAAGGAAATAGAAATATTTTTCTATTATTTCTTTTATTATTACTTTTCTTCTGTCCATTCCACTCTTAAATCTATGCCAACTCTTTTTTATATTCTAAGTTCTTTTTCTTACTTTATAATTTTTATCATTTTTCTTTGAGTTCTTGGAGAACGTTTCAGTCTTGTCCTGTAATTCACCAATTTTTAATTATTTTGTTTGCTTTCAACTTACTGTTTGCAGCTTCTGTTGAAATTTTTTATCTCACCATTTTAGCCATTTTTAAGCATACAATTCAGTGGCTTTACATTGTTCAACAATCACACTACTAGCCATCTCCACAACTTCATCATCCCAAACTGAAACTGCCGCCAGCCCCTCTTAACCACTATTCTACTTTCTGTCTCTATGGATTTGTTTATTCTAGGTACCTCAAATAAGTGGAATTAAATAATATTTGTTCTTTTGTATCTGGCTTATTTCACTTAGCATGTTTTCAGGGTCCATCCATGTTATAGCATATTTCAGAATTTCATTCCTTTTTTGAGGCAGAATAATATTCCTTTGTATGTATATACCACAATTTGTTTATTTGTTCATCTGTCAATGGACATTTGGGCTATTCCCATCTTTTGGCTGTTACGAATAATGCTGCTATGAACACTGGCATGTAAATGTCTGTTAAAGTGTCTGCTTTCAGTTCTCTGGGGCACATACCTAGAAGTGGAGTTGCTGGATAATATGGTAATTCTATGTCTAAGTTTTTGAGGAAATGCCATGTTGTTTTCCGCAGTAGGTGCACCATTTTACATTGCTACCAGTGATGTACAAGGATTCAATTTCTCCACATCCTTGCTGACACTTGTTATTTTCTGGGGTTTTTTGTGGGTTTTTTTTTTTTTTTTTTTTTTAGTAACCGTCATTCTAATGGATGTGACATGGTATCTCATTGTGGTTTCAATTTGTATTTCCCTAATGGTTAGTGATATTGAGCATCTTTTCATGTGCTCATTGGCACATTCGTGTATCTTTTTGGAGAAATATCTATTCAAGTCCTTTGCCCCTTTTTTAACTAGGTTGTTTTTTATTGTGGTTGTTAAGTTCAAGAGTTCTTTATATATTCTGGGTAGTAATCTCTTATCAGCTATATGATTTGCAAATATTTTCTCCCATTTTGTGGGTTACTTTTTCCCTCTGTTAATAGTGCCCTTTGATGAACAAAAGTTTTAATTTTGATGAGTCTAATTTATCTATTTTGTTATTTGTTGCCCACGCTTTTGGTGTCATCTTCCAAAAAATCGTTGCCAAATCCAACATCATGAAGCTTTTCCTCTACGATTTTTCTAAGAGTTTTCTAGTTTCAGCTCTCACATTTAGAGCTCTCCTTGATCCACTTGGAGTTAATTTTTGTATGAGGTTCTAAGAGGGCCCAACTTCATTCTATTGCAAATGGAAATCAGTTTTCCCAGCCCATCTGTTGAAAAGATTGTCTTATCCACATTAAATGGTTAACACCCTTCTTGAAAATTCTTGATTCTATGCAAAGCTTTCTTTCTGGGCCCTCTATACATCTATCCTTGTCCTAGTACCACTCTGTTTTGAATAGTGTGGCTTTGTAATAAGTTTTGAAACCAGGAAGTGTGAGTCTTCCAACTGTAGTCCTTTTTCAAGAGTGTTTTGGCTATTTTGAGTCCCTTGAGATTCCATATAAATGTCAGGATACGTTTTCTATTTCTGTCCAAAAAAAAAAGTCATTGGGGTTTTGAGAGGGATTGCATTGAATCTGTAGATCACTTTGGGTAGTGTTGTCATCTTAACAATGTTAAGTCTTCTGATTCACGAACACAGGCTGTATTTTCATTTATTTATGCTTTCTTTAATTTCTTTCATCTTTCATTTATTGTTTTCAGTGCCATTGCATTTTTTAACTGAGAGATAATACCTTTCAACCCTGTGAATATTTTTCTGATCCTAAATTTTTCCTTCTGTGTATGTGTGTGGCACTCTGCTATTGTGTTAGAGATGGAAAATCTTCATCGTGAATATGAATTACAATTGCTTCATGTGCTCCGTATTTTTTATAAGAGTTTGCTTCAAAGGGGAACTTTCCTCAGATTTCTCAAATTGGTCCTCTTCTTCCCAACTTCTGAGACTTTCCTTAACATAGTAATTCAAAAGAGAAACAACTAAGTTTTTCAGTACTGGGATTTGGGGTGAGTTCTGTCAGGGATCACAAAAAAATCTTTGTTGAAAATGTGAAGATCCCAGGCTAAAGACTGTGGGAAAATTTAGATGTAGTATAATTTTTGCTTGGAAAGGGTAGAGACCTAGCAATGTGTCCCAAGTAAGGAGGAAGCTGAAGCCAAAAGAAGATGGTCAGTGTTAAGAAATGAACCCACTACCAACCCCAGACTTTTCTCCTCATGTCCTGGAATACAGGCTGCCAGGTTCTTCCTCAGCCTGATCTCAGCAGCTATGCTTTTTGCAGGAATAATCCCAAGTGTCTGACATGTGTATAGAACTCTTACCTATTTTCCAGCAGGGAAAACATTTTCCCCTATGATATTAGTTTAGCTGTTTCTATAGCATTATGATGGGGAAAAGGGGGAAGTTAAAATATGATTACTGTTTTCACCTGGCAATCTTGCCTTACTTCTGACCTTTACAAGATTAAAAAACAAAGCATAACAAAACAACCATGGGTCAAAAAATTATTATGTCTTATCCAACCCTCTCCCTGGCCTCATTTTACTGCTAAGGAAAATTATTCTCAGAGAGATTGAATTATTTGCCCAAGTTCATACAAGCTGTCAGTGGTGGGAGAATTTTTTTTAACTCACAAAATTAAAAATTGTAAATCTGGTGATTTTTTCCTACTACATTACATACTGTACCCTATTTACTGCTTCTATACGCGTGCTGCTGTCTTTTGTTTCTTCTCCGGGGAATACTAAAATGAAAGCAACCACTATATATGTGTACAAATGCATAAGTACACATACTTTTGTGTCTATATACAATCTTTTATTAATGACTTCTAATGTACCAATACCTAAAATACTTTTCTCAACTCTAATAAGAGAAAGTTAATAATACCTACCTTGTAAGATGGTTACTAGAATTATTTATTATATGTATTACATAGATGGGGATACCGACTCAAAGAAGGCACCAAGCCACTCTTGTAAAAGTACAAAATTTGGATTTGAACCCAGGCATAAGGGCCCCAGTGTCCACACTTTTAATCACTATCCTATAGGGTTTCCCAGAATTTTACAATTATATACAGTTTTTAGTTACAAACAAATCCTAGCATCCACAATTCACCACCCCAAACCCTCAGACTTCTTCCAGAAAACACTTCTCTGAAAGCATATCCCCTCTACACATTTTATCTTCAGGACCTTTTAACAACTTCAGTGTGGAAACACTCCTCACAAAGAGGTAAAGGGGTGCCATCAGCATTTCACAGATGGGGCTAAGAGGTTAAGTATCTTGCCTATTGCTTAAGGAGTTGGAGTGAAAGCCAAGAATGCTTGGCTCAACCTGCTGAGTGGAAACCAAGAGACCACACTTCCCCATCCCTCTCAGTCATCGTTTGGTAGGGTTGAGAGTGTGGTTTTGCCATTAGTGTCACAGGGGAAAATGACATATTCTGCACACATTGCTTGATTCCTGGAGCAGAATGATTACAGGCTGTCATTACCAAGAGACATAGTTCTAAAAGCCTTTTCTAAATTTAAAAATAACAAGAGAGAAAACGAATCTTCAGATACTTGGTGCTTGAAAGAACCTGGATTCGTTCCATGTTTAGGTACTGTTTATTTAGGCACAAGAAGATTTGATGGCAAAATTAAAAGAAATGGTGGAAAACATGTTTTTATTCTCTTGTTCTGTTGACTGAGAGAATATCCTGGGTCTGGGTCCAAGGGAAAGTTTCTTACCTCTCTATGCCTGTTTCTTCATCTATAAAATGAATAGAATGATAGTCCCTACCTCAAAGAACTGCTGGAAGGATTAATAATGCCAGGCACTCAGTAAGTCGTCAGTTCAGAGTCCCCAGCTCTCCATGGCTCACATCCCTCTCCAAAGTTTTTAACATTTGGCCTGTCTATACCTATATAGAGGGATATAGGTAAAAAAAATTCTGCTTGGGCATGAGGCCAGAGAAAAGTTATTTTTCCCTTTGTGTAACGGTTCTAGCGAGACTCCTTCAGACAGATGCACACAGGCAATGTCTCTAGGGGAAGTTTGTCGAAGGGTTCCTTATACTGAGTATCAGTGATGGTAAAAAGAACCCACCTGGAAGCAATTCCGCCGTTCTGGGAGCAGACTGCTTCTTGAGAGTCGTGTGGTCCAGTACTTTTCACGCTCTTCCTCTGGGGATACCCCAGTTAGGAGAAGAAAGTAAAAGTATTACTCCTGGGGTCCTCAGGTGTAGTTTGAATTGCTCATCAAAAGCAAGAACTTTCTTCAACGTCCTTTCATCTTAAAAATGCATGTGCATTTGTGTTCTGTTTAATAATATACCAAGGTTTGATTTTATATAAAAATCACGTTGACTTCTTTCTCAAATTATGGAGTACAACTTATGCTCTGAAAAAAATAACGTGTGTGTGTGTGTGTATACGTGTATGTGTGTGTGCCCTGTGTCTTTCTGTACAGTACATTGTCCTGCACCAAGTCTGGACACACGGATGTAGTAGAGACGATACAGACTTTGTACCAGGACCAGCTTGGGTTCCAGTCTGTTACTGGACTGCTCTGGATCTGCTTTCTCAAATGTGCGCTGGAGGCAATGACACCCCCGCATGGTGTGGCCGTGGGGCTGTGGTAGATTAACGTAAGGGAAGTGCCCAGCAGAGGCGCTGGAAGCACACAGAGCCTCAGGACCTTTTACTTCCCTTCCTCGCCTATTATCCACCTGCGGCAAGCACATACTAAGAAGAAAAACTGACAGAGCAGCATGCGGAAGCATTCTTGTCGGGATGAAGCCAACAGGACAAACGACAGAAGGGGTCAGTGCAACCAAAGAATGGTAGGGTGTTCAGACCTGAAGCCAAACAGCCACAACCACCTGATTTCCGGTGGCCCGGCAAGGATAGACCACTCCTGGTCAACACAGGCGGCTCTGCAACCCCGCCTGCCCATCCCCTCGTGGCCCTTCGGCCTCCGGGGCCAAGCCTGACACTTGGTGCTGCCCTTGGGCAGCTCTAGCGGTCTCCTCATGACCTGCAAGTTCAGCCTCTGGCTACTCATCCACCACAATTTTTTTTAATTATTAAATATTTCAAATGTAACAAAAGTATACTCAAAGAAGGGTAATGGACTCACTATCCACCACCAAGCTTATGAGACAAAATGTGACAGGGATTGAGAACCCTGTGTACACTCCCCCTTTCTTGTTCGTCCCCAGAAATAGTCCCCATCCTGATTTGGGGTTTTCATCTTAAGAGATGCTCGATATTTTTGTATCTCCGTGAGCAATATATTTTTTCAGATTATGCTTTATAATAAATGGTCATATTGTACATATCTTTCTTGAACATGCTTTTTACACTTAACAGCATGGTTTTGAGACTTTCTCTGTGAAGATACATGTACCTGTACTTGGCTCATACTTTTCCATTACATTCTATTATATTGTAATAATGTACCATCAGGTACTTCCTGTTTCTTATTCGTGGACAGTTAGTTTGTTTCTAACTTTTTGCTATTATAAACAAAGTTGCAATCAATATTCTTATACCCATCTCTTGGGGGGTTAAAAGCAAGAATTTCTCTCTGATACACAACTAGGGGTGGAATTGCTAGGTCTTATGGTATATGAACGTATAACTTCACCAAGCATGATTTCCTTGTTCTCCAAAGGGGCTGCGCCAATTTTCATTCCCACCAGTGATTTATAAGAGTTCTCGTTGCCTCTCAACATCTTGTAGGATCCTCCAACTCGTCTTTTCAAACAGATCGTGCCCACATATGACTTGTGGGTTGGAGTATCTGGTGTGAACACAGTATACCTCTGCCTACTCCCATGACCAGCCTAATATTGCTCCAAAATGTGGCAGGGAAGCCTTATCTTTGGGGAGAACTGTAATTTCCACCAGCTTATACTAAAGAAATGTGCTCTGACCAAACACAATATAGTTGCCTATCATCTCCCCTAGGACTGTCTGCTTTCAGCTTCCATCCGAGAAGGTGATTTTGGGCTCCGCGGTCTCTGTTGCACAGGGCTTGACAGAGCACCATTCTATCCTTTGCCCCTACAAACATTCATTGTGGTCAATAGCCCTGGGCTCAAGTCCGTCAACCTGATTGTTTCAGATACTACAAACACCTTGAGAGACCTAGTCCTCATCGAACTGAGAGGAGCATGAAATGGAAGGTTCTCATAGGGGAAAGCTATATATTTGGGAAGCCCTGAATACAAAACCCACTTTCCACCACTCCCATCTCCTGCAGGGTATGGCTTAACTGGGGAAAAGGGTTAGTGATGGGAAAGTCTTGCAGAGATTCGTTTCAAAAGCAAAGTGGTACCATGGGAAACTGCATGGTGAAAACCACTGTACGAATGAGTAACCAGCCAAAACAGAGTTGTGTAAAGAAGAGCTTGTTTGGACAAATTCATCACGTTGCCCTGTGATTAAACCATCACATCCATCCCGTATGCCAGCTTAGGCTTCAACCCTTGGAAATTCCCTGATGGACTCCTCTTAGTGAACTTCACTTACTGGTCTGCACTTGACCCTGTGCCACATTGTGGACTACTCCTGTCTGCCAGTTGTGGCCTTTCCAGTTCCCAGCAGATGCCCAGGCTCTGTTTCTGCTCACTCTTTGGTCCCTACATAAAATCAGATGCAGCATTCTAAGCTGGAAGGGAGCTGGTAGATATAAGTTGCACACCTTCATTTTGACATTTGAGAAATATAAAGCTGACAGCCTTAGGAAGTGACAGAATGAAGATTTAATCCAAGCCATCTCCTTCCAAAGCCCATGCTCCCTTGATTAGCATCAAAGTCATGGGAAGAATGACTTATAAAACAATGTGGGTGTTGAGAATATGGGAATGGGTTGGGGGGGGGTTGTTGAAGGAGTTCTGGGGCCCTCCAATCTTTAGAGTTCTAGAAGAGAAGGAAAAGTCTACACTGAAATATGAAAAAGAACAACTGATGAGGGAGATGGAGAGTGCGTGCCATAATGGAAATCAAGAAAAGAAAGCATTTTATCTTGAAAAAGACACCAACTGTGTCTGATGCTATAAGAGGTTGAGTAAGATGAAGCCAGAGAGGTGACTGTTGGGTTGGCAATGTAGAGATGGTTGGAGACCAGCAGAGATGCGGAGACAAAGGTCAGAGCAGAGTGGGTTAGAAGGTGAAGACTTCCAATTTTAAGATGAGGGGTAAAGACATTTTTTACCCTTTCTGTCACAAAAAGCACCCCAAACCAGGAAAATGTGAAACAAACCACAAAGCCCATCTTTGAGGAAACTAAGCAACTCTACAAGCGAGGATAGAAAGAGGATAGAGGAGTGGCAAATGGTGTAAGAGTGTGGAGAAAAGTCAAATATCATCCTGCAGAAGGAGATGCTGAAGAGAAACAAGTCTGTAGCCTAGCAGAACCCTGGAAAAATCAAAACCTAGAACTGTCAAATACTGCAGAAGACAAGGAAGGGCTAACAAGGTGAAAATGGGAATATTGCTTAAGAGTTTATCTGAGGTTGGGGTAATTGGGTGATGGCCATTAAGGAGGGCACCTGCTGTAACGAGCACTGGGTGGTATATGCAGCTGATGAGTCACTAAATTCTACCCTCAAATTAATAATACACTATATGTTAACTAACTTAAATTTAAATAAAACCAAAAAATAAAATTAAATTAAATTTTTAAAAAGAGTTTATCTGAGGAGCTGTTCAACCTTCAGAGCTACCTGCCTCCACTACATCTGAAAATTATTCCTCCAGTTCCACCAGAGAAGAGAAGTATATTGTCTGGCAAAATTAGACAAGGATGCTTTCACAGTCAGACACCAGGCATGGGAGAGTATGGAGATATCTGCATAACAAATGTGGCTGCTTCCAGCCTTCCTCCTTGTCAACTCCAGACTAACACCCAAGGAAGGAGTTTGAAAATTCCTTTTTTGTAGAAATAAATACCTCGGGGTGGGGGAGAGGGGAAATGTACATACACTGATATTTGAGAGTCCCCAACAAAAAAGCCTGTTGACAAAACCTGGCCATCTGCCAGTTGGCATGCCCCACCATGCATGCACAGCTTCCAACAAGTCTTTCCATCTCGCTCATTCACTATGAACAGCCAAGATTGCTTTACGTTTCAAGAAAGTCTCCACCAGGAAAGACAAGGAGGTGGGGATACAAGTACTGTTTCAAGAAGTTGTGTTGTGAAGAGAAATGCAAAAAAATTGGTCCATAGCTAGAGGAAGATGTGGGGTCACAGAGGATTTATTTTTTTTTTTAAGATGAGAGATACTAGAGTATATTTATATGCTGGTAGTCAGCTTCTAGCATTTTTCTTCCTGACTTGAAACAAATGTGTAGTCACAAATATTTAGAAAAAGTCTTTTAGTATTTCTGCTTCTGGTTAGGATGTAGAGGAATGTGAAAAACCTTCATTTCCAGGGTCAAGCGGAAGAGTCCTAACGAAATAAAATCCGTATGTGTCTATGGGGTCAACAGACACACTGGAAGCACTGATGAACTGAATTAGAGAGAAACAAGCCCTTTATAGCTAAGCAGAGACTGACAGAAACTTCCATACTTGATGATGGATATGGTTTGGGTAGGGGCAAAGTAAGGTAG
The DNA here is from genome assembly GCF_002007445.2 of Ailuropoda melanoleuca. Taxonomy (NCBI): domain Eukaryota; kingdom Metazoa; phylum Chordata; class Mammalia; order Carnivora; family Ursidae; genus Ailuropoda; species Ailuropoda melanoleuca. The sequence continues at coordinate 92,034,630 of NC_048221.1, forward strand.
CCATGGAGAGAGACTTTTCATGGATGAGGAAAAGTCAGCTGAACCTCAGTCAACGATGTGTGCCAGAGGGATGGATTATCTGAAGAAGCCCCAAATGAAAAAGAAATCTCTGACAGTTCTCCCCCTCACCTGCACCTCTGCATTTTTTCCAAGAAAGTATCAGTGGAACAGTTGCTGAAAAGGGAAGAGAAATTGCATAATCCTATATTTGGATCATTGTGGTGTTTGGATTCTGAAGTTCTACCAGGGTTGAATCCAACAGCAAGCAAAAATGATGGAAGCTGCACCCACTTCCCTCCCAACTCAAAGACTGAAAAGACCACAAAGTCAGGGCAGGGCAGAAGTCTGAGAATTAGGCTAATAACAGGGAACATAGTCTAATTAAAGCTGTGACCCAGCCCAAGCTCAACCTAACTCAAGGAGGAATCTAAACAATCAGCCCCCACCCACCCCCAGCTCCCAAAGATAAAAGGCTTACAAGCAAAATAAGTCAACATTGTACCTAAGTTTCCACTGCTTTTTTTTTTTTATACACAATGTCTGAAACACAAATGAAAAGATAATGAGGCATGGGGAAAAAGCAGGAAAATGTGACCCATAATCAAGAAAAAACACAGTAATGGAAGCAAACCACAGATCATTCCATGGTTGGAATTACCAGACAGGGATTTAAAGCAACTATTATAAACATGTTAAAGACTTTACAGGAAAAGGTGAGTACAATAAAGACACAGGATATCAGAAAGAAAAAAAAAACACAAAGGAAACTCTAAAGAACCAAGTGAAAACTATGGAACTGAAATACAATATCTATGGAAAAGGGATTGATGAACTTAAAAACAAGTTAATAGAAATGATCTAAACTGAAAGAGACAGAAAAATGACCAGGGGGCAGAGGGGGAAGATAAGCCAGCCCTTACAATTTGTGGGATAATAGCAATTGGTCTAATATATGTATAATTGGAATACTGAACATGGCATTCTGCAGACAGATCCAGAACCTTCAAAGAACCCCAAACAGGACGAATATGAAGAAAACATCATCTAAGTCCAAAGTAGTTGAATTTCTGAAAACCAGAATAAAGAGATAATCTTAAAACATATGGAGAAGGGAAAAGACATATTACAAAAGAGGAGCAACAATGAAAATCACTTACTTTTCATGAGCAAAAAAAAACATGCAACCCAGAAAACAACAGATTGAGTTCCTTACAAAGATGAAAGGAAATAACTTAGAATTCAATATCCATTGAAAATATCCTTAAAATTGCAAGCAAAAATTAAGACATTTTAAGGAAAACAAAACAAAACTGAGAAAGTCATCCCCAGCAAACCTGCACTACAAAAAAAAAAAAAAAAAAAAAAAAAAAAACTGCNGAACAACTGCTAAAAGAGTTCTTCAGGCTAAAGGAAAATGATACTAGATGTAAACTAGGTCTACAAAAAAAAGAAGAAGGAGGAATAACAGAAATGATAAATATTTTCTTAATTTTGCAAAAAGATGATGGCTTAAGACATATAATAACTGCATTTTGGAGTTTATTACATAAAAAAGAATATATGACAAAATAGCATAAAGGATAAGAAGGGATATATGGAAGTAGAATATGAAAGCATTCTTTCATTATATGAGAAGTGGCACAATATTAACTTAGAGTAGCCTGTGTTAAAGTTAACGATGAATACTGTAATGCATAGAGCAACTGCTGTAGAGAGGACGTTACTATAGATTCCGCAGATGTTAAAAGATAACAAAGAAATATTGTAAACAAATTATGGAAAGAAATTCAGCAATACAAAAGAAATGAATAAATATCTGTACATATTACTGTATATAAATTACAGCTCACTATAGATATAGATATAAATTATAGCTCACTATATATATGTGTGTGTGTATATATATATATATATGAATCTTTGGTTCAGGATGCATCTCAATATCATTAATCATGTTGGCCTATCCTTAAGTAAAGCCCAAAGAAGCTATGATTTATATACATTATAAACAAATGATTAGAGTTGGCTGTGAAACATCCAGACTCCAAACGTAGCAATGAAAGGTCTTTAATTAATCTATAATCTTTTGTTCTGTTCGCTCCATGTTTCCGGTAGTCAGCATCTGGACCAACAAGGCCATCTGGAAATGTTGTAAATGCAGCAGTAGCGGTAGTAAGTAGTGATGTGTGTTTACAGTATAAGTTGAGGCTCTAAAGCCAACAACTGCTGACATTTGAGAAAAGTCCAATTCCCCAGAATTGGAAGCTCTTTTACTAAGAGGCAAGAAGTTGACAATGTAGAGCTGATGTTGGGTTATTCTGGGGTGGTGGTGGAGATTGTTTTATAGACTGAAAATGTGGTAGACATTGCATAACCCCCAGGAGGATTTTGCAGTAGGAACATCACTACGCTACTTAGGAGAAAAGCTTGTTGAATGAAGTGCTTCTTGACATGCTTGTGTGTGTCCATCCTTTAATGTTTTCATCAGTAAATATTATCAAAATGTCACATCACACCCAGAATCCCAGAAAGCAATCTTTACGAAGTGTGGGGAAATTCCCAGGGCCACGGAAAGTCCAGCAGACCTTGTGACTGATTCCCCCGCCCCCTAACCCTACCCCTGCAAACCAGTGCAGTGCAGGGGGCACGGTGCATGCTCAGTAAATCATTGTGGAAATGAATGAATGGATGCATGCATCCAAGCTGGAATCGTTCATTCAACAGCAAATGATCCACCCTCTGCCTATCATTAAGTCTTGCAGGGATTGTACAAGAAACACAGGACATGTGACCTGAAAACCCTTCACTTCTACATAGGAACACTGGCAGACATGTGAAACCACCAAGGAAAACAGGAGACTAAATAGCAGCCTCTCCATAGGATTCCCTGCCTCTCTCAATTCCCAGGAAGATAACATTTCATTTGGTAATAACCAAGTCCTCAGAGAGGTTCTTATCACCCCCTTTAAAAGATCTTTCTCCCAGTTTTCTTCCATTCCTAAAAGAGCATGAAAAAAATCAGCCCTTATTAATAGTTCCATTGTCCCAGAATTAAAACAGACCCACCATTCCCATGAAACCATCTGTTCTGTTTGCTTCGATGTTGTGGATGCTTAGAGAAGGGACAGGGAGTAAGGAGGTGGGGTCTTAAGTCATTTCATCTTTTGACCAAGAAGGGTGGTATATGGGGAGGTTGTGGTCACTGCTTGCGACTGGTGAGTTCCTATCTTGCCAGACAGAAAGTATCAGGGAGAAAGACGTTTTCCAAAACAGCCTTTGCCTGTTCTGGTACCAAAAAAATAGTAAGCCCAAGAAAATACTTAAAAAGAAAAGGAAATAGGCTTAGAGAAAACACCCCAGTTCCCAGACTTTATTTGGCAGAGAAATAATACAGTGAAGCCAAGGAACCTTTTCCACACCCCCAATATGCCTTTTTTAAACCCTCTTTTTTTAAGCTTCAGTCTAACGTAAGATTCCAATTTTAGTATTGCCAAAATGTCCCAAACTTTTCAACGATAACACCGCATTTGCTTTTCTTTTTCACATTTACTTTTAATGCCCAATCTCTTCTCATCTAATTGTCAGAAATTAGCTCCCTCCTCTTTAGTGCCCGCAGCTGTTCTGGAATGTTCCATGTGCAACCTCTGTGTACTCGGGAACAAACCCCCATTTTCTTACCCCAACCTCAGTCCCGTATCCCAGCCTCACTCTCTTGCCACCTTGCCACTGTCCTTTCCCTCTTGAAACTGCTGACCGGCAGGGCAATACTGCCCTCTGGCAGGTGACTAATAATGCCACCCTCTCCCTTCCCCATGGTGGCAGTGGTGAGGGACCCTGCTTTCATCTTTATTCCTTCTTCTATTGCACAGATATATACTGTTTCTTATCACCAAACAACAGAGTTAAAATAAAACATGTCTTTTGATAGGATTTATCGAAATTCTGGGGGTAATAGAAAGAGGTACAACACAGAGAATGGTTTCTAACCATCACATGGGCACAGATCTAGGATCAATTATCAAGTCAGCTTCCCTCCACATGGCCAAGTGAAGCTCATCCCTGCCCCCAAGACTGACTTCTTCCCAGGATGATTAACTTCTTCAGTAAATATTTATTGAATGTTTGTTCTGTCCCAAGCACTGTAGTAGGCACAGAAGATATAGTAAGGACCAAAACAGGCATGGCCCAGCCCTCATGGAGTTTAGAGTCTCCAATTGGTGAGGGGGGTAGCTTAACAAATCATTACATAATCAAATGTTATTAGTTACAAAATTGTTGGGTGCCATGAGAAAGTCTAGTTGAGGGAGTTAGTCTAAATAGGGGAAGTCAAGTAAGGCTACTTTGAGCAATTGACCTTTAGGTTGGGACTGAAAGCTGGGTAAGAATTAGCCCCGTGAAGAGCTGGGCAATGGTAGCCCCAGTCCACAGGCAGCAATGATGGCAGGTGTGAAGGAAGTTGCTTGGGAAGACCAGGGGGGCTCAAGTGAGGAGAGTGGGGGCAGAGTGGTACAGATGAGGCTGGACAGGGAGGCAGAGGAACCATCCCGTATGGTCCACATGGGATGTACCAGGTCAAATTCTACTGTCCTGTTGATGCCAAAAAAAAAGTTACATAAAAGTAATAAGGACCTCATTATGGGCCATGGAATGCATGGCAAGGATTTCAGGTTTATACCAAGTGTAATCAACTGCTATTGAAGGGTTTGGAGCAGGGGAGTGAATGGCATGTTTTGATCTGTATTTTAAGAACATTGTAACAGGGGCGCCTGGGTGGCTCAGTCATTAAGCATCTGCCTTCAGCCCAGGGTGTGATCCCAGGGTCCTGGGATCGAGTCCCACGTCAGGCTCCCTGCTCCTCTGGGAAGCCTGCTTCTTCCTCTCCCACTCCCCCTGATTGTGTTCCCTCTCTCACTGGCTGTCTATCTCTGTCAAATAAATAAATAAAAAATCTTTTTAAAAAAATGTTTAAGAACACTGTAACACCTATGCGGAGAATGAATGGAAGAAGGGCAAGAGGGCAGTGAAAAGATAGCGAGTGACTGTCTTAGTGGTCTAAGAGAGAGATGATGATGTCTCCAGACCATGGCATTGGCGGAAGAGATAGAGAAGTAATCAGTTTCATGGATGTCTAGAGCGGAACTGATAGACTCGATGACAGATTATGTAGGGGGAGCAGAAGTAGAAAGGAGAATGAAGGTAGAGGGACCAGGAAGGACTTGGGCAATTGGGCACATGGTCTGATAACTAGGTACTGGTAAGAAAAGCAGACAACAGTCAGAACATTTCCCAAAGTCTGAGTTCCTTCGTCTTAAATATTCCACATGAGAAGATCAGCAACCCAGGCCAGGGACAGGCTCAGGCGAACCCCTGTTCAGTTTGTCTTTTAAAACTTCCAACAACTTGGCAATCCAGCCTCACCCATCAGTTTTAACAGAAGGTTAATTTGGCGGGCACCTGGGTGGCACAGCGGTTAAGCATCTGCCTTCGGCTCAGGGCGTGATCCTGACGTTATGGGATCAAGCCCCACATCAGGCTCCTCCACTGGGAGCCTGCTTCTTCCTCTCCCACTCCCCCTGCTTGTGTTCCTCTCTCGCTGGCTGTCTCTATCTCTGTAAAATAAATAAATAAATAATTTTTTTTTAAAAAAAAAGGTTAATTTTGCACTGGACTTCCTCCCCAGGCAATTGCCAGGATAAAATAGTAATGAATTTTGTTCACTCATTCAAAGAGAAACAGTTTATCATAGTGCTGGAGAAACAGGGCCTCTAGATTCAAATTCAGCCTCTGCCACTTAGTAGTTGAGGGGCTTTGGACAAGTTCCTTAGCCACTCTGTGACTCAGTTTCCTTATCTATGAAATGGATGTAACAGTATACCTACCTCAAAGAGCTTTCGAAAGATATAAGTGAATTAATTATAAGTGGTGTATTTCTTTTTTTTTAAATAATAATTTTTTTTATTATATTATGTTAGTCACCATACAGTACATCCCTGGTTTTTGATGTAAAGTTCCATGATTCATTAGTTGCATATATTGCATGGTGCACTGGGTGGTAGACGCAAGTGATATATTTCTAACAGGGGTTGGCACATAGCGAGTACCCAGAGAGAATTAGAAATTACCATTGCTCCTCATTAATCCAGTGTTACTGAAACTTCCCGCCTCTCCAGCACGCACTGACCTATGTAAGGAGACTGCTGGGCAGAGTAGAGAGCCATTTTTGAGTCAAACCAATTTGATTTCAAGTCTCTGCTCTCCTGCTTAACATCTCTGAACCACATTTTCTCACCTGTTGCGTGAGAGCAATAGTGCCCACCTTGACCAGTGACTGAGAACATAAAATCAGAAATCCTTGAGCAGGGCCTTGGACCTAGTGGAAGCTCACTAGATGCGAGGTTCTTTCCTTACTCAAAAGGAACTTCCCTTCCTAATTTAAACAGTGCCCCTCCGCCTCTGTCACGAAAGAGGCCTCGGTGAGAGAAAGGTCATTACAAACCCTTTCATAGGCTTACAGGTTACGAATAAGCTTGATGTTTCTTCAGAAATTAACTTTTTTTGCCCCTTTGGGCATGGTATGGAGCTACTTGAAAGACAGGAATATAGATGTGGACATCTTACATCCCAGAAAGAATGGTCTACAAAGTTTCTCTTTGGTCCTCAGACCATCCACATTTCCCATCACCAGTTGGACCCTTTCCCAGGGCCATAACCCACTTCCTCTTCCTGCGCCCCCCCACCACCTTGAGCAACCAGAGTAAGAAAACACAGACACCAGCCCACAGAAAACACTCCTGGTTGTGCTGGAAAGCGTAGATTGCCTGAGCCTTCATTTGCAAAGCTGACCATATGGTTTCCCTTGACACATGCGTGCGAGAGGCAGAGTTTGCTCCGGACACCTGCCCCTCCCACCTTCCATCCTTGGGGTGGCCTTGTCCTGGGTTCTCAGCACTCACCTCTTTCTGGCTCACATGAGCTGTTTGCATCTTGATATAAAGTTACCTGAGTTGTCGTGTCACCCCCTCCAGAGCAGTTGCATTTTAGGACTCGTTTCCAATGTAGAATGAAAACTTTGTCCTGCTAAGGGGTGGAAAATACTTGTGAGCAGGTAGCTATTCCTGCAAAAGGGTCCTTTCACCTGAGATTTTCCTTATCCTCCCCTCTGGCTGACTCTGAATGGATAATGTGCTACAAAGACATTCCTTCTAATAGGCTTTTGGGGGATCGTGGGGGTACCATGGCAGGATCCACACGAAAGATTAATGCGTACATCTATCCACAGCAAAGTGTGAAATGCTCTAATAAGACTAACAGGGTGTCTTTGGATTTCAGAGAACAGATCCGTCAGGGCCTAGAAGAACTCCAGAAGGTCCTGCCGGGAGGAGACACTTACATGCATGAAGGATTTGAAAGGGTAATTATAAACCGGTTTTCAACTCTAAATATAAAGTGTGATAGGGAAACATCAGCATAAGGATGGCCGATGAGATAAGACACATGTAACTGAACACCCCCCAAGACTGAGAAAGTAAACACAATTTTCCCACAAGCTTGCACACTGATAACTCTATCCCAGAAAAGTGAATGTCCTCGCCCCTTCCGTGACACCGATAAAGGGCTTGTTAGCTAATGCTTGGCTGACTCTCATGAATCGTGCCACACATCAGTCCCCGGCATTTCCAAGGTAAACTTTTCTAGATGGTGTGTGAGTGGTTGAGACAGGACGTCAGTGACTTCAGGCGTAAGGGAAACAAGTCCCAGTCTGTGGGAAGTAAGACGTGGATCCCTGTTCACAAGCACATTCGTTAAACATTACGGTAACTTTAGATGAACGGCATCCATTGACATTTGAGCAAAACCTGGGTGGGTTACCTAAAGAATCGAGACTGAGCCGGCCTACACAGCCAGCCCCAGAGCACACTGCCCACTGTGGTATCTGGAATATTGGAATAGCACACAGTGGCTCTAGGTCTCATGTCTCTTCCATGTGTTTTTCAGGCCAGCGAGCAGATTTATTATGAAAACAGCCAAGGTAAGACTATAGTATGAATTATCAAACTTTTTTTTCTGTGTTGGCTCCCAAAAAAAGTGCCTCAGTAATTTCATGTTACAAAAGATGAATGGGATGTTGCCCCTAATCGTCCACACTTCGTCCCAAAGAAGACATGGAGAGCAAGACGACACGTACCAGGTCAAACTCTACTGTCCTCTTGATGCAAAAAAAAAGTTACATAAAAGTAATGAGGAGCCCCTTATGGGCCACAGTCTATAATGCCTGTGAACAGCTTTGCATGTTGAATTCATTAAATTAATAAGTACTTAGAAAAGTTAGTAAAGTCTTGGATTTTTACGTCAAATTTAATTTTTTTTTTGTCCTTCCCCAAGCTCCAAGCCTCTTCCTTACTGTGATTGGATAGGATATTAAGATTAAGATACCAGTGCGGTTTAAAGTTGGCTTCATTTAAATGAAAAAAAAATGCATACGATGTACTTAACATATAGAAAATATACTTCTTCTTATGATTTTAGCTCTTGTTATTATTACTACAGTCTTTCATGGATAGCCTGGTTCTCATAATATTGACCTCGGGAGGTTGAGGTCATGAGACATCAAGCCCCAGGACTGAGAGGGGGTTTCCCTGAGTGCGGCAAGATGGATTGAGTGGGTCTGTGATGTGTTGAGCAGGATACAGGACGGCCAGCGTCATCATTGCCTTGACCGATGGGGAACTGAGGCAAATCTTTTGAAAGAGATTCAGTATTACAGTGAGGACTTTTCTCCCAGGCCTGAGAGGTGTCTGCTTCCTCTTTCCCTCTCAACTGCGACAAATAGAACAGACCCAGTATCGATAATAATGCCTGTTAATATAAACCGACCATCAGCAATGTTACTAGAAGTCTAAAAATCACTGGAAGAATTCTAGTAGGTTTTTCCAGCTGCTATAATAACTTCCACTCAGCTTGTAAATTATAATGACTATTTCTCCTTGCCCGGTTCTTCAAGGGGTAATGGGTATGGTTAACTGTGGCTTGTGAGAAGGACTCCTGAACAGCCCAGCTGGTCGAGTTTCCCCCCCAGGCCTTAACCTCAGTCACATGGACTCTTCATAGAAAATCATAGAAGTTTGATTCACTGGAGCTACTCCCAGCTGTAAGTCCAGTGACCATTCTAGCAGGTTTGGCCATTTTTTGAGAGAAAACTGAGAAAACCACAAGCAAAACCCACTCCCCCCAGAGTCTGTCCCCACAGATGCATTCTTCTTCTTAGTTCTGGAGGTGTTTCTAGTCCCGAAAGAAAAGTTGCTGGTTCTCATAATATTGACCTCGGGAGGTTGAGGTCATGAGACATCAAGCCCCAGGACTGAGAGGGGGTTTCCCTGAGTGCGGCAAGATGGATTGAGCGAGTCTGTGTTGTGTTGAGCAGGATACAGGACGGCCAGCGTCATCATTGCTTTGACCGATGGGGAACTCCATGAAGATCTCTTTTTCTATTCAGAGAGGGAGGTAAGCGATGGCCTGGCCTGTATCTAACACAGACATGGAAACAGGGCTCCTTCCTCCTCAGAAACGGGCTGCACTCTTTCTACTCAGACAACATGATAGGTGTTCTTTGTAAAACCCCCGGGTAAAATTGTGTCTCATATGTAAAAAATAATAATAACAATTCATTTTTTCAAAGTGAACACTCATGTCTTACACATGGTAGATGTTTCTCCCCTTTCAAAATATTTGCCTGTTACTCTGTGTTTTAAGGGATAAAAGTTGCTTACCATGACTTGATTGAAAGCACTATATTTATCTAGCAGTTTCGAAATAACTATATATCACTTTCAAACAAAAACATTGGTGCCGTTTTTCCTCCATTTCTGCTAAAAACAGGAGGAGGGGAAAGAATTACTTGAAATATGTAAGAGCCAGTCTTGTCAGAATGTATGAATCATTGAGATTTTCACTCCAAGAATCAAAGTTGAAAATTAACTGGTAGCAAAGTAAATTGTAATCACTCCTACAGTATCTCTCCTTCCTTTTTTTTATGTTCTCAGAAAGTACTCCTTAAAGCAAGTGAGAGAATTCTCTATAAACGAAGCTTCCAGTTTGGATCAAGAGTTTCAGAAAAAGAGGTTTATTCAGGAGTTGAAAAGTAATGTTTATATTTAGGAAATCCTTCCCTTTCTAGTCTGAGATTTGAGCCACACGTAAAATTGGCCCAAGAAACCAGTTCACCAATACTGACAAAGTGACAAAGGCTCCTTTAAGCCAAGTTAGAGAGAAACACAATAAGGAAAAAGACAGGCAGTGAGGAAGGAGAGCATTGCTGGCCTCTGGGGGAGATGTTAATCAGAGCATGACACTTACCTGAAGCTCTTGACTATTATTTGATTTAAATTCAGCTCCCTTGGCAAACAAGTATTCATTCATTCATTCATTCATTCATTCATTCATTCATTCATTCAGTGTTAACTGAGAGCTCAGCATGTGCTGGGCACTTTGCCTGATACTAGGGAAACAGGTGAGGAAGATACATTTGCTCCCTTCATGGTGCTTACCATGTAAGGACGTAATGATGCTTTTTGAAGCCTCTGCTGGCAAAGGGCATGAGGACATGATGTAGGTAAACACACTACTTCTCCCCGACCCATAACTAGTACAAAAGATCATTTATAATGGTGAAACACATAAGTAAATGTGCCTGCCTGGGCATTTGGAAAATAATATATTTCAATATACTAAAGTTGAAACTAATAATACAATGGGAATGCAGAATGGCTTGTTTTGGGTGCTGAACAGCAGTCAAATAAAGTAAAAACCCTAATAAGGAAATAACTGAATATAAAATAAATGATGGATGTCAGAAGCTTAAAATATGGGTTAGTAGAAAAGAATTTTAGGTATGGCACGTACAAACTTGGAAAAATATTTGGAGTGCCAGCGCCAAGAGAAGGAAGCTTTCGGAAAAAGAAAGATAAAGCTCGAGATACATAAAGAAATGGATCTTTCCTTTTTTGATAACCTTATATAAAGCCCAATTAGATGGAAAGAGTCACAGAAGTTATTACAGATAAGGCTGGAGCTAGACTGTGTCTGAAAGTTTGTTTTATCCTTAAAGCAGCAAGCCATATTTTTTAAATGAAGAATAAAAAGATATATGTTGCTGTTTCTTCTAAAATTCAATGTTTCAGAATGTTTCAGTCACATGTGAGTTTGAACACTAAAGTGAGGGGTGGAGGAGGAACACAATTCAAATCAACACGCATACACTGAGCACCTACTATGTGTTTGCTATCAATTATTTATTAAGTGCCTACTGTATATTCCAATGATTTCCAATTTTTATTTTCTATTCTGAAACACAGAAGAACCTGGAAATAAGATACCAGAGCATTTAATAAATCAAATATTAAAATCAAACCAAAACCTGGATGTTATTCATTATGTTGCCCTCTTGATACTTAATTGTAGAGAAGGTTATGGGTTCACTTACTCAAATACAGACCGTAATTCCCACACCATTAAACCAGTGTATTCTGTGGGAATGAAAAAGACCTTATTCACAAAGGGTGCTGACATTTATAAGCATCTGTGTTGTTCTAGGTCTTCTATGAGGAGCTCTGCATATGTTATCTCATTGAATCCCCAAACACTTTACAGAGCAAAGCCAAACCTATGTATATGGGGTTCCAAAGGCCACATCCTTTCTATTATACCAGGCTGTTATTACAAAAGAAGAAAAGTATGTCAATAAAAAATTTTCAAAGAAATAGAATAATCATTTCCCCAGAATACTTTTTTAAGATTTTATTTATTGGGGCACCTGGGTGGCTCAGCCATTAAGCATCTGCCTTTGCCTCAGGTCATGATCCCAGGATCCTGCGATGGAGCCCTGCATCGGGCTCCCTGCTCAGCGGAAAGCCTGCTTCTCGCTCTCACACTCCCCTTGCTTGTGTTCCCTCTTTCGCTGTGTCTCTCTGTCAAATAAATAAATAAAATCTTTAAAAAAAGATTTTATTTATTTATTCTTATTAGAGAGAGCAAGCAGGGAGAGGAGCAGAGGGGGAGTGAGAGGGAGGGGGACAGAATCCCAAGCAGACTCTGTGCTAAGCACGGAGCACAATGCAGGGCTCGATCTCAGGACCCTGAGATCATGACCTGAGCAGAAATCAAGAGCTGGATTCTGAACCGACAGCCACCCAGAAACCCCTCCAAGAATATTTAATAAACTTATCCTAGCCTCCTGTTCCCTTTCCCTCCCCTCATCTTTCAAATCCCTTCATGAAGACTTTGATGGCTCTTTCTTAACACGTCCCATTGGGCTAATCAGTCCCACGTCTCTTATCCTTGACATTAGAATGTGGTGTTTACTGGAGGGTAAGCATCCTGGGAACAGGGATTGCCTTCTCCATTGTGGTACCTGGCACATAGTCGGTGCTCAGTAAATACCTGATTGTGGAAGTTAGTCTGGTTAATCCAAAAGGAGTACATTTGCCACTTCTCTGTCTAATGGCTTTTCTCCATTGACCCAGGCTAACAGATCCCGAGATCTCGGTGCCATTGTTTACTGTGTCGGTGTGAAGGATTTCAATGAAACGCAGGTATGGATTGCCTCAGGTCTGGGAGCACTAAGCTTGTGAATGAGAGAGAACGTGTCTACTCAGTTCAGCAACACAAACACCCCTTAAATAGGTTATTTTTCCATAAACGTTGAGCGAGAATTACTGGATGTGTGAGGGACGTGTAGCCAAGCCAGTGCACTTGGGGGCCGTGAACGCAGACTATCCAGGCGGTATCTTCCTTGGTTGACTTTCTTGGTAGATGTTAAATTGCCAAGGTGTCAAAACAGATCTGAATAAAATAAGAAAACTTGTTGTTTGTTTGTTTGTTTTCATTTAATTTAATGAGTCTAATTTTGCTTAAATGTCAAACATCCCTCTTCTCCCATTAGAGATTCAGTGCATTTTCAATACAAAAAATTAAATACACAGTTGGCCCTTGAACAGTGCAGGGGATAGGGGTATCAGCCCCCCTGCGCAGTTGAAAATCCATGGACAACTTTTGACTCCCCCAAAACTGAACTAGTAACAGCCTACTGTTGACTGGAAATAATATAAACAGTTGATTAACACATATTTTGTATGTTATATGCATTGTATACTGTATTCTTATAATGCAGTAAGCCAGACTAAAGAAAATGTTACTAAGTCATAAGGAAGAGAAAATAATTCACAGTATTGTACTGTATTTATTGAAAAAAAATCCCGTGTAGGTGGACCTGCTCAGTTCAAACCCAGGTTGTTCAAGGGTCGATCATAAATGGCAAGTGGGTGAAAAATATGTACAAGTATAGATATGCAAATTGTGAAATTTTGCTAACAACCTATATAAATGTTCCTCAATGTAGTTCATCACTTCTTTTTCTTTTTGACATGGGACAATGCTTATGGTATGTTATTAGGTGAATAAAACAGGGTTACAGAACAGTGGGAATATCTCAGTCCACTTTTAAAATAAATGTGTTTATTTGGGGAGGGAAAGCATGAAAGACTATGTAGTATATCAGATTAATAATAGAAAAATGATGGGTGAATGATAGGTGGGTAGATAGGTGGATGAGTAACTTTTTTTCTTTTTAACATGCCTGGGTTTTCTGAAACTTCCCACTGGTTATGTGTTACTTTTGCAATCAGGGAAAGTCGTGGCTCTGACCCTGACTGTGGCAGTCACAGAACTATAGATTTGGAGTAGAACAGTCCACACATCAGTTTCTTCTTTCCCCTGCCCTCTGCTCCGTAGAGCAGGAGGGCCAAACCAATTGCAAGGGTCCTCTCCTCAATGAGCAACTTGGGCGAAAGGTAAGCTCCATTCACTGGCCTCGCCCAACACCAAAGCTTAAATTTATTTTTAAAGTTGCTCTGAAAGGAAACCTGAGTCTATTCAATTCGAATACAGTTGCCAACAGAAATTTGAGTGAATGGGAGAAAAATGAGCCAATGGCCTGCCCCCAAATCCATAAATACATCAACCCAGGCCAAATGTTCATCTAGCTGAGCAATCTTACCTCTGTTCCCAAGGAGAAAAGTACTAAAACAAACGTAGAAGCTGGAGCCGACCCTCCAGGGCTGCTCCAGAGGGGCCGCTGGTAAGCTCATTGTTACTGAGGCCTTTTCAGTGAGGCCCAAGCTCTCAGGTTCCTCTGGGTTCTAAAAGTCGAGGGAGCCCGCTGGGTTCCGTTGTCTGCAGCCAAGACTGACACATCTCCATGTGTGTTTGCTGTGCTCTCAGCTGGCCCGGATTGCGGACAGCAAGGACCACGTGTTTCCTGTGAATGACGGCTTTCAGGCTCTGCAAGGCATCATCCACTCAGTGAGTAGAGCACTGCTTCTAAAACTGGACATTGGGCCCTCTCTGCCCCCGATCCACTAAAAATTCCCCTGTCCCTCTCTCTGAGGCTGGTGTTCTCTGCTTGAGACAACATTCCTTTGTCTACCTTTGTTACCTATCCTGTCACACTTCTCCCTCCTGCCTTCCACGCATGTTTCTTTTGTCATTCTCCTGTGCCAGGGTTACCCTACAAGGTAAATTAAAAATTGAAGGGACCCTGCTCTGGCAGCAAGCCAAACTTCAGGTGGTTCCAGTTCTCCTACTGGAAACGTCGGTTGATGGTGTGCCCCTGACCTCAGCTTTTCTAACCATGACTGAATGAGAGCTGACTTCTAGAGAACTGGCAGGCTCCATCTGTGTCTCTTGACCATCAGAGGTACTTTCGACCAGTGGCTCTTTACCTTGGCTGCCTACTGAGATCATCTGGAGCAGGATTTTTAAGATTTCCCAGGTGACTTTACTGGAACCACAGCTTTAGAGCAGTAGTCCCCAAATCTGAGGGATTCACTGTCCTCCAGGGTTTGCAGTCAGCCATCCCTCCTTTCCACCCCAATCTGGGTTGGATGGGACAATCCCTCAGACATGAGTGGATTTTTTAGCCCACCTTTCCTGTCAGTGAACAGGCTCGGCCTCTCTTTTCCACGGTCCATACATAGGCCAGGCCCTTGGTCTGGCGGGAACATTGGATGATGCTGGTCTTTAAAGCCCCAGCCAGAAGGCCGGTTTTTGTGCTGCACCTGTGAGGAAGTCCAGAAGCACTCTCTCCTCTACCTTTAGGTTTTGTGATTGGGCAGATGGCCAGCGGTTTCTCCAGTGGGAGCTCACCAGGCTCCAGACTCAGGGTCCAGGAGGCAAATTCAGAGCTCAGAGGATCACTGTCCCTTTCAGATGTCAAGGGGGTCTTAATCCAGGGTTTACCAGCCAGAATCAGGATCTGCCCAGCTGCCCCATACTGACCTAGGAAACGTCTAATGTGGCTGTACGTTCATGCCCCCTCTCCCTCCCTCCAAGGTCTGCTAAGAACTCCTGCAGGGTAAGAAGAACTTTGGAGCTGGTCATCCCAGAATTTAAATGCTGGCCCAACGACTTACCATTTATAGATTCCCAGATGAGTTATCTCACTTGTTTCCTTATTTGTAAAAAGGGATTGATAGTAAGCTTACATCACCAGCCTGTTTGAGGATTACAAAAGGTAACACTGGTGAAATTACCGAATATTTTTCCAAGCACATAATAGGTACTCAAGACATATGAATTACTTCCTCTTTCATTTTCCTTCCCCATCATATAATGGACATTAGTGTCAGTTTCCCCCAATTCTCTAGATTTTCTTGAACATACTTAAAAATCACCTGGGAACCTCATTTACAATACCAGTTCCCAGGCCCTATCCCTAAGAGATTCTATTGCAGACAGTATGAGTTGGTGCCCAGGAATCTGCACCTTTTATATCCGTTGGTTTGGTGTGTTTTTTTTTGTTTGTTTGTTTTAATAAATGCCCCAGGTGCATTTTCAGAACGTCGATATATGTGACCTTAAGTTTTCAGAATTGTGAAAAATAATCTCACCTCAGATTAGGAACTCTTACCTTAAATCTGTACAGATGGTGGTCACCTTATTCAAGAGGTGTTTGTTTACAAGGATCAGAAACCAACTCAAACCACTTTCACCAGAGAGTGGAAATTATTGAGAGATAGAGAATTATCAGTCCCAATACTGGATCCCCAGGTGAGGGGCCCTTGCTCCAAATAGTTTCTGGGATCAGTGTGGCATAGTGACAACATAAGCAACCAGCACTGCAATAAACGTACAAACCAATACCCAGCTGGTGCAAAACGCGATTTGGGGCTGACCATGAAGCTCAGAGGTGAATTATTGCTGGAGCCTTCAGGAGAAGGTGGGACAGACCCAAATCTGTGAAAGACCCAGGAGGAGTGATAGGTAGCACAGGGGAAGAGATGACATGACCCCAGCCCAAAAGCTGGAAAAGGGAAAAGCATACTCCAAGGACAATAATAATAATAATGCCTCTCCGTCTGCAGGGAGAGTTTGGTAAAGGATCAGGAGTAATAAGAAACAAGCCTAGACACTGGTTTGGAACCAGACTGATAAGAGCCCTGAAGGGGTTTCGATTCCAAATTCGTGGGTGTAATCACGGAAACATTTGGAACATCTAACAAGTGATATTTAAGAGAAGAATCTGATGGTGGTGTCCATGGACATAGGGGGAAAAGCGGGGGGATCTAGGGGCAGGAGCCTACAGCAGCGTGAGTGCAGAGTCTCGCCTGCAAATGGCTGGATTCTGAGCAGGGACAACTCTTACCTGTGCAAAGGTTCTTAGGAGCCATGTGCCCACATCATTCAAGAGGCAGTTCCTACCCAAATCATGAGAATCATTTTATCTGCATAAACTGGTGTTGTCCTTGAATATTTCAACCTTAGCAACTCACCCAAGCTCGACATGAGCCCCCCAGACGTTTGGAAAGCTCTTCCCACCCCCAAATGGAAATAACTCCAAAGATGTTTAAGGAATTTCAGCAAAATGGTCTCCCAAAAACTGGGAAAAAAACAATAATTTGAGACTCCAGGCTCCAAACTTGAGTTGAATGATAACATTCTTATGAGTTTTTATCTGGGAGTTATGCTCGTGGTTACGATCCTTCCAACACTTGAAACCCATGTTTATGGCAGTTGTTAATTCATTTGCTTGGACAGAGAAACAGGGACAAGCACAGCAGGGCTCATCTTTCTCAATTCAGACAGAAATAATTATGGCCTGAAGTTGGCTATTTTTGAGAAGTAGGTTCATTTCTCCTCTGGATACTGCAAAGAAAGCTCTTGTTTTTCTCCCTGTGCCATCTGAAGCATCTATTCCAGCTTGTTCCCACGGATGTTGTTTTGTGGCTGGTGATTTTCTCATAATAAAACAGGACTGGGCTTAATTATCCCAAATCGGAGTACAGAGCAGCTCTCAACAAGCTCGGATGGTTCATCAGGTTTTCAGCCCGTAATGACCTTATGTTTAAATCTCAAATCAAGATGCGGGGGCTAATATTTGCACTTTGATCCAGGACTCCTTGAAAACCGTACATAGTACACTCTTGCCATTGAGCTACAAGTACAGTGATGGAGACCCTGGCCTGGTGGGGCTTGCAGTCCAGTGGCAGGGACACAAAAATGAGTAAATACGTAAATATGTATAGTTAAAATTGTGATAAATGGTACAAAAGTGGCAACCAGCTACCAAGATTAAGAGTAAAGGGATTGACACAGAACCCAGCCCCCTCTGAAGACATGACCTGAAGAATGAAATCGAGCCACCCACTGGAAGAGCACGGATAGAACATTCTCGGCAGCGCGCGGCCCTGTGCTGGAGAGTAGCAGAGTGAAGGTTGAGCACCGCCAAAGTGGGGGTGGCAGAGAGGGCTGAGGAGGCAAGCAAAGGCTACGTCATGTGCCTCCCGGAGGGCTGTTTTCCTCGAGGGACGGCAGGAACCCATAGCCAGATACGAAGTCTGACAATAGAACAAGGATGCTTGAAATTCAGACTCTCAGGGAATCTAGAATCGCGGCACTTGATCCGTTTCTCCTCCAGATATCGAATAAATAAACCCTTGGGATCAATAGGAATGTCGGCCTGTGAGGAAGAAAAGGCACAGTGACTTGTCGAGGATCTTCCGTCCACCAGCACTTCTGCTGGGCCCTTCCGCAGCCACTCTCTCCAGAAGGTCCTATCCCGGTTTTACAGGTGAGGAAGCTGGGGTGCAGGAAGCTCAGAGAAACTGCCCAAGTCTTCCTGCTCATAAAGGTTGAGTGGGGAGTTTGAACCGAGGCCTGGTTCCCACAATACTTAGCCGTGAATGTCTGAGGAAATGGAAACCCCACTGCATGACCAGGAGCTGATTATCCAGGGCCTGGATTCAGCAAATCCCGGAATTCTCGGCTTCCACATACTGGCTCTTGTGTTTGGTCTTTTCACAGTTCCCCAGCCCTCCCTACTCTAAGGGAGAAGTACTTATGTGTTAGATTTATATAATATTTTTCATGGTGTTCTCACCTGTTTCCCATTTTAGTCTCTCAGCAGCAGGACGTAGGGAAAAGGCAGAAAGAAATCAATAGCTGTACGGGCACCTTGGTGGCTCAGTCAGTTAAGCGTCCGACTCTTGATTTTGGCTCAAGTCATGATCTCAGGGTCGTGAGATCGAGCCCCATAAGGGGCTCTGCGCCCAGGATAGACTCTGCTTGAGATTTTCTCTCTCCCTCTCCCTCTGTCCCTCCCCCTACTCCCACGTGCTTGCTCTCTCTAAATAAATAAATAAAATCTTTAAAAAAAAAAAGAAAAGAAAGAAATCAACAGCTGTACATCACAGCTGTAATTGGGACCAAACATCGTTCCTTTATCCCAGGGAATATGATCCCATTTTAGCATCATAACAACCCTGTGAAGAAAACGTTCTTAGTCCTATTTTACAGATGAAGAAACTGAACCTCGGGCAGCCTTCCTGCGAGCACATTGTGTAAGGGGTGACTCCAGGGCCAGTGCTCTCTCCCCCCTCTATTTCCTTAGGAAGGTAAAACTAATAAGAGCTACCATTTCGTGAGTCCTGGGGTTCTAGACCCCGTGTAGATCATTTTGCAGAGGCATCTCATCGGAGTCTCCCGACCAGCCGTTAGTGTGGGTATCGTGATCCCTTCCACGGAAGTGCATGCCGGAGGCCCAGAGATCCGCTAGCTTGTCCAAGGCCGCTGGCCAGTGAGCAGTGATCCGGAATCGACTCCGCGGTACCGCTAAGGGCCACGATGGGAATGACCATAGTTCTCTACTCAGTAGTGTGGGCAGGCCAGGAAGCAGCTCCACTTCAGAGAAGGGGGCACGGAGGACCAAAACTGTGAAACGGCTCGACGCGGTTCACATAGGTACGGCAGAGGCCAGGCAAACCCACGTGCTCTGACGTCCAGGAGCGCAGCGGGTGGGAGGAGGCGCTCTCCGCCTGTTACTGCTAGGTGGGGAGCGCGTGGGCAAATAGTGACTTCTGCTCGACGGGTGAAGTTCCCTCCCCGGGAGAAGCTGGCAGCGTAACACAGGCTGAAAAGAACATCTTTCCTTCCACACATGCTCAAGGACTCTACCTCTGAGGACAGAATTTCTACTTGCTTTTGCAGAATACGGTTGATAAATTATAAGACAGACTTGGGGTGGTTGAAAGATTGTAGCCCTTAAAGCCAGTAAAGCTGTAAAGGAAGAAACTATCCCTTCGCCTTCCCTTCTTGTGGCTTCTTCGGGGAATTTCCACTGACCACAACTGGTAAGGGTAGCGCCAGCCCTCAGGCGAAAATATGAAGCAAAGGTCCAGCAAGGCTCCTGGGTCTTTGTTTGCCTTTGCAAAAGTGCTGCAGCCAGTGAAACGGGAACCTGCGCGAGGGCTGGTTTCAGATACCACTGACATCGGTCTGCAACTTTGAATCCCAGCACTTGGCCTGGTTACCATGATGCCAACTCCTCCCCGAGCTGTCCCCACTTTGTGTGCAGTTGAGGGCGGTGCCTGGAGCCAGGCACACTGCCTATGAGAAGGAGAACGTAGCGGCTGCCACCAAAGCGTGTCCCTCAAGGAGTATTTCTTTGGAATAAATATTTCAGCCTGCGTGGGGCTTCCTATTAAGCAAGGGTAAAGCGGCACCTAGAGCATTCTGCGTGTTTGATCAACAATAAACAAGTATGAGCAAACGCGACTCTACTTGCAAGGATTTCTCACGAGTTTTGGCATGAATATCCTGGCTATCAAGGAAGCTGTAAGATCAGCGAAACTGAAGAGTAAATCTTTTCCATGGTGTATATAAAATTGTTTTATTTATGAAAACC
The DNA here is from genome assembly GCF_002007445.2 of Ailuropoda melanoleuca. Classification (NCBI taxonomy): domain Eukaryota; kingdom Metazoa; phylum Chordata; class Mammalia; order Carnivora; family Ursidae; genus Ailuropoda; species Ailuropoda melanoleuca. Next base: position 92,054,863 of record NC_048221.1, read on the forward strand.
AGGTTCTGTGCTGATTTCTCCCTTTCCCTCATGGGAACTGGAAGACCTATACCCCCTAGTCTGGCCCAGGCCCTAACAAAGCTATGACAAAAGGCGAAGCCTGTCTTCTAGGCCTTCCCTTCCACATACTCTTCCAAGACCCCTCCAGGAACTGTTAAGGGCTGCCCTCCAATCAAAATCCTCATATTCGCACCATCCTGGAAAGTACCTGACTTTACTGAACTAACCCTCTTTCCAGAACTAGCAGAGGGGGAGGCCCAGCTCAGCAGAAGCAGCCCTCCTCTTAAGTCAGGCTTGTTTGTGATTGGCAGAAATCCCCTTCTCTTCCTTTGCCCCATCTGAATCCTGTCTCAAAGCCTGTCTGGACCTCCAGGAGGTCTTCTCCTTGGAGTCTGGCCTGGTCTGTCCACCACCTTGAACTCTCCCTGCCTTGAACCCCAGGGGCACTAATTGTTGGCCTCATTTGCCTGGCACTTGGGCCTTTTGCAGGCTCTCTGCCCTTCCTCCTGGTCAGATGCTAAACAGTGCCATCACAGACACTGCCCCATTTGTTGTATTCTTCATGGTCCCTGATGCTATCTACACTTTGCATACTTACTCATGACAAAGCAGCCCAGAGAGCTGATAGCGTTCGTGACCTACACTGCATGACAAGTGGGCAGCTCCGTGGCTGTTTCTGGTAAAATCCCCTTGGCCCTTCCCCCACCCCCTCTTCCCAGATTGTGTCTATAAATGATAGCATTTGGGGTTCCATTCACATTAGCAGGCCTGGATACAAAACATAGATAGAACGAACTGTAGTTTCTGCAGTGAGCAGAAATTCTTTTTAAAAAACACTGGCCTCCACGATTATTAATTAGACTCAGACTCTGCAGACATTCGGGTCATTTCGACTAGGCTATTATTTCTGTTTGGTTTATTGAAGAGTCCAAATGTAACAAAAATTCCCGTAGCTGGACAAGTCTACAAACATCACCGAGGGGCACGTTCAGTCACTCCTCAGGTCACCCCCACTCCTCCTTTCAGTTCCTCCTCCTCTCTGTGAGTCTGCGAAGACCCACTGGGAAAGCAACAGCAGAATTGAGAACAAAATCCAGTGAAACCCTGCAGGGCTCAGCTCTCAAGGAGGGCAGCTGACTTTGCCAATATTCTGGGGGTCGATAGGCTCATCTTACTAAATAAACCACGTTTCAGAGTTCACAGCTATCCGAGCTTTCCGTCTGAAAACAGGAGAGGAAAGTGGTATAGCGGGGAAAAAAATGAATTTCCTCAGTTTCAGGACTTTGTCCTATGCTCCTTCACGCCAGACTCACTAAATGCAAAACGAACTGGGGGAAGAGTTGTATTTATTTAAGTGAGCTGGGTCACCCCCTGACACATGCACCCCAGACAGAAACTTTTGCATATTTTGAGGATAAGCACTGTTGTCCAAAATTCAGTAATCCGTTTAAACTGTTTCTTGCATCTTCATTTGGGATAATATATGAGTATACATAAAATCATATATGAATCCCAAAAAGATGAGGGTATAATGGTAGTTTTTTATTTTAAATTCAGATTTGGTAGAACTGACATGGATCTAGGATAATAACCATAGTTAACGATAGCTGTGCCTATTGGTTTAAAGTGGGGAGTGGAATTTAGTTAGGAAAGGTGACTATCTTTTTTTATGTTTTAACACTTTGTTTTAAACACTCTGGGGAGCCTAGGTGGCTCTGTCGGCTGGACAGCTGACCCTCGGTTTCGGCTCAGGTTGTTATCACAGTGTCATGAGATCAAGCCCCTGGTCGGGCTTCATGCTGGGCGTGGAGCCTGCTTGGGATTCTCTCTATCCTCCCTCTATTGCTCTCCCTGCTGCTTGCACTCTCTCTTAAAAAAAAAAAAAGTATTAAATAAATAAATAAATAAATGCTTTGTTAGAGATCAAATAAAGTCAAAATTCATGGAGACAACATTGCCAGTCCTGAAGGCATGGACGAAACAGTCGTATGTCTCAAGCTGTCGTATGTCTCAAGCAGTGGTCCAGGCTTATCCAACGTGCATTCTGCCATCGGCTGTAGTAGTGTATGTGGCCTTCTGTGGGAGCCTGAGTCCCATCGCCAAGCCCAGACCTATCCATTTTCCCAAGTAAAGGGGTCAAGGCCTTTTACAAAGCAGGCCAATCCAGATCTTATACACGGGGACATGATACACTGACAGCATCGTTGTTTAAAAAGATAAGCAATTAAAAATAAAGAAATAAGGGTGCTGAAATAGGCCATCTGGGAAAGCTGTGCCCAAAAATGGTGGTGCTTAATAAGAAGGGGGAGGTGTTACATTGTGCAGAATATGGCCTTGTTATTCAAAAGACCCTAAGATTGTATTTATAGAGAAAAAGGAAGGCCATAACCCAATATGCTATAATGCCAGTGTATGAAGCTGTGCAGAAAATATACCATTTATTCATTTATTTATTCAATGAATATTTATTTAATGACTACTATGTGCCAGGTTAGGCATTGTGAATAGAGCATTGGATAAAGCAAATACATTCCTCGCCTGTAGAGTTCATAGTCTCAGGAAGAAGATAGGTATTGACCAGACAATCAAAAAAATAAATATATAGTTATCAACCATGATAAGTCCTCTGAAGGATAGTGATTTCTACTAAACTATGGATGGATGCAGAAGTATTTCATTGGTAAAATCACCAGACCATAGATCAGGTGGCAAAATCTATATTAGATTTGAAGGGTGACAGTGAGAGTAAGGACAGCTGCCAAGTTTTTGTCTTAGAGAACTACACAGACATAATCAGTCAAGGGGTAGTTAACTAACCTTGGGCCAGCCTACCTCAAGCTCCATCTTAAAACCAGAATGTGCTCTTCATGACAATTAAGACACCAAGAAACGTGCTCTGAAAGATTTTCTGGAAGACGGGTGGAAGCAAAAAGTCCCTATACTATGAATGGTTGAAAGAGTCTGGTCTTTACTAACAGACACAAAATCTTCTAACAGGAAATGGTCAAGTAAATAAAAATCGATTGTTTATTGGGGAAGGAGGCAAGGCAATTAGGAAAAAAAATTAGGGCTGTGTATGGTAAGGGAGGGGTTTCTCATAACTCTATGTGAGTATTCACAATAATTTAAAGATTCTTGAGAAATCTCGGCAGAAACTGTGAACTTTATGAAAAGACACTAGAGTTTTAGAATCCAAAAAAATAAACTCTTATATACAACCTGGACTGGTCCATAATAGATTTCACTTTAAATATATTGAATAGTTTTTATTACTTGGCAAAGTTCTTTTACATCTGCTTCTCCTCTTACTCCCCCAACAATCTAATGAGATGAGCAAAAGTAACCATACCAGTAGCAACACATCGCATTGATACAGTCCTTTATGGATTTCAAATGTGCTTTCCCGTTTATCTTGTTTTTGAAATCTGTCCAAAAGATGACAGGAAAATATCATTAACCATCTTTTGGGGGTTTTTTTCCAGCAAATATGATTAAGCAGGAGCCAGTGGTGGGTGATGGGATAGAAACATACATGAGCTACTGTCTCTGCCCAAGAGAAGTGGCAGTCATAGTATCACCAAAAGTCATAGTAGCCACTACCATTGTCTGAGAACCGAATATGTGTCACACATTCTCCTAAGTGCTTTTTTTTTTTTAAGGTTTTTATTTATTTATTTGACAGAGACAGCCAGCGAGAGAAGGAATACAAGCAGGGGGAGTGGGAGAGGAAGANATGTCACACATTCTCCTAAGTGCTTTTTTTTTTAAGATTTTTATTTATTTATTTGACAGAGACAGCCAGCGAGAGAAGGAATACAAGCAGGGGGAGTGGGAGAGGAAGAAGCAGGCTCTTAGCGGAGGAGCCTGATGTGGGGCTCGATCCCATAACGCCGGAATCACGCCCTGAGCCGAAGGCAGACGCTTAACGACTGCGCCACCCAGGCGCCCCTCCTAAGTGCTTTATTGCTAAGATTGTTCTGAGCCTGTTTCTTGGTGCCTTGTTTTCATGAAGAGCACTTGTTGGCTGGTGGTGGAAGTGTTGTTAAATGATTATCTACTGATGATCACATCTGTCTAGTTCTGTCTATGAGACAAAAACCTTGCCAGTTTTCCTTGATTTCACTCGCTTTCCTGACTCTCCAATCCCATGTGAATTTGACCATCTGAGTCCAAATGAATTTACAAGCTAAATGTCTCTGCATTTATATCAATCATTCATTCTACTTGCGAGGTCAGTGTATTTCTTATCCCCCTTTTACAGAAGAGGAAACTGAGCTTTAATAACTTGCCCAAGTCCACATGGCCAGGAAGTGGCAGGGCTCAGATTTGAACATAAATCTGTTCAGAGCCCAAATGTATCTTATCTGTCTCCAGAGCCCAAGTTCTTAAGAATAATGGTTACCATGAGTGGAGAACTTACGAGGTTCTGGGTGCTGTGCTATGGGCTCTGCCGGTATTATCTCGCTTAATCTTCCCAACTCAACAACCTTATGCAGTAGGTACTGTTCTTATCCCACTTTTATCAGTGAGGATCCAGAGACTCAGAGAGGTTGTGAAACTTGCCCAAGGTCACACTGCTCATGAGGGAGTTGACCCAAGCAATTGGATTCCAGATTCTGGGCTATACTCCATATGTTAAACTGCTCCCCAAAATTAGGATTCAGAAAAGTTCAAGGACATGTCAGGGACCATAGGTCAGGTAAGTACAGAACCAGGGCCAACACCCATTCCTCACATTGGATTATACTTGAGGCATGTGGTGGTCTTCACCCAGTCTCCATCAGAAGCCAATGTACTCTCACCTCTGACATCACCCTGACCCTGTGTGAGTCCATTCCACTCCCTCAAGCGACTTCCCTGTGCTGTATCTGTACTTCTTCCATGGCTGCCATTGCTCAGGTTGGGGACAGAACCTCTGCTTCCCCACCCCCAACCCCTATCCGGTCTCCAGACCATACGCTGATCTATTGTCTGCTGCAGCTCAGACAGACTGATTATAGTCTGGGCTGTTAATAACCAAGGGAACCCCCCAAATCCACCTACTGCCATCATGACTTCGTACCTTTTGAAACCAGACATTTCAAACTAATAGAAGCCACAGTCCCAGACAAATCCTGCCCATCCCCCTCACTGATAAATTTTGCTCTATTGGCTGCAATGCATCCCTTCCAGATGTTTTAAGTTAAGATTGGGAAAGCTGTGTTTTTACTGGATTGAATCACAGTGCTTGGCTGACATTTTTTGGCCCTTCATACACTCCTTAGATTTATCAACTAATTGCAGACACTCTGAGAGAATAATACAGCATGTGTTTATTATGACAAAACCTGCTAGTGTGTCTTTGTGGTCAGAGATTCACGGGTGTTTCCTTTACCAACCCCTGGTTAAGTATGAAAGTTGGTTCAAAAACCTGGGTTCAAGGTCAGGAACTTACGTGTGTGAAAATGTCATGTATGTGTTTTGATGGAGTTTGGGAATGGGGACAGGATAGGTCCAATAGCTCAATTTTTACTCTGGTTTTATTTTGAGATCTTCAGTTGTGGATGATAAAATGATTCATTAAGAGATGCCAAGTGCCTGAGGAATTTTATTTGAAATGTTAAAAAAATAGCTTTGTGTTGTTCTAATGCCACTGTTTACTAAGTTTCTCCATATGGGTTAATTCTGTTTCTTCCAATGTGTCCTATTTGGAGATTTGTGCCTGAGGACATGTGGAAGGGTGGTTACTTCCCTCAGTCAAGGCAGCCACTGGCTGAGGTGGCCCTTCAGGCAGCAAACTTTGTTGGGAAAGGGCGTGAACCGTCATCACCGTTCAAATAGGACAATTGCCATCTGGGAGGTGAGTGCCTGCACACCAGGATTCTGGCAAGCCCTCGTCCTCAGACGTTGCTATCTACATAAGAGACCTAAAGGGCTGGATCAACCATTGGAATGGGGAGGATGGAGAAGCCAGCGGGAAACATGGACGCCCCGCATAGATCCTTGGGGTCCCTGACCCCAAGTCAGAATGACAGTGAAGGGAGCTCAGGAGGCCATTGGTGATACAGCTTCCCAGGGCCAGGTGTGGGAGGACCACTCACTCTACCCGAGATGGGCACAGACTTGGGGAGTTCAGTGCACGTGTGTTCTTCTGTCAGAACACGCTCTGGCACCAGTGGGGATCTGAGGCTATACCTGTGTTTGAGGTGGGGGTCGGGGGTGGCTGGGTAAGCCAGAGCCAAAGAAATAAAGCAAGCCCACTGACGATAAGGAACAAGTTGCTCCCTACCATGGAACCATGTAGTAGCCAAAAACAAATAGAGGAATCAAAGTACGAAAGTGCCTTTAATTGTGCAAAGTGGGAAGGAATGTCAGGACAAGTTAGCTGGAATTTTAGAATTGTCAAAAAAAGAAATAGTGCTCCTTACAACTTTTGGGTCTGGAGACTTACCTAAAACACATTGTTGTGAGAGAGCGTGTTTCAGTGACTGCAATTCAATGTGCTGTCATCTGTCCATCAGACAAAGATTTTCTGAAGTATGTTCTTCATTTCCTTTCTCAATGCTTCTCTATGAGGACACCCAGATTTCTCCCTGGAATGGGTAAATATTATCTCTTCTGAGAAACTGATTTGTTTTTATTCTGCTGGTTGAGAATCTCATAAATATTGCCTGGCCTTCTCATTTGCTACTAGAAAGTTTAGAACTAAATCCATGAGCCATTCCTAGTAAGGAAATAAGCTCTTCACGGTATATTTTTTTCTATGCTATTCTCATTTCTTACTTCATCTTCCCCTTATTTTTCCTTTAACCCATGTCCTCCCCTTTTGTAATTTATTGTATCTTTCATTTGATTGTATCTTGTGGTGTCTGCGTCACTTCAGCTGGGACAAAGAAGCATATATAAATACATCAGTGCAAATAAACGGGTGTTTCTCAATGCTAAAAGATGCTTTCTTCTTTTCTAGACTTCAAATGTTATAATTTCACTATTAATTCCTTCAACAAATGCCCCTTTCATAAATAGAGAAATGGTTTCCTTTAGCTCTCTGAATCATATCAATTTCCAAATTAAGGCCCAAATAAAAGATTTCATTTGCTTGGTAAATTAACTCAGTGTCCAATACTGGTTTAAAATGCTTGGATGAAATTTGAGAATCAATATTCATCAAGACACGGGATTCATAAATGGTGGAGAGAAGTATACGCCCTACCAGGCAGATATCGTGCTTCGGCCCGAAGCAGCATTGATTCACTCCCTGTGCGGTCATGGGATTAGTTCCCTGACACTCTCCTCTCAACCCTACAAATGCTCTTCTGGAGAGAAGAGTCCATTTCCATTTGAGTAAGACTATTGGGGTCCAAAGAGTGAGGCACGACAAACAGCCTTCAGCATCCTCTCCCGAAACATCTTTCCAAACTTTTCTAACAAAAGGGCGAACTCTGAGTAACCTGAAAATGAGTCTCCATCGTACCTCTCCAGCTTTATTATCACTCCTCTTTCTACTTTTCAAGTTCCTTTTGTTCTTGCTAAAGAGGTTTATGTATTTCTACTTTCTTGGCTTTGTTCATGCCATTCCTTACCTGGATCCCAACCTTCCCCTAACTCCTCTCCACTTGACAGAGTCCCACCCTCAGTGCCCATGGCTTCCATGAAGCCCTTCCCAGTGTACCAGCCCTCGGTGATTTTCCCTAGGAACTCCGCAGATCCTACTATCTGCCCCTTCACCCTGGCAACTACCACAATGACAAACCATTATTAATTATCTTTTCAAGTGTAACTCCCATTTCCCTAACCAGATATTAAACGTCTCCATAACCAAGACTGGCATATCATAGACTCAATAAGTATCTGCTGAAAGAACAAATGAATGAATAATTCTTATGGTTTTGGAGACAACCAGAGGCATCTAGCACAATATTGGCTCATTAAATGTTTGATATTAATAATATTAGTAAAGATGTTGTCACCCATCCACCCACTACAATATAATGTCCTTGAACCTTCCTGTCTTGGTAACTATAAGCGAAACCCCTGCTTCTAATAAAATAAGCTGTGCTTTGACTTTTTGATTTCCTCTCTTTCTAGATTTTGAAGAAGTCCTGCATCGAAATTTTAGCAGCTGAACCATCCACCATATGTGCAGGAGGTAAATTAAGTGCTAAATTATCTCATACAAATGATGGTATTTTGAGTTCAAATCACATTTAATTCATTGGTGGGGAGGAGGGGAGACAGGGCAGGAAGGGGGAGGGTGGAAAGAGGATTAGAAATGGTTAAACAAATTTGCTGCTAGGGGAAAAAAGAAAAGAAAGAAGCAACATGTCAGTTGTTTGAAAAAGTCTGTCCAAATCCTCTTCTTTCATGGGAACTGATTGCGAGAGTATTTCAGAAATACTGGATTCCCACACATCACCACCAACATCCTGCTCTGAAAAGAAGTGGAGCTGATCCAGGAGAACCTGTTAAGAAAAAGAAGTGAAAAATCTTACCTTCTCAAATTAGACAAAAGAATATGACCATATGTACCGAGACCCGGGGCCTTATAAGAGATCTGTGCAGTGAGAAGCCTCAATTAGGGTTCATTAGCTCAAGGTAAATCCACCTCTTCAATTTGTATATGTCTTTCATCTTAAAATAATTAGAAAATAGGGAAATTCCTTAATTATGCAATTACCCCCTTCATGAAGAAAACCCAGACTTGCAGTTTAGCAATGTGCAAATTAACGTGTTGCAACCTCGTAGTGAATCAGAAAGTCTAAAGACAATACAATTCCTGTCAATTCATAACATAATCAGCTCCCCTTCGCAGGGTTCTTGCTGACAGGGAGAATCTTATCTGCCGAACAGAGTACGTGGCACTTAATAGATGGTCAGTCAATGAATGTTGGCTGAATGTCTCAATTCATTATTTCTTCAACAAACAATGCACTGATTTTTGCCTATTTGACCCTTATTAACCTCTTTCACTTAACCATAAGAAATTAAAATCATACCTTTGAACTGTCTAATTAAAATGAAGCAAAATCAGAAACTGAGAGCCAAGGATAGAACAAGGCCAAAATAAAAACAAAATCTCCACCAGCTGGACAACAGAAAAATATCTTCCAAAGTAATTCGTGAATCAAAGAGTAGTAAACCCACATCTCCTTTATGTACCATTGAGATTTGAGACAATAAAAGCACCACATATATAAACTTGATGAATATGGTACAGAAATACCAGGGTCTGCAAGATCTGATCCTAGCAAATTCATAGATTTTAATGTTTCTTACGAGATGGAAAAGAAAAATAAGTAAGAAGTAAAAGATTTTTTTAAACTAAGGAAACACAAGAAAAAAGATTAAAATGCATTAATAAATTTAAACAGATGAAAGCAATTCAGCTGATAAATCATAGCAAGAGCTATTTCTTCAGTAGAACCAATAAAATAGACAAATCTCTGGTCAATCTGATCCAAGGAAGCTTTCGTTAGATATTTTTTAAATCTCTGACTTATCTGCAATACTGCATATTTTATAAGCCAGCAATAATTTCCTGTATCAGAGTAAGCTATCCAATTCTGTTTCCTTTATTTTTTATGAAGAAAAAATTAATAGAAGACACAAAAATGGAAGCTAGCCCTAGCTTTTGAAAAAGGCAAGCTCCCACCTCTCTTGAATGAGAATCCTGAGGATTAAAACATGCTATTTAGAGAATAACTTTACAAAGGAGAAAAGGAAACTTCCAAAAGATACCCTTACACCAGAAGTTCTACCATGGATTTCCCTGAAGTTCTCTTGCTGATCATTCTCGGGAGTGAGCGGCTTTCCTAAAGCCCTGGCACCCATGTCATTGTCCACAGCAGTGAACACCTGTCAGGTAGACCTGAGCATACCCACTCTGTGATTGTCATTAGGCTACTGCAAAGACCCAGGGATTTACAGGAGAGTGCTTTGAAAAGCATAAACTGTTGTACAGAACAAGGTGACATTATTACGCTCAACATCATTGTAATGAGTACTGAAGGTCAATGTGAGAATCCTGATGTTGATAACATATCCAGATAAGAAAAACATATCCCTGTGTTTCTCTACTGAAACAAAATTGGGGGGAACACTGATAAAGTCTACAGTACCTGCAAAATGATTAACTCAATATGTGTTGGAGGTGAAAAGAAACAGGAAGTAATGGAGTGTCCGCATTTCTAAAGTATCATGGTGGGACTGAGCCCTAGAAAAATCTGTTGAAAAAGGTGAAATTAACTTTCATGAGAAATCTTTCTTCTCGACCCCCCCCCACGCCTGTCTCTGTGAATTGCATTCCTTCCTGGGCCCCCAGAGCAGCCCCTGCTGCGGAGCTCCACCCAGGCCTGCCCTACTCTAGACACTCTATGCTGACAATTGCATTCCCCCAAGACAATGATCTCAGTTGGCTCTCACCGACAGCTCAGCAACAGCCGTGGTTCTGACAGCAAGCTGAGCTCTGAGAGAGGCAGCGAGATAACGCACCGGTGGACAACAAAACTGAGATCCAGCACAGATCTTTATAGGTCAGGCTGCAAATAACAGGGTGAAATTTAATGGGACAAATACCAAGTATGGAACTGGGGTTCAAATGCCCATTTAGGGAGACCCAACGTAGTGACCTTTCTTTCAGGGAAAAAGAAAAAAACAGGGAGAAAGATAGCTATCTTGATAGCCAACAAGAATACCTCTGAGGGAAAAAAAAATTCTGATGTAATCTTTGGGCGCATCAACAGCCATCCAGTGTCCAGGTTAAGAGAACTAATCTCATGTCCTACTATTCCATGTCCAGACCATGGCTCCAAGTCCCACATTTTAAAAATGGCACTGACAAAGGCATGCCCATAGACGAGGTGGTGAGTCTGGAAACAATACTAAAAATTCATTCACTGACTCTTTCTTTCCCTTCCTTCCTTTTCTTCCTCCTTCCTTCCTCCCTCCTTACTCCCTTCCTCTCTCCCTTCCTCCCTCCCTCCTTCCTTTCTCCCTCCCTCATTGCCTCCCTTTCTTCCTTCCTTCCTTTCTTTTCCTTGCTTGCTTTTCCCTTCCTTTTTTTCTTTCCTTCCATTTTTCTTTTCCTCCTAGCCTCCTTCCTTCTTTCTTTCCATCAATTCTTCATGTCTACGATGTACCAAGCAATATGAAAAGACATGAGTACACAAATGCAGAGAGCTGGCTCCCAACCACCCGTGAAACTCACAGTCTTCTCTGGAAGATAGTCACATGTTCAGATAAAGCACAAACCCCACATGAGGCACTGTAGCAAAGATCTGCTCAAAGAGCAGCCAGAGCGGTAATGAGATGCTGGTGGAATGAGGAAGGGCTGAAGTAACCACAGAGATTTACACACAGAATGGGGACACCTCCAAGAGCATCTTCAGATACTTACAGAATTCCCATGTGGAAAGGAATTATTATGCTTACTATGTGTAGCTTCAGGAGACCACCATGGAGAAGCTGGGGAGGAAATCAGGGAGGCAAATTTTGGCTTAACTCATGGAATATTTACAACTAAAACTTTCCAGCAGCGGAGTGGATGGTCTGAACTCTCCGCCCTTAGAATTATGTGAGCAGTGGCCATCTGTAACCATATGCAATCCCCCTTTGGATGTTCTTTATAACTTAATGTTTCCAAAGTCTTAATTCAATTTCAGCTAAGGCATTAATGGCTGACTTTTTTTTTTAATGGCAAAGAATCCAATACACCCGGAGCTATTTTGCATTTTAACGAAGTCTTAATGCGGAAAGGGAGTAAGGAGAGTATCTAATCTGCTCTAATCAAAAAGAGTTCATTCAATGTCCTGAGTTTAACTGTTTGGAGAGAGAGCCTTCCCAGATCTCCTCCACTGCCAGAGGTTATAAATGGGCAGCCTCCAAGCCCTCTCCGGCCCGCACACAGGTTCTTTTTGATTCACACTACATTTAAAACCAAAATACAAAAAACACCTTAAATTTATTGCTACCATTTAAAAATCTGATTTTAGCTAAAAATTCAGATTTCCCCCTTGTCTTGAAAAATCAAATCTAGCAACACTGGGCCTGCATTTATTGCAAGGTGATGATTATTGGAGACTGAGTAACTTCCCTTTTTAAAAGAAGCATGGACCCTTTCCAGTTCACCATACTCCCCACCATTCCCTATTACACCCCCATACCCAGGCCAAGCGTATGGTTACTATTTAGCATGGTGCTTATGTCTGTATTTACTGTATTTACAGTTCCTGTTCTAAAACATGTAGGAAGTCACCTGCTGTGGGGAGAGCCTTCAGGGCACCTTTGACATTACCTGCTTTTTAAATAATTCTGCTTCTCTATAAAAAAGTTCCTAAGTAAATATTTTTGCCGATTAGTCTCTGTCATTGGGAGAGTTGCCCTCTTGTTAGATTGGCCTTGCCTCTTTTAGCTCCTCTCCAGGAAACACGTCCTTTGCCTAAATATAATTTCCCTCTGGTCGCACTCAGTTGGCCTCAAACTGGAATCGCTCACAGTGTTCTATGTGAGCAAGTTCTCCAGGAAGGAACTAATTGGAATCACGTGTACAACCTGCCAAGTGTTCTACACATGAGTTTGTTGCACTCCAGACACGGAAGGAGATTATATTTAGCTCCTCGCACTGTCATTCCAGAAGCAACTGTACCATTCCTACTGTGTTGTTTCTCACTGTTGGTAGTAAACCTGGGCGGGTTCGCACAAAAAGAAGGCGGTTTTAGGGCTCCTGTTTACCATTTGGCCTTAGATGCTTAAAACAGACAATTTTAGGCAACATCAAACAGTGGCTTCATTTCTTTCACATTTCATTGTATTTCAAAGAGCTCATGCCCGGCCCTTAGACACCTCTGTAGAATGGCTTGTTTAATTCTCTGCTTGGTCCTTCCTTTTCATTTAAACATGTTTGTGTTTGGAGGAGCGACTCTCACACACTGTTAGTGGAAATGTGAAATGACACAATCACTTTGGAAAACAGTCCTGACAGCTTCTTTAAGAATGAAACATACACTGATCGTCTGACCTGGCCATCCTACTTCCAGGTATTTAGCCAAGAGAAAAGGAAGTCTATGTCCAGACAGAGACTGGCTCACAGATGTTTATAACTGCTTCCTTTTTAATAGCCAAAAACTGCGAATAACTCAGATGTTCATCAACAGGGGATGGATAACAAATTGTGTTTTATCCATACAATGAAGGATACTCAGCAATACAAAGGAATAGACTATGCATAAATCTCAATAATTATGGGTGAGTTTTTAAATAATTACGCTGGGTAAGAGAAGCCAGACAAAAAATGTACTTACTGTATGATGCCACTTACACAAAATTCTAGGTCATGCAAACTAACCTTACAGCAGCAGAGAGCAGGTGAGTGGCTGCACAGGATCGGTGGCTGCATGGTCCTGGAGAGGAGCAGGAGTGAGAGGTTACAAAGGGGCACTTGGAAACCTTTGAAAGTGGTGGCTATGTTCACCATCTTGATTGTGCTATTGTCCCATGATCGTAGACGTAGGTCAAAACTGTCAAATGATACCCTTTATATGCAAGTTATTGTATGTCAGTTTTGCCTCATTAATGCTGTTATCATTAAATAGCTAAAAATTAAAAAGTTCTAGAATAATTTGGGCATCGGAAGGCACTTAACACGAGTCTCTATTATATTTGTATGCTCCGTGTCACGTTAAGCAAGTGGTGAGAGCGACTTCAAACTAACTCAAAAGGTAAAACATCAGTAGCAATAATTCTACACATAAGTCTTAGGTGAACAGAGCAAATGGAGAATATGCAGCTGTCTCATTTTCAAATACAGTGAAAAATAGGTGACCTTTACTGAGGTCATCTCAAAACTAGGTGTTCCGTATTTCAAAAAAAAAAAAGAAAAAGAAAAGCAAAGAAATAAAAAGGAGGGAACAGAATAGGAAAAGTTTATCCAACTATTCACAGACTTTCTTTTTTCTTTTTTTTCATTGAGCTATAACTCATATACCATAAAATTCACCCTTTCAAAAAGTGCAATTCAGTGGTTTTTATTATATACACAAAGTTGTACAACCATAACCTCTATCTAATTCCAGAATATTTTCATCACCCAAAAAAAAACCCTTATACCCATTAAGCAGTCACTCACCATTTCCCCTTCCCTCCAGCCCTGGCATCTGCCAGTTGATATTCTTTCACTATGGATTTGCTCAACTTTTCATATGGAAAGGAAATGCAGTGGAATCATACATTTTGTGGCCTTTCGTGTCTGGCTTCTGTCCTTTGGCATAATGTTTTCAAGATTCATCCAGTCATAGCATGTGTCAGAACTGATTCCTTTCATGGGTGAAGAATACTCCATTGTATGGATAGCATCTTCATCGGCTGATGGGCATTTGGGTTGTTTCTGCTTTCTTGCTATTATGCTATTATATTACCATGCTGTCATGAACATACATGTACAAGTTTTTGTGCAGACATACATTTTCAATTCTCTTGAGTATATAGGAATGAAATTTGTAGGTCATAAGGTAACTGTGTGTTTACCTTCTTGAGACACTGCCAAACTGCTCTACAAAACAGCTACACCCTTTTGCATTCCCAGCAGCAAGCTCTGAGGGCGCGAACTCATTCACCAACACTTGTTTGTGTCCATCTCTCTTACTACAGCCGTTCGAGTGAGTATGGAGTGATATCTCACTGTGGTTTTGATCGACGTGTCCCTAATGACTAATGACGCTGAGCATCTTTCCATTCACTAACTTGATGAAGCCTCAGAAAATAAACAAGATTAGACCTGACCGTACATGAAAAAAGGACCACCTTCTCCTTCTTCTTTATTCCCTTTCTATATCAAGATATGTCACTGACTCATTCATTCAATATTGAGACTGACTCAGCTCTGCGTTAGGCACAGTCAAAAAATTTAAAGAAACAGAAATGATGGCCTCTACCATCAGGAAGTTTAAATTGAGAGTAAATAATTGAGAACAAATTGACGAAAGAATCATAATAAACATATACCTCAAAGAATATATATCTTAAACGATTGGATCAAGGATCATTTTCTAGTAGAAATTCCTCCCTAAAACCCTACAATCCCTAGGCACTTCTTGGAGGAGCAGTTACCCAACAGGCAAATTGCCTAAAAACACTTCGCTGTACATATTGTGAAAGGTAGGTTCAGGGCTTTCCGGATACATGAACTTAAATCATCTGTCCTGGTTCTGGTGTGTCCTGGTTCTCACTTGCTGGCAGATTCATGAGACAGAGTTTTGTTACATAACTTGTATGTGTGAAGAGCTGACATTCCAGCCAGGCTGCAGGGTCAGACGTTTGGGCTCTTCTGGAAACCAAATGTGCGCGGGAGCACAGAAACCTTACCCAACAGGGTGGGAGCGCACCCCTGCTCTGGTGTGCTTCCCCGAGCATCGTTGCCTCCATCTTCTCCCCAGGCCAAGGGGGTTAAATTGTTCCCTTTCTACCATGGCCACGTCATGGATTCCGGCTGTCTTTCTTTCTAAACACCCTGAGGTCAGGCCAAGCAGACATGTGGGCAGCTTTTTTTTTTACAGAGGACTCAGCAGCTGAACTGGTAATGCTAGAACATGGTGTTAGAGAAGAGAGCTTGGCACGGGGCCTGCATTTCCAGAGTCTTGTCTCCTTCCGCTAATGTTTGAGGAAACAAGAGAAGGAGCACAGCAGTGAGGCCGAAAACATGTTGCATCAGCAAAAGTGTCCAACGGCAGATTGCTGGATGTCTAACATTCAAAATAAAAAACAGAAATAGTTTTCTATAGGCTTACATGAGTAAAGAAGATCCAGTAAGATTCTTCCACAATGCTTGACACTTAATAGGATGCTTGTTGAGGCAACTGCGTCATCAGCCACATGCCTGGCAGACTTCTAAAGAAAATTATTAAGTCCATCCTTCTAAACTTAGCAATTGTGCATATGCATTAACATGCATATGCTAATCTTTAATATTTATAGGACTTGTGATCCTGAAAAACCACTTGCCCATGACCTTAATTACTATAGTTCAAAACTAAGGCAGTGAACACTCAGACACTCCCCATTTTGCTGCTTACAAATTACATGACCTTGGGCAAGTCATTTAAAATGTCAGAATCTCAATTTCCTTATTGTTAAGGTCCTTTATACTTCTAAAAAGCATTCTGTTCTAACTTGTATTCTTTGTGGCACATACAGTGCCTCTGGGTTCTCTTGCTTGGGTTTCAATTACTTGCGTCCCCATCCAGGCCAGCCCCACTCTTCTGCAAACTTGTCTAAAACTAAACTAAATAAACCTTTTAAAAATCACAACGTCAGTCTCTAAATTGACCACATGTCATAAGACAATGAGGATCCATTTCAACATAATGGCCGAGTCCTAAGGGCATGGCATTTGATGCCTGACACACCTGGATTCCAGCTGTCCCCTGACAGCTACCAGCCATGAGATCTGGGACAAATTACTGAATCTCACTCAGCTCAGTTTTCTCATTTGTACCTCCCTGGGCTGTGGTGAGGCTGAAATGACTTGGGCATATGCAAGGCTTAGCGCAGGGCTTGGCACATAGTGAGGGAGCCATTAGCATCCGGTATGATTATCTTGGCATCTGTGATCCCTAAACTCATTTCCTGGGAATGAAGGTGACTTGCAATCGTGACATTCATTACATTTTGGAAGAGTCCCATAATCTAGTTCTCTGATTCCATTCTTGCTCCAACAACAATGTCCATTTGTATAACAATTTATAGTTCAGGATCCAATTTCACAACTATTGCCTTTTCCCTCTACCTTTTAGTCTATTTCTTTTTTAGATGCCACCCAGCATTATCCAAAGCCCCAATTTTTATATGCGAAAGAATGACCAAAAAAAGAGAAGAAAATAGAGCATGGACTGTTAGTTATTATCAAACTCAAGCAAGTATTTCTAAACGTTTAGCTAATAATTTAGCTGTTTTTTTTTCTTTTTGAAAGACTCTTGTAAAGGATCATTATTTTCACTCCATAAGGATTTTCTTAACCTGTATGAGTTCACCATGCATTATGCCAATGTGAAACTAACATGCAGGACCAGAGACCTGCAAGTTATAGTCTCTCTTCTGTTTAGAGAGAAGCCAGTGCTACACTGAGGGGCCGTCGTCAGTTCAAGAAGATAATGTCAGTTCAAGAAAGTGGCCACTGGATAAGCAAGATTTTGATTTGTTATAAATACAACTATTCCCATGTAATCCTAGATCCTGCTGCTCTATGCCCAGCAGAGACAGGAGGACCTGAAGCAGCCATCAAATAATTCCTGACCTAATGGAATGTTTTTCTAGTGGTGGAAGAAAAGACACCACCACACCTAATCCCTTGCCACACCGTTCAGGACAGACTGTGGAGGCCATAAGGCAGTGATTTAAAAAAAAAAAAATTAGGCACCATCAGCTCTAAAGAAATCCTTTAAGGGGACTCCAGTATGCAAAACAGACACAAGAAATGCTGAGTTGATTGGAGGAAAGGTGGAGAGCCCCCACCCCTGTGGTCCCCCAGATGCAGGGATCACAGCTTTTAACACTGCCATGGCTTGAGAGATGGGTAAGAGTTGAATGGACAGAGAAGCAGACAGCAGGGCATTCCAGGTAGGAGGAAAAGCACGGGCAAAGGCAAGAAGGTAGAAACCCAAAGACAGACATCTATGCCTTCCTCGTGGGCACCTAATGAGAAGGAGGTGGGTTTCCAGCCTGAACCAGCGTCCGAGTATTTGAAGCCAGTTAAGAAATGCCCTACGTCGGGGCAGATGGAAAACGTAAGGTTAAGGGACTGCAGTCCGATGGTGTGACTTGTCCTTATTCCTTTCAGAATCATTTCAAGTCGTCGTAAGAGGAAACGGCTTCCGACATGCCCGGAATGTGGACAGGGTCCTGTGCAGCTTCAAGATCAACGAGTCAGTCACACTCAGTAAGTTCTTGCGGCGTTGGGGGTCTCCTCAGCCCGCTTTGGGGACACCCCTAGCTCCATCTGCCAGTGCGGCCGCCCACAGGGGACCGCACGGAGAAGGCTCTTCCCCTAGCTGGCCCTGCAGCTGTCCTTGTTCCCGTGGGGAAAGGCAGGCAGGGCACTTGATTCTCAGTCTACCGACGTCGGCACGAAGTCATTCCCTCTCTGGCTGCAGCGCTGGCACCGGGAGCTTAGAGCTTGGGAAGCTGGCTGTTCCTTGACAAAGGACTAGGTACCGTCAAGCATCAGAGTGAAAAATAGAGGGTTTAAATTTATTAATTTTGAATAAACCGAAAGGCAAACTGTTAGGCTTGCATGTATATATTCTGCAAGTTTCTCCAATCTGGATGATTCTTGCCTGGAGTAGCCAAGAAACTCTCATCATGGTGAATACCTCACATGAAATACAGGAATATGGAAGGAAAACGAAGTGCATTTCATGCGAAAAATGAATTATCGTAACACTGGCACTTTTACAAGACATTTGTAGCAGGCACGTTCTTAGTTTAAAGACATGTGTGGTTCGCACAGCTGTCCAGGAGAGGTAGGGAAGTCTGGTTTTGGGGGGGACAGATGGCCAGGAGCCCTGGCTATGATCGCATCTGGCATCCATCACACAGATAATTACCGATTCACTATCTACAGTGACAAATGGTAAGAATATGCTACATTTTGTGTAATGCCGTGTCCTTCTGAATGTTTCACGTCTTTGTGCCGCAGTAGCCGTGGGAGGTGGGAATTTCAAGGAGCACGGGGAGACACACATTTGTTGACTCGGCAGTGACTCTGGTGTTGGCCTCCTCATAGCCTTATGACATAGGTGCCGTCTTGCTTTTAAAAACGAAGAATTGAGGGCTATGCCTTTTTTCCTCCTTAACCTCTTAAAACCCCCTTGAATATTTAAACAGAGATAGGCACTGGCTTCCTTACAAACATCTGGAATTCCTGGCCCTGGAGTAATTCCAAATATTTGAAACATTCAGTTCATTTTCTTGATACTTGGAAATGCTCTCGCATATCCAAAAAGTACATGCGATTTGAAATCATTTTGAAAAATCCCTGATTAGTCATAGTGTGAAGGTTGGACTTGTGCCCTCTACCGAGGTCCTCCTCTGTCTTCCCTTTCGATTGTGATGTCGCTGAAGTACACCTGCCCTCTCTTCTTAGCCAAAATCTCAAATCTAAGATCAGAAAGTCCTGAGGGTTGACCTCAAAGATGTCAAGCCTTCCAATGGAGGCGTCCCAGACAAGCGAGCCTTCAGACCCAACCCCTGTCTGAAGATGCGTGGAAATGGGGTGCAGTGTTGCCATTGCCTGAAAGGTTACACGGAGAGGCTGTGTTAGCATAACATGAACTGCAGATGTGCCCTGGATTTGTTGAGTGACATTCTGAAGGCCTATTTTCCAGCCTCTCTATGAAATTTTCTTTCTTGGGAAACCCAGCTCATCCTCCTTCTCCCTCTTCTCTTCCTTTCCTAATATATACTTGCAAACACCTGCACAGTTTCTCTACCTCATTCATATTCAAAGACAAATAAAGGCCTTGGGGCAGGGATCTGGCTGAAGCCACAAGCCTAATTGTGCTTTGCTGCACAGTGCTGACAGTTTGGAGCAGAGGAAGGCAGTGACTCAGCCATATGACATCCTGCAAGCAGCTCTCCTACACTCAAACACACCATTATTAAAACTATTCCCAGGGGCAAATATTGTAATAAAAAAACACTGGTCCTTCATTTATGAATTCACCTCTCATTTCCATTCAGTAAATGATATGAATAAGAAACTATGAGGACAGAAGAGATGAGTATATTTTAAAATACAACATAGTCAAATCTGCATTTTTCTCCCAACCTTATGGATATAACAGTCTCTATTGAGTCACCTCTGTGAAATCAAATAAATTTAGATTCCTTTACTTTTCCCATTCTCCTTTCCTATCTCTAGATCCCAAGTTTTAAAACATTATCTATTTTCATTTTTATGGTATATATTTCCTCTTTCAAGATTTTTTCCTAAATGCTCCATTAGGTTTTATAACAGGAAGAGAATATAATGCTGTTATCGATCAGAAAAAGATTAATCAATGGCCCAGTAATGAAGGGAGGACTGTTGTAGCTCCAGCCAGTTCAAACATGGTGCAGGCCCCCAAGTCTTTGACAAATAATACAAGAGCAGATTGTATGAAACCAAAACTACACATAAAAGAACAAATCGAAGAATTAGATTTATAGTGGAAGATGCTAACATGACTTTCTAAGTCTTCAATAATAAAAAAATTAAAGATATAGACCAGATACATAGATACGTTTTTAAATGGCTAGGAACAGCACTAAACATTTATTGTACTAACACACAAACAAAATGCCAATATATTAATGCTAAAACGTAGAAATTACTTAAATATATTCTTTGATAATAAACATAACCAGAAAATAAAAAGTGTACTTAAAATAAAAATAAAAATACCTACTTCTCTCCCATGTTCCTTGCTTTTGCTTAAAAATGAAATCAACGAATCAACCACTTAGAAATCTAAAACAGTTTCTGGACTTGCATTCAATATAATAGATCCAGAAATTCTGGATGAAATATGATTTTAAAATTTGCAGGGGGCCGGGGTGGCTCAGTCAGTTGAGTGTCTGACTCTTAATTTCGGCTCAGGTCCTGATCTCAGGGTCATGGGATTGAGCCCCACATCAGGCTCCATGCTCAACACAGAGTTGGCTTGAGATTCTCCATCTCCCTCTCCCTCCATCCCACCCCCGTTCCCACTCTAAATAAATACATAAATAAAATCTCAAAAAAAGAAATTTGTAATGTGTGACCCTGCTCAAAAGAAGGAAACCCTCGGGTATAGAAAGCAAAAAAGGGAATGCAAAATCTAAGCAGGAAGCAAAGCCATGGAAGCTCTAGTCCTGGGGGTCTGCCGGCCAAGATCCCAACACTGATGCAGACATAGGACATCAGCCTGTGCAAGGCAGAGGTGAGAGCAGAGCCCCCTGCGGAAATTCAGCTCCAAAGGTCTATCCCACACGTTAACTGGGATTAGAAAAGCTTCTCAGTGACTCAAAGAAGCAGGGGAGTAAAGCTAAGATGTTATACCACCCACATGATACAGAAGCAGCAAGTCAGGAAATAAACCCCAAAATGTGTCCATGACCATTCTGATTCCTGTGTCCCTGGCAGTGGCCATGCACATCTAACCCAACATACAGCACTCCTGCAGCCAACAACCGCCTCTGAAGAAGGGCTCACAGCACCAAATGCCCAGCCATATGAAGATGGATGGAAGAAACAGGAGAAGAGGGAGGAAAAAGGGACTAGAGAACAATTTGAAAGGCCATGTAAATAAACACATTTAAAGTGGGTAAAGAGATCAATGAGACTAAGGGGAAGACCATTCAACAAAAGCAGATCTGCAGAAGAATCTAGTGTAACTTCTAGAGTTGAAAAAGTTTATTTGCTGAATTGCAATTTAATGGCTGGATTTAGCAGTGTGATTAGACAGAGATGAAGATGACCTGCATGAACTGGAAAAGAAAGACCAGAAAATGCAGCCGAACACCAGAGCCACATTCTTTTCACCCAAGTTTTGCAAGACTTTAAGGGACAGATGACCCATATCTAAAACATACAAAACAAATACAGAAAAAGCATCTTAATTCATTTTCTAATAATTATATCATCTTCATTTTTTGAAAAACTAGACAAAGACACTAGAAGTAGAGAATATTTGAGATCAAGCTCATTGATGACAAACATCTAATAAAATACTGTCAAACAAAATCCAGCAATGTATCTAAAAAGAACCAGACAATTTTGAAGAATGAGTGAGAGTTTGTCTCTTACACAGCAAAACTTTTTTATTCCAAGAAGATATTAAAATTCATTATCCATTCCAAATCTTTAAAATATACAGTTTTAGAAAACTAGGAATAGGATAAAGCTTTTTCAGCACACTAAATTGTGAACATGACAGTGATATGGGAATTCAAAACTCAACATCGCTGAATAGTAAATAACTACATAGAGGTATTCACTTTATAGTTAGGAAGAAAAAAACAGGACAACCTGTTTCACCATTGTTTTTTAATATTGATCTGAAAGTTCTAGCAGCCATCCAGTAGAACTTTCTGTGATGACGGAAATGTTCTAAAATGGTAGCTAATGGTAGCCACAAGCTACAGGTGGCTATTGGGTATTTGAAATGTGGCTAGTGCAACTGAGGAACTGAATTTTTAATTTAATTTAATGTAAATGAAGTTTAGACTTACCTTAAATGTCAGTAGCCACTGTGACAACTGTACTGGGCAATGCCATACGTATCACAATAATGCAAGAAAACTAATGAGAAACCTAAGTACAGGAAGGGGGTTCAATTTTCATTACTTTAAAATGATGGTTATATCCTTCTGGAAAACTAAAGAGAATCAGGAAACTACTAGACTAATAAGAAGGTTATTAAACTGGATGATTTTGAGATAAACCACTCCCTTATAATAATCAATAGTTCACCAGAATTCAGTAATGATCAATTAGAATGCATCCCAGGAGCTATAGAGCAATGACATTTAAAAATCTAGTAAGAATTAATATAACCAAACTTGTGAAGATACATAGGGGGAAGGCCAGAAAACTTGGTGAGGGATATGAACATATAAATAAATGGAGAAGCAGCATAGATTTATGCACAGGCCCTGGAAACGAACCACCCAGGAAAAGAATCCTGGGCTAAGCCTGTGTGACCGTGCCAAGTTATTTAGCCTCTCTATGCCTCAGTTTCTCTCTCTGTAAAATGAGGATAGCAATAACAGCACCTCTTTCATGAACTGCTTTGAGGCTTCAATGTGGGGAGTGGGGCTTAGAACAGGGCCTGGCCCACAGTAAGCTGTCAATCATTCAATCATTGTTGGCTGCTGGTATTAATGAATAATTATGACTCATTATTATTAATAGAGCAGCAACTGAGTGTTGTAAAGACCTCAGTTGTCTTCAAATTAATATTTACTTTTTAAACAATCCCAGTGAAAATTCCAATGGGACTTTTTTTAAGCTAACAAAATAATTCTAAACTTTATATGGAAGAATAAACATTCAAGAATGGCCAAGAAAAATGTGGACACTTGCCCTAGCTGAATTTTAAGATGTATGAAAGAGCTGCGGTAATTGGTAATTGAAACAATGTATAAACGGTACCACAAAAGGCAAACTGAGCGTTGGAACAGGAAAAACGAAATCCATAAACAGAGCCAAACACTTATGTGAATTTAATATAAAATAAAGTGACCTTGCTAATCAGCAGGAAAAGAATGGATTATTCCCCCCGAATGATGTAGAGACAACTGGCTAACCACTTGGAAAAACAATTCAGTTAGATTTCTATCTCACACCTTACATCGAAACAAATTCCAGATGAAAATTTTAAATGTGAACATGAAACTATAAAAATTCTAGAAGGAAACAAAAATAAATATTTACATAATTTTCTAGTAGGGAGAGGCTTTTTTTTTTTTAAAGATTTTATTTATTTATTCGACAGAGATAGAGACAGCCAGTGAGAGAGGGAACACAAGCAGGGAGAGTGGGAGAGGAAGAAGCAGGCTCATAGTGGAGGAGCCTGATGTGGGGCTCGATCCCATAACGCTGGGATCACGCCCTGAGCTGAAGGCAGACGCTTAACTGCTATGCCACCCAGGCGCCCCCAGGGAGAGGCTTTTTAAGCCTAACACTGGAGAGAGAGAGAATAAAGAAAAAATTTCATAGTTTGGGTACGTATTTTTTGTCTTTCTGTTACCTCCCCCTCAAAATCTAAAGGGAAGAGAAAACTAGCAAAATTATTTAAAAAGACATGTAACAAAGAGTCAATAACCTTAATATACAGACTGCTCTTAAAATCAGTTAAAAAAAAAAAAAAGAAAAGAAAAAGAAAAAAGTGAACACATCAGTGGATGAAAGCTATGAAAAAGAAATTTACAAGAACAATAGTGGTCAGCAAACATAAGGAAAATGCTTACTGTAACCGAAGACACGCAAATTGAAATAATCTATCAACCTGGCAAAGATTAACAATACAATGCCTGGTATTGGGAAAAAATATAGGGGAACAGGTGTTTTCATTCATCATTGGTGGGACACCATTAAATCTTTTAGAAGGCAATTCTTAAAATGAAGCAACTGCTTTTATACATTTTGACCCAGAATTTCCATTTCGACTTTATCAAAAGGAAATGATTGGGAATTTTTACAAGGACTCGGCTACAAGATGTTCATCCTGATATTGCTTATGATAACAAAAGGAAAAAGAGAGAAAGAGGGAGAGAGAGGGAGGAGGAGGAGAAGAAAGGAAGGAAGGGAGGAAAGGAGGAAGGGAGGAAACCAAAACATCTAAATGGAAACAATATAAATGTTGAACAACAGATAATCTGTTACATAAATGATACTTTACCCCTATGTAATTAATATTGTAGGAAAGAAGAACAATTGCTGATGTGGGAAAATGTTAATAATATAGTGACAAAAGTTACACACGGTACNCAATATAAATGTTGAACAACAGATAATCTGTTACATAAATGATACTTTACCCCTATGTAATTAATGTTGTAGGAAAGAAGAACAATTGCTGATGTGGGAAAATGTTAATAATATAGTGACAAAAGTTACACACGGTACCTCCATGCTATTTCTGTTTTATACACGGACTTTTATGCAGAGAGAGAAAACACATCAAAATGTTAACAGTAGTTACCTCTGAATGAGACCACTATTAATTTTTTCTACCAGGTTTTCTACAATCATATGTCTCTTACGTAACAAGAAAAAAAAATAACAACAGTTGTTTAAAATTTTATTTTAAAATCCTTGTTAATTATTTACCCCTAGCGTACATCTTATTTAGCATTTGCTTAGTTCTCCGATCACCAGGCTGAACTCACTCCTGGCCAAGAGGATATCTTGGAAATCTTCACACAAACTTTATTTATTCTGGCTACACTTTTTCCTACTCCAGTATTCAACATATTGTGCCAAGAAAAGATCCACTTTCAATTGGAAATCCATTTTCAGAGAGATTAGAATGCTGAAAAGGAGACACTGGGGTATGAGCTGAGAAATGATTCATCTTAATGAAGAGTAAATTAAAAATGGGCTTTTTATCAATGCAATAATGAAAAACATGCTAGACTCTCCTGGGGCTGCGTGGCAAGGTAGGAGGTATGACTATAAAACAAAGAAACTGATTTTTAACAAACTCAGTAAAATTCAACTTACAGGCCATGTGAGAAATCCGTTTCCTGGTTTTATAGGCACACTTATTTTTTTTTATTTTTAATGATTTTTTTTATTATATTATGCTGGTCACCATACAGTACATCCCCGGATTCCGATGCAAACTTATTTTTTGATACAAAACGTTATTTCCCAGCTTGATCTCCAGTCTTATTCACTAGGCATGGCTCTGGTTTACTTTTTGTTCACTCTCGAAGGATAAAACTCTCCCCCTTTGAAGATATTTTTTCAAGCTGAACATGAGTCATGAAAGCAGCTCTAAGATTTCCAAAGAGGGGCTCAGCTTCCCAAGGGGATGAGAGACAACACTCACTCGAATTGCAGAAGTTCCAGTGTGTTTGTTTTTAAAAATCTGTCCGATTATCCAGAAACTATGCTTCATCTTGAAAACATGTGAGCCCTGGGGCTGCAGCGGGCACCCTACGGAGATCGCTGAAAGGCACCTATGACGGCAGATGGGGAGGGAAGGCAGAGGGAAGAAGACAAACTTCCCAAACAAAAGCCTATTGTTGTCTTTCTCACTGGTTAGAGTATTGCGTCTTTTGGTCAAAGGTACTTAGTGCAGTTTGGATGCATCCCTGGGGGGTTGATGTCATAAGAAGATGGTGGAAGGTCACTTTGGGCAACTGAGAATGAAGAGACATAAAGGAGCGTCTCGTCTTGCGGTCCCGAGTCAGGCAGCAGAACAGACCCTCCAGAGAAATTCATCTAACTAATAGCAGCTACTGATTGCTGGGCTCTCCCCGTGCTCTCCCCTTCCATCCTCACAGCACCCCAGTGAGGGACAAGTTAGTTGTATCCCTTTATGCTAAGTAGGAAACTTAGCACATTTCCGGAGACAGAAGCAATTTGGACCTTGGGTGATCCAGAGGCTTTTGACTACTTCCAAATCAAGGATTCCCACAGATTCTTGAGTCTCCGGATCCCAAATGCCCACATAACCCTGATGTAAGCCTCATTGGGAGCTGCTGATTTGCACGACTCCCCTGCATTTTGTAGGCAGGAAACCTCAGCTCAGAGAGGTTTGGCTACTTGCCCGAAGTTACAAAGCACACTGGTAGGAGTCAAGACTTGAACTCAAGTTCAAGAAGAAAAAGCCCTGGACCAGGGAAGGAAGAGCCCAGGCTTTAGTGTGTCAGTGTATGGAGTTGACCGTGTGTTCACAAGTGAAGCACGTCTTGTGATTCCCTGACGGCCCCTTTCCCTTGAACGTCAGGAGTTTCACGTTCTCTGGCAGTGTTTCCCCTTTGCCCTGCTTTCAGAAAGAGCTCTGATTTTGCCAGGCATTTCTGAAGTGGCTCCTGCCAAGACTGTGTTAGTGCGTGTTCCCATCATTAAGGCCCAGACAAAAATATAGTAAGTGGAAATTTACTGGATTGTTGCTTGGTCAGACAAAAGTCCCAGTAATCTGGGGTGGGATGGGAGTAAAGGGAGAATTGCCACCCCAGGGTAACTAGGTGGTAAAGATCTCCATTCTGGGGCAAAAGACCTTCTTGCAGGGGTGAGTTGACAGAGCCCAATGTTAGCTACGGCAGTGCCTGATGGACTCGCCGTTGACCTTGTCCGTGCTCTACCATGCGTGCAGTTGCCTCCAAGTGAAAATTAGAAGCGACACATGAACTTAGCACGCGCTGTGCTTCTTTGAGGCGTGGTTGGAGGAGAGGCTTGCTTGTGAACTTCCTGAGACTGTCATTGCCCCAGCCCTGCCTATCCTGATGGGGAAAGTTGGAGCTCTCTACTTCGGTACCCAATGGCTGGACTTCCACAAGCCCTGCTTGTCCTCATATAACTCTGCTCCTTTGTCACTCAGTGGGATGGTGGAAGAGAGGGGAGCAAACACAGAGCTGGGCAAGACTTGTGAGAACCCCAGGCAGGCTAACAATCTACGCCCCCTCTCAAACTGACATCCCTTAAATATTTGCTCCACACATTTAGAGGAAGAGTTGTATGCTGCTGAGGGAAAGGAAGCAAAAGAATGCTATCTGCGGATCTCTTCTCCGTGCAATTCAGCTCTGCCCCCAGCCTGCATACTGCAGAGTTCCGCGGCATCCACTGTTACTCAAGTGTGTGCCTGGCGTCTCCTTCCCCACTCTTCTCTGAGTTTCTATAGAGGTCTGTGTTCTTTAAAAACAGTCAGTATTGATCATCGTGATTGTGTGGAAGACTCTAGCCATTTTGGTAGGCTTGCCCCTCCATCACAGCTCCAAAGGTAAAAGCCCTCCCAAACCTAATTGTGCACAGCTGCGAGAGTTTGTGCGTCAGGAGACACGTAGCCTGCGCATGAATCCACAATTGTCTTCAACCAAGTGAAAACAAAGCTTTAAAAAATATATTTATTCTTAGTAGATTACAGCTGTCTTGAGTGTGCCACTTACTCTGACCTCGATTTTTAAAGGCTGATGCTTTGCTTAGAAGATAATTTGTAAGTTTTATAAATGTCAACTAGTCAAGAATTTTTTTGGTGTAGATTTATTGAGAGGAGGAAATATTTTGCAACAGTCCTGGGCCCCATTACCTTCATTTAGTTTTCCTGCCAAAAGGAAGAAAACCGCCCCTATTACCTTCAGATAAAGATGAATGCCGACTACCACAACGTTATGTGCAGTATGATTCCAACTATGTAACAAATAATATGCATAGAAAAAATTCTGAAATAATGGTCCCCAAAGCTTTAACAGTGTTTATCACTGGAAGTTAGGATTACCAAGGAATTTCCTTTCTTCTTTTTATATACTTCTCAATCTCAGACTTGTCACTTATTTCTCACATTCACTTTTCTGAATCTTATATTGCTAAACATGTATTGCTTTTATAACTAATAAAAATAACAGAAAATATGAGCAGAAAATCATTTCATCCTGAGAAATCAAACTAATTGTGCTGAGGACCCATTCCAGAAGCCAGAGAGCCTAGAACCACAGAGGTCACACCGTGTGTGGGACTGGGGAATGTATAAGCCCACAAAAGACAATCCAAGACCAGCAAGGCTGCTGGATCCCATCCCTGCACTCCTCTGGCAATGCACTCGTGGTCCCTTGTTTTTTCCTTCCTCTCCTGGGGCCCTGATGGAATCTTGATCCTCATGTGCACAGAGATCAGGATAGCCCACTTCATCTTCTTCTAAGACAGCACTCAGCTCTCTTATATTGCTATTAATAGGGAAGGTGCTCTGACTCCACAGCCTTCCCGCCCCAGTCAGCTCAGAACCTTGGCAGCAATCTAAGTCCCACTTCTGGAATGCCCCATTTAGTTATAAAGCTCCACCAAGCGGAGTGGCTCAGGTGCTATGCCACCCACCATCAGGAAAATCTGGATGCATGAAAGCCTGCATAGAGGCACTCTTCCTTACTCCAACCAGGTGTCTTGCAGTGAACCTCAAGGTGTTCCTCCTTCCTCTAACCATCACTTAATAACACCTCTGAACTTTTCTGAACATTCTACCAATACCTGGGGGCTGTGGACCACCCAGTAATATCTAAAGGACCTTCTACAATGGGCAAAATATATATATAAAGCCACGATAGACATTATACCAGGATTTCTTACCTTGATACTATCAACATTCAAGGCCAGATAATTCTTTGTTGAGGGGGAGAAGGATGCCCTGTGCTGTGTAAGGCATTTAGCACCACCTCTGCTCTCTACTCACTAAATGTCGGTAGTACTTCTCTCTCAGTATGACAACCAGAACTGTCTCAGACATTGCCAATTGTCCCCTGAGGGACAAAATCACTGCATCGGAGAACCACGGCACCATACACTTGTCCACAGATCCTATTTGGACAGCTGACTCTCTTCTTGTCATGCCTGTACCATCTAGCCCTGACAGAACCTGGTAGGTAAGTTGCAAGACATAGTTTGCATACATGTTCACATCTTGTGTTTTTCAGGTGCCTCAGAGACAATGAACCTAGCAGTACCCTGCTTTAGTAATAATAGTTGACAAGTCAAGCGCTTATTAAGTGCTGAGCGCTTAATCCTATCATCTCATTAAAATTTACATCAACCTATGAAATGAGTATGATTCGCATCTGATAGGCGAGATCTCTGGGTTGCAGATAGGGTTACATAGCCAGTGGGTGACAGAGCTGTGATGGAACTCCAGCCCAGGCTCTTAATGAGCTCATTGTTTCTCCATCTTGGTCCAATCTGCCCCCAGAGAACAGGAAGGGAAACCAAAAGACTTATCCTGGATACCTGGAACCCACAGGAACTGTAAAATAGTTATGTAGAGGCCCAGGGAACTTATCTAGAACTTGTTGGCCAGGTTCCTTGCCTGATCTCATAGTTAACGAGCCAGTGAGGGCTTCCAAGGTGACCTTGCAACAATTCCAGGCCAGGGAAGGGGTGGGTGGATGTGGGTCCTGCCTAAGGAGAAGGATGATGGTTAGCCTGGCTCTGCAACGTTAAAGGCACCCCTCTGGCTTCAGCCGGCCGTGAGAGGACAGTACAGTGGCTGTGCTGTGCTCTGAGGATTATCCCCAACGTGGCCCCACCCACCTGCGCTTCACTACTGTCTTTTCCCATTCTGCTTTGACTCTTGTTTCTCGTTGCTCTGACCTCAGAACCACTGATCAGTCTTTCCAAGTAGAAGCCATTCTCTCCATTTACAAATTCTCGACTTTGTCCCCTAGAGTTTAACGTCTTCTGTCAAGAAAATCCATAGGCTTGTGATCTCACCCATTTATGAAAACCTCTCCGCCCAGGGCCTGACACATTGTACATGCCCAGTAAATATTCATTTCCTTGCACTCTAAGCAATGGGCTCCATTTAGCTTTGCAGTAGGATCCCCATGTTTTTGAATTATCATTGCAGGAGCCCCAGGAGGGCAATCAACTACCTCCTTTCTGGCTGGGGCTCCAGAAAGCTCAACCCAGATGCTTTGAATTTCACTAACTTGGCGTCCTGCCGAATATCATTTTATTTCAGGTTTTTGCACGGTATTTTAAAAGCCTAACCTTTTAAAAAGCTGGTTACTTTTGAAGTCAGTGAGAAGATAGAAACATCCAGCCTAACTCTAGCCTCTCTGTTCTCCCTTCATTCAGACACATTCCCAAACCAACTGATAATTTGGTGCTGAACAGTTATGCTTGGCTCAGGGATGCCCTGAAAATGCTCCCTAGACCCAGCAGAGATTGGGAGAAAGAGCAGGGTGAGCTCACTTCGTCCCTAACCTTCACTATTTTGTAACAGTAGGAATGTAAACTCTACTTGGGAGCTTGCATCAGCTTTTGGAGGGTTTCAACAAGCTCCCCCAGAGAAGACTAAAGGTTTCGCTTGTCCTTTTGACCAGAAATAAATATTTACATCAAGAAAAGATTGCCAAGGCTGGAAAAATATTTGAATCATTTCATCAGCCCTATAAAAGGATTCACTGTGATTGGTGTTTGAATTAGCTCATGAATTTTAATCCTGGTTTTATCCCAAATCCATTAGAAGTCACCAACTGCAGGGACAAATTCTGGGAATTTCTTCAACAGTCTGAAAAGAATTATATTGATCCAAGGTCAAAACCTGGGAATGTACATATTTGAGTGTATGGAACGTGGGTTCATTACAGTAGATCGCTGTCTCTCAAAGACAGCGAACCTTACCTGAACCTTAACCACAGAGCTTTTCAATCCTGGTCCCCTTGCATAGGAGACATTGTTCTCCAACCCTGCCCACAGAGCATCTTAACTGCTTGCCTCCAAAGTGGCCGGGTACAAAAAGACTCGGCTCCTGGTGGACGTCAGGCTGTATCACAAAATCAGCTGTGAGCGTATGACAATGTGAAATGGCTACCTAGTTTAATTCAACGTAATAGTTTAAATTGCATCTGTAAAAAAAAGCTAGCTGTGTTGACCTTGGGCAAATCATTGCAACAAAACCTGGGTTTGAATTTCAGCTCTGCGTTTACTAGTGGAGCAACACTAATTCAATTAACGGACCCCCCTGAGCCACAGTTTCCCAAATTGTAAATCATAAATAACAGTGATGTCAATTGAGACCATGGGTATATAGCGTTAGACAAAATCAGCAAAAACAAATGGACTGAGCTGTGTATGGATACAGACGTGTGTGAGAATACAGACGTATGTGTGGGTACTCGGCCCCATTCTGTGCACCCCATCCTCAGGAGTGCCCAGTTCGCAAGCCTAGAGTGTTTGGCAGTTTGGTGTCATGACACTCATTGACCCCCAAATCCTGGTTTAAATCAAGCTTCTGTTCGATTATCAGACTCTTGTAGACAAATGTTTTAGACTAACCTGTGTCAAGTGTATGCACCGAATTCTGAAATAGCTTTGGTAAAAGGCAAAGCAATTTATATTTACAGATCATCTAAAAATCCCCTTAACTTCTGGTTTCAAACTCTTGCCCCTCCCAAATCTTCTCCCCCTGTTGCCAACACGCCAAGTGCCGGTCTCCTCGCTCCTGTCTCCGCCCCGCTGCCCACTCAGGGCTAACAAGCAGGGGAATAGCTGCCCAGTGGACAGAGGACCTGGGACTCAGTCATCCCCGGAGTGGATTACGGTCCCACAAACATCCCGACACTGCTGGCGTTGGCAGAAGCGGCAGCAAGGTTGGCATGGCCCCGGAGCCAAACGTGGCTCAGCCGAGGGGGAAGGCTTTGTGCCCTGCTTCCCAAGAGGACGTTCCAGGAAGGAGTCAGATGATCTGAGTTATGGAAACCAAATGGCCCTCCTTTGTTTAGGGGAGGGGGGGGGAAAGCCACTCATTTTTGTGGTAAAGTGAAAACAGTCTCCAAACCAAACAGTCCCTCTCGGAGCAGAAAATGCCAGCTCCCCAGAGCGGGCCCACGGCCCCAGAGGCTGATAAACTGATGGAAGGCGGGGTCGGTCCTGTGCTGCAGTCTCCGCAGTGTCCTCAGTCCTCCCAGTTAGTCCTCCTCTGCTTGCTACAGAAACATTCGGTCTGTCAGGCAGGATAGGAAAATGGAGGGAGGGGCAAGAGAAATATCTAAGTGACCTAGGCCAATCTTGTCCCCTCACTCCTTTCCAGTTGGGATGGAGGGCAGGGGAGGAGCTTTGCAGAGAAAGCCCTGGAAAGTGCGTGGGCGCTAACAGCCATGTGGGCATGCCGGGCCCTGGAGTTTCCCTTGTCACTGCAGTGCACCGTCTCTGACTTGGATGCCCACCTCTACGTGACCAGCACTTCCCACAGCATGCAGCCAAGAGTCACGAGGCCCCCTGTGGCCACTCTGTGGCTGCCTCGTGGCTCCGTGGGCTGGCTCCGTGGGCAGCCGTCTGCACTCCCAGGTATTGCTAGCACATGTGCTGCAGGATAAGCCAGGGCCAAGAGAAAATAAATACAGTTTCTAGTCAGCCACGCCTATCCTAAGTTCAGTTTATTCTCAAACACAAACCTTTCCTGGAACGGAGAGGCTCTTGGCAAGGGGGGAATAATGGGGAATTCAGTTCTAGTCCTGGGCTTTGCCTCTGACTTGCTGTGCAACCATGGGTCCCTGTCACCTCTCTGAGCCTCCATTTTGCATCTGGAAAATGAGCCCAGTGTCCTTGCCTTGCCTCATTCCACAGGGTCGCTGTAGAAGGAGGTAAAGCATGGCTCTTACCAAGAGCCACAGCCAGACTGCCTGGGTGTGGGACCAAGCTTCCCCTATGTGACGTTGGGCAAGTTTCTTCACCTCTCTACATCTGTTCCTCACCTTTAAAATGAAGGGAATAATATCCTTCCCTGGTAGCATTGCTAGCAGGCTGAATTTGATGATGTGGTTTATGTGAAGCACGCGGAGAGCACCACGCCACAGCGTGCCCTGGCTGAGTGTCACTGGCAAGAGCATCACCGCAGGCAGGGAAGTACCTCGAAAATAAAAATGCTCAGGTCAGGTGTTCTATGATCCTCCAATGTCATCATAAACTTCCTAGTTTCATTCAACACACCTCCACCGTTCCAGCAATGTTCCATGATCTGCAAATGTGAATTCTGCATATGAGGAGGGACCTCCAATACTTCCTGTTGCTTTTAGGACAACTCTCCAAGCCCCACCATGGCCTACAAGGCCTCGGGCATCTGGTCCTGCTGCCTTTTCTAGCCTCATTTCCAGCCACTGTCTCACTCAAATTCACCAGCCTCATTGGCCTTCCTTTAGCTCTCACAGGCTCTGGGCTCCTTCCTGCCCCAGGATCTTTGCAGGGCCACCCATCCCACTCTGTGTCCTCTTCACCTGACCACAAGTCTCAGCTTATATCACCTTTCCTCAGGGAAGCATTTCCTGACCTTCCTTCTCTTTCTTTCTTTGTGCTCACCACGATTGTAGTTAAATAGTAACTTGTGTCATGTCCAGCATGTCAGCTCCTCGAGCGAGGTGCTTTCGTGTGTTTTGTTCATTGCAAGGCCTAGCACAATGCCTGACACATGGAAGACATTCAAAAGAATGTAGTTTTTAATAAAAATGAAAGTGCTTGTGCTTAATAACTGTCTCCCCTGCAGCTCCTGTAAAATCCATGAAAGCAGAGACCATGTTTCTGTTCTCAAAGCCTATGTCTCTAGCTCATAGAAGGCCTCTAATAAATATTTCTTGAGTGAATGAATGATGAATGAATGAATGACTTGGAATAAACTCCCTAACTTTTCACCACTCGAAGATCTCCCCAGACATCAGAGAAGACTGTAATGGTCCATCCTCTTCCTCCTCCTTCCATGGAGACACGGTGCTTAGCACTCAGACATGTCCTCTAAGCCCCACCCCAGGTAGCTCTGCTCCTTCAGTCCAGGCACAGAGGGCACCAGACTTCCGAGTCCCCACTCAGCCAAATGTTTAGTGTCAGCCACAGTCCACTGTCATTAGAGACATCAGTTTCATAACAAATGCCGATAGCACAATGCCATCCCTCAATTACACACGTACCTCTTCCTGTCTTCTGGGGCCGGCATTTGTGTTCACAGCTTGTTCAAGGGACTCATGTTCACCTTCATATCACCCGCAGTGCCTACTGCAATGTTTTGTACAGAACACGCACCCTTAAATGTTGCATCACAAAGGAATGAACACTGTATACTGACTACAGTTAGTAACTTCTCAAACCTGGGACACATTGAAGTTTTTAAGGAGCTCAAGATGGAAACTTTCTAAGCTTTCCCCGGTCACCCATTGAATAAGAGCAAGAAATTCCCACCTCCAGAGTCCCCCATTCTCACACCATCATTCATGGCTACATCTGCTGAAACTTCCAAAATTATCCTTCAGGTTTTGTTTTTTTTTCAAAAATCTCCAAAGTTCTTTTCCTAGCTAATAGACCCGTGTCCAAATTCCTAAGTTCTCACACAAAGAACTTAGACCAAACTTCTTCCTATACTGATCTTTTTGGATCCTACTTACCTCCTACCCTGGACTATATCTTTTGTTTGCTCTGCCTTTGCTTATGCCATTCCTCCCACCGGGAATGCCTCTTCCCAATCTCTTTGCCAAAGCACGTCTCAAGTTTTGTGTTCCCTGTCACCTCGCCACATCGCCTGCCTAAAGGGAGCTCTCTGTCTCCTGAAGCCAAGTGATATTTTGGCTTAGCTACTTCTTGTATGTCAGCAAGCTTTTTCTTTTTTAAAAAATTGAGATATAATTGACAAATAGCATTATATTAGTTTCAGATGTATGACATAGTGATTCAATATTTGTATAGAAGATAAAATGATCACTACAATAAATCTAGTTAACAACCATTACCATACATAATTACACATTCTTTTCTTGTGATAAGAACTTTTAAGACTTACTCTCTTAGCAACTTTCAAGTATGCAATGCAGTATTATTAACTATAGTCACCACACTGTACATGACATCCTCATGACTTATTTGATAACTGGGAGGTGGTGCCTTTTGACCACCTTCACCCATTTCGCCCATCCCACACCTCCCTCCCCTGGCAACCACCAATCTGTTCTCTATATCTATGAGTTCAGTTTTTTTCTTTTTTAGATTCCACATATAAGTGAGATCATACAATACTTATCTTTCTCTGTCTGACTTATTTCACTTAGCATAGTGTCCTCCGGGTCCATCCATGTTGTCACAAATGGCAGGACTTACTTAACTTATGTGTGTATATATATACACACACACACACATATATATGCCACATTTTCTTTATCCACTCATCCACAAATGGACACTTAGGTTGCTCGCTCCATGTCTTGGCCATTATAAATAATCCTGCATCAACAAACTTTCTCCGTGAATGTGGCTTCTCTCTCAAACTGGACTCAGACCTGAAGCTCCCTGGGGACCAGTCTGATAACTTCTGGTTTCCCCTCAGTTATGCCTGGTCAATGGTAAGAGTTCAGCCTCTGTTCACCAATTGACTCAATTGGATGTATGAGGTCAGGAACTGGTATTCTATCAGGAGAACCTTAAAGTTCATTCACTCGAGTGGATTTTATGGCACAAGACCAGTGTCTATTTCAGAGTTACTGCTTTTCTCATGTCTCCCAGGATTTGGTGGATGGTGTCTAGTAGTCACTGAACATGAAATTATAGAGTTGCTTCACTCTTCTTAATCCAGTCACTTCCTTTTTACAGATGAGAAGCCCTTCACTGTGGAAGACACTTACTTGCTGTGTCCAGCACCTATCTTAAAAGAAGTTGGCATGTAAGTTTCCACCAGCAACTGAACCTCACAGCCAGGGAGGAGAGAGGAGGTAGAGGGGACAAGGGGAGAAGAAAGAGTCTCTCTTCGTTGTTGTCATGCAGCCTTGTCTAGACCTCTCCAGGTAACGATGATGGTACCAGTGCTTCCGGTGAGCAAGGCACCAGAACAGATGTCTTACAAAGGGCACCTTATTTTATCCTCCCAAGCTCCCAAAGAACCAGATGCTCACGTCACCCCAGTTTTACAGATGTGGAATCTGTGGCTGAGAGAACTTAAGTGGCTTGCCTAAGGTCACATTGCAGTAGTGGAAGGGTCTAGTTTCCAACAAAGGTATGTCTCACTTAATCACAGCTACATTTCCCGAGCTCACACTTCCCAAAGCCCTCCCACCCACAGGTATCTCGCCCTGTCATCATAATTGCCCGGCTGGATGGTTATCTCCTGCTTAGAGATAAAGAAACACAGAAAGGAGGTTCCCAGGGGTTAAGAAGAGTGGGTTCAAGACCCCAGATTCAGACGCTCTGAGGCCAAGCTCAGTGCCCCTTCCTCCGCGCCCCTGCAGGGCTCCGGATTATCTGTTGGGTGTTCGTCAGAGAACACAAACTCACTTCTCTGTCAGCATGGCTGTGACAGGCCGAAGAGAGCATGGTGGCTTGGAGGAAAAAATACTAAACATGTTCATCTAACTTCTGCTTTCAATCATTTGTTCGAATTGTAAAGCCTCCAAGTCTGGTTGCCTAACACTGGCCTTTAAGTCCACTGATTCCACAAACTAACCCTGTGTCTATACCACCAAAGACAAGCAACACATAAGCTCAGGTTTCCGTGAGTCTCACAGAGATGGGAGGAGGGTGGAAGGTCAGGCGTCCACTGCTGTACCTCCGTGACTTTGCTGGGAAGGTAGCAAACCCCCTCATCAGAATCAGTCACTGAGAGCCCCGGTAACGACAACAGAACATTAGGCTTGGAGCCTGACAACTTTATGCCCGCAGACTCGAGCCATGTTTTTGCGAATACTTCTTCCTACGACAATGTGACCGGTAAATTAAATGGTAGCAGGCTTTGCCCGTTCAATGCAATTCACTGCCACGTACGAAGGGCTAAACGCAATGCCTTGATACACCAGCCAAGGGTATCCCGACATCTCTCTAGAATGTTAGAGCATACGGAGGGGCCCTAGAGGCCATCCTCCACATTTTACAAAAGAGACCGCTCAGGCCCCCAGGGAAGAGACCACAGTCCCCGGGGCAGTTAGGAGCAGAGCCTCATGGGACCTAAGCATCCACTCGCAGCCCCCTGTTCCTTGCGCACCATGCTGAGTGTCTCTGGCTCCCTTGTCATTGCAGGAAAGCCGCGCTTCAGGTCAGCATGAACGACGGCCTCTCTTTCATCTCCAGTTCTGTCATCATCACCACCACACGCTGTGTAAGTCATCGCCTTCCCTTTCCTGAAGGCTCTATTGTCATTCTCAATTCCCTGGAAGTTTCTGGTTCTGCATTCTGTTCACAGAGCTTTGATCCCAGCCCCGCAGGGCCAGCTGTAGGCTGGATCAGGAGCGTGCTGGACCCCAGAGGGTATCAGGAAGGCCAGTGTTGGGTTTCTCCAGGTTCCCCACTTCTGTGACTGAGGGGGACACCTGAACGTACCGGCGTGTCCAGATGGTAAGATAGGGCCAGGGTCTGTGCAGTAGTGAGGGCAGATATCCAGAGGGACTGGGCCTAGGAGGAAATGTGAAGAAAGAAATTGGATGGCACACACAGAAAGCACATCTTAGGGATTTTCCCTGAAGGCAAGCAGGGCAATGGGGCAGTAACTAAAGGCTGATGTGGAATATAAGGAGAGTCATATTTAGAAGGAGAAATTGAGGCTTGTTTATATGACTGTGGAAATAATCCAGGAGAAAATGGAAAATTGGTGAAGCAGGGTAGGGTTGGGGGGAGCTATGTCATAAAGGACTGTGAGATTGTATTCCACCAGCTCCTCAGACATCCCCTCTCTGGGTCCTTAATAGCAGGTGGTTTTTATTTCTGGTTACACATAAAATCACCTGGACGACTTTTTAAAAAATTACGATGCCCAGGCCTTGTGCCAGATCAACTGAAGCAAAGCCAGGAATGGGCCCTAGCTTTGGTGGTTCCAGGGCCTCTTAGGGAGGTTCTCAGGTGCGGCTATGGGTGGCAGGCCTTCGGCCAGCGTAGTTGCTCCCTCCTGCTGGCAGGATCTCAGAGCTCAGCTCCTCAGAGGGCTGCCAGGGCTTCGTGGCTCTTATACAGCCCTCAGCCCCTAACGTGAGCAGTTCCAAATTAACTTTTGTCTGAATAGTCAGGCATTTTTTCCATTGGATCATTCTAAAGGCTAATGTATTTGGCCTAATGGTCCGCTTGGGTGGATACCATGATCACATCCTGCCTGGGCTTTGGAGGACATGTCGTTAGAGCCCCTCGGTAATGGGAGCTTGTATCCCTAACACTGTCACAGGTGGACAAGAGATAGCAGGCATACCCTGAAGTCAGCCAAGATCAAAATGAGTCATCTCATAAATGAGCAGGAGGTCCAGCCTCATGGCGGACAGTTTTCCCTCTCAACTTGCCCCCTTGCACGACCACCCCTCCCCCCACGTTTCCATTCTGTGTTAGGAACAAACCGGTTTTCTTGAAAGCAGGGTAAGCCAGTGCAATGAGTATAGACAATGGAAAAGTTTTACTTGACCAAAGTTAAGAAAGTACGGTTGTCACAGAGAAGTGTCACCACTGAGAAAGCCCATGTCTCAGGCACCCCTCAGTGGAACATCAAATCTGGAGACCAAATATGAAAAACTTTTGGAGAAACAGTGAAATTTCTTTAAGTGGACCCTGCCTGATTCTTTTAGAAATTGACCCTTCTGGAACTTGCCAACCTGCAGGAAATGATTAAAATACCCCAAACCTAACAACTCCATTCCAGATTCCTCCCTGCTTTTGAGTGATCCAGCAGTTTGGGCCTGTATTTCTCATTATGTCTGACTGTACCACAGAGAAACAGCCATGCCCTTGAGGCCACAAGGGCATGGGGAGGAGGAAGGGAAACATCTCATGACCAAACTTGTGGTATGGCAGCTACAGGACTAGGACTATGGGTAAGTCCTGGGTCCATAAGCCAAGAAGAAAATGTGTCCTTACTATTATACTGCAGAATGAAAAGAACTTAGAGCAAAGTTCCCTCTCTATCTTTCCAACTCACTCCGGCCTCCATTCACATCTCATATCTCTCTTACCTGAGTGCCCATCACCAAGTTTTCTGCTCACTTTACCCTTGATAAACAGCCCTTTACATCTTCTGCTTTATTGCCCTTTTCACTTGAGAATGCTGTATATCTACAACAAAATTATGAACACCCTAAGATCTGAGATCCATGACCATTCATTCATTTATTCAGCAAATATCCATTGATCACGTATAATGTGCCAGGCACTGTCCTGGGTCCCTGGGATACATTAGGGAACATTACAGACAAAGCTCTCTGTCTCGTGGGGAGGGGGAGAGGGAGAGAAAGCAGACAGGAAACAAGAAACATAACAAATGAGTTACATACTATGTCAAAAGATAATATATGCTACGAAAAAAATAGAGCCGAGTAAGACGACTTGAGTGAGTGTAATATAAACAGATACATTGAGAAGGTGACATTTAAGTAAAGACTTTTAAAGTTGACTGTGAGGCTACTGGGGGAAGAACATAGCAACCAGAGGGCCCCAGGACTTAGACCTCAAAACCAGAGACACTCAGTGTGTTCCAGGAAGAGCAGGAAGGCTGGTGGTCTGTTGCTGGAGGAGAGCCAGAGGAGAGCGGGAGATGGTGAGGTCATGGGGATGGAGAGCGGAGGGTCCTGTGAGAACTTTGGCTTTTGCACAGAGGAGCAACGTGAGCTGACTTAGATTTGAAAGATCACTCTGGCTGCTGGAACAGCCCGTGGGAAGCCAGGGATGGAAGGACTGTGACTGGTTAGGAGGGTTATGGCAATATTTCAGGCAAAAGATGATGATGGCTTGACTCAGCAGGGAGCAATGGAGATGAGTGAAGTCATCAGAGTTGGATATGCCATGAAGGCAAATCTGATGGATTTCCCGAAGCATTGGATGTAGGGCTTGAGAGGAGAAGCATCCAGCGTGGTCCCACAGGCTTCAACCTAAGTACTGAAAGAATGGAGTTGCCCTCAATGGACAGGGGGAAGACTGAAGGAGTAGATGTGGGGTGGAGAGGGAAAATCAGGAGGTCACACTGGTTGTGTGGCCTTGACCAAGGTTTTTAGCTCCTTGATGTATCAATTTCCTAATCTGTAAAATTAGAATAATAATACTTTATCCCGCTGTGAATATTAAATGGAATGATAGAGGTAAGTGCTTGGTAGAAGGCCTGATAGGGAGTAAGTGCTTAATAAACCTTAGCTGCTATCATAGTAGAAACTTACTCAAAATTATTGAACTAACTGGAAATTCTTTCCAGAGAGTTGGTTCCTGCTTCAGAGGTCTGTTATAATAAAAGGAGTCTTCTGAGATAAGATGGATCCCTAGGGGTCCGTGTCTGTCACTCAGCCAAGTGCAGGTGATTGAAAGGAGGCAGATGAGATAGTCAAAATCAACTAGAGAAAAAAATGGGTCTATAGTCAAACATAAAAGCCCAATCCCCAGCAGGACCCTCCACAGAAGCTCCGATTTAAAAGACTGAGGCCATCCCTGGACAAAATAGAGATGCAGGTGGAATGTGTGGCCATCCAGATT
This sequence comes from Ailuropoda melanoleuca, assembly GCF_002007445.2. Classification (NCBI taxonomy): domain Eukaryota; kingdom Metazoa; phylum Chordata; class Mammalia; order Carnivora; family Ursidae; genus Ailuropoda; species Ailuropoda melanoleuca. The sequence continues at coordinate 92,095,457 of NC_048221.1, forward strand.
ATGAAGTAAGGTCTTGGACTTGCTTTTGTTTCTTCGGCAGCTGGTTTGGAGGAAAAGGTTTTTAGATCAGAAGTGATCCCCTGGGTCTGAGTAAAGGGTTAGTCTTGTCGATGCCAGTCACAGCCTGCCCCGTCCATCACCTGGAACCAAAAATAATTTTAAAATATGTAGTTGAGACTTTCCTTTCCTCGCTTTATTTGGTGCCCATTTGGACAACCATGTCATAGTTTTCAAGATCCACGATGAATAACTGTCGTCCCTGCCAGGAGCAGAAATTCCATGAAGTTTTACAGGAAAGAGTTTTTTCCATCCAAGAGCTAAAAGATTCCTATACAAATGGTAAACTTTGTGGAGCTCCAGGACTCCAGGACTCTAGAAAATGGCCAAACATCCAAAGTTCTCTTTTCCCAGCATATGTAAATACGTCCCATCTCTACAGTCTCAACAGGCCTCCCTTTTCTTCGCCAGCCTCTAGCGATAGGGGGGAAAATCACAACTATGGTGCTGCCTTAGGGGAAAGACTTAAAAGAAGTTTGTCTTGTTGAAAGCAAAGCAAGCAGATATTAGCACCTTAAAGAATTTTTCATGAAAGATGGTCCTCTTTTAGATAAATGCCTTCAGATTTTATAATTTCCCAACCAAAATGTATACAAATTAGAGAATCGCTCAACAAGTATCACTGTGTCATCGGTGTTCCATTTACATTTTACAAAGTTGTTACCCAGAAGGAGCTTAAAATCTACTTGGAGAAAGGAACTCAACAAACATATACAGGACTGTGTAAATAAAGAACCAGGTGGTGGGAGCCAGGTGTAACTGCTCTAGGATTTCAGAGTGGGGAAGGAGTGAATCCAGGAAGAGACGCGAGAGCTTTGTGGAGGAGACAACCCAAGTGGGGATTTGAAAAATGACAATTTCAGGTGAAGAGGCAGGAAGAGGCTGTCCACTAAAGAGAAACCAACCTGAGTAAGGACTAGATATGCCTGAGACCACAGTTTGTTCATGGTCCCTCCAGGGAACCATAACTCTTTTTTTCTTTTCCTCTCATTTTGTTTCAGTTTCTGGTACCTTCTTAATTTGGGGCCACTTCTCAAGTTGGGAACTACTCTCCAAGGATGTACACTCTGTGCCCTCAATCACCCCGTATGTAGCAAGGCGCAGCAGACACCCTTCCCTATTAACTCTGATCAGGATTTGACTGATATTGGTTTCCAGCGTATCAGAGAATCGCCATCTTTGAAAAAAAAGAAAGAGACCTAAAGTTTGACATAAGGTTGTAAACTCGACACTGAATCAGTGGAGAACCCTGTCTTTCCCCCTCCTACTTTATATGAAAAACAGCCTGGCTACAAGTGGCAGCAAGGTTGAGCAAACTTGAGAGGACCCATGTCAAGTCACTGTTCAAAGAAATTCTTTTTGAATGAAAATTAAAATGCAACAAACTCAGCCCTGAGGCATCAAAACCAGAACAACGGCTGTATAATTGTAGCACAATGGAGGAACTGAGATTACAGAACATGAAGTCAAAGCCCTAATTTCAGCTCTTAGCCCCTCCACTTCGTAGGCTGATCTTGGCCGCATTCCCCTGAGCCCGTTTCTGAGCCTGTCTTGCATGGTTGTTGCAAAGATTAAAGGCAAAGTATGCAAGGGACACAGGGTACCTGGTGGGCTGTCAAAGAACCACATCTGCTTACCAGTTTATTGACATTCGTTTTCCTTGCCAAGTAGAAATCCAACGACCTGTCTCATTAAAAGATTTGCTGCTCGTGCCCTGTAGAATAGAAACAGGCAATGTTTCCCTGATTACGAGTTAGGATTCCTTTTGAGTCCATGATAAGCTTGTATTCTAGGAAGAGGCTGGGGAAAACTCTGAAGATGCTCTTTAGGATAATGAGGGGAAACACCAGTAAATTCGGTCCGGTAGAAAGTCAAATAGGATTAGACAGCAGTTTCTTCACTATTTTTAAAAAAATGAATTTCTTAAGAAATGAATCAAGGAAACAGGAACATTTGGGGGATACTTAAACTATTTCAAAGAATGAATTAAAACAAGTATTTACTAAAGTTTATGCATTATTACCACCTAAACCTTCCTATTATTATTTAAATGTTCTATCACGTTGAGCACATCTGGAGGCATTTTATCAGAAGAGGTACCATTTCATGCAGAAGAGAGATGAACCTTCAGCAGGGGAGTTCACAACAGACGGGATTGTCCAGTGTCCCCTGAAGTAGCCACAACTGGCCGTGGTTTGGGAGTGTGGGGATTGAACCTGGTGTTATGGGAATGAACGTGATGTTAACTTACTTCCCAAGGATTTTTTAAAACCATTTTATCCTTCAGATTTTCATGATTTCAGACTGTTCGGCTCTGAACAGTGGTATTTTTATACTCATATGTGTTTGAAAGAGAGAAACAGAGACACCAAAATGCACAGGGGAGCCCCCCACCCATGACAAGGAATTATCTAGTCCAAAATGTCAGTCATACCAGTTTGAGAAACTCTGAAGAATCAGAATTTCTTGGACAGAGCCCGGGAGTCTGCAGTCTAATAAGCTTGCCAGGTAAATCTTCAACACATTATGCTTACCTGATCCTAACTGTCCTCCAAAGTTTCCCCAAAAAACATTAAAATCTATTTAAGAAAAATGATTTATTCTCTTGATTCACTCCCAATCTCATTCATTTAAGAATCCCAAGATTTTAAAATCAGACTGTCTCTTTTACGTTCCTTCTTTTGGACAGTATTTTCTGGTATAAAAATAGGAATTTGCCAAAAATAATTGAGCCCAATGTGACGAGTCTAGGGAATCTTCTCCCTTTTGTGTTGCCAGGCAAAGACTATAAAACTTTCTCTCCAAATGCCCCTTCTTCATGTTCCAAGTATTCCCTTTGCTTCTGCCTCTCAGGGTAAGGCTTAGTGAGCCATAGACTTGCCGCTCCTTGTTTCAGGAAGAGAGAGCCCAGTTAACATCAGTATTGTTTTTAACACTTTATGGCTGCCAATGTCTCACAAAAGAGTGGCCTCCAGCTACCATACAGAGATAGGTTATACGTCGGACACAATCGGAGACTTGAAGTAAAAAACAACACCACAGATATTGAAAAGAAAAATTGCCTCCCACGCACAGTGTAGCACATGTGCTTCTTGAGGAAAGAACAAAGATTGTGTCTTGTCCACCATTGCATCCCAGCACCTGGCACAATGCCTGCACGTAGCAGTCAGCAGATAGTTGGTAACTGAATGAATGAATGAATGAATGGAGTCAATTGGGTCATACCGAGATCACGATGGCACCTGCTGCTAGGAAAGAAAGGGAGCCAGAATACAGCAGGATTAGAACAGGGGCCACTGAGCTGGATAGTCCTCCAAAGAGGATGGCCAGCGACCCAATGTACACATCCAAGGAGCATGGGGAGCTTGGGCATGGTTTAAGAGGGACAAATTTGCCAGCTGAGAAACTACAACCACTGATCCCAGACAGGGCAATAGTCAAAAGACTTCCTCAGAACAGCACCAGCTCCACTAGGAGCAGACTCTTGCCAGGGGTGCAGACCTGGAGAAGGGATCTAGAAATAGCCCATCCAGCTGGATCGAGATTCAGGGCAGGCCACCAGTCCACGAGGGTCCACAGCACATGGCTGAGAGTGAGGCAGAACCATAGTGACTGATAGAGAATCTAGTAACTGTATTGGCTAAGCCCAAAGGACACAAAGATGTGAGACATGGGGAACAGACAGGTCTGGAAGGAGTTGCAATTTCATGTGACAAGTTCTTTACTAGAGAATTGAACAATGCCGCGTGAGAGCATGAAGTAGAGTTTCTGGGAAATCCGAGAGCAGAAGAGACGATACATGAACTCGGTTAGGAAGAAAGACTGGCATTTGCTAAGGGTATGGCCTGGGTAAAGGCCTGTTTGGGGCCACTGTGGCTGTGATTTGTTGGGATGGGGTATTAGGAGAACAGGTCAGAGACAAAACAACTGGGACCAGTTGGAAAGGCCTTCCCTATCTGCCCCAGTTTGGAGTTTCTTTAATATTTAATGTAAACATCATACATGATGCAGTTTTCATGTTAACTTCCAATCTTTCCTCATTCAAGAAATAAACTCCTTTTATCTTCAGGGAAAAAAAAAAGGATCTAAGTAACTGCAGAAAAGTCGTGACTTGGGGAGCATTGGCAAGGCTTGAGCTCACACTGGAATACCAGAAACTTGGGTTGTGGCAGCTCAGCCAGTCTGGATGCTGCCAGCCACGACGGAGGGTGCACTGGTCAGGGTTGGATCCGAAGGGGGTGTGCTGGCATTCACAGACGGAGGCTGCAGTGGCTTTACCCAGGAGAGGCTACAGAGAGGGGGTAAGGACCACCTCCCAGAACTGCCTTCAGAGTTCTGTCCTACGCTCCTTCCCAGGTTCAATTTGTAAATCAGTTCAATTCTGTTACTAATTTCTTTGAAGTAACTTGGGAAGATGCAAATCCAGCCTGGTTTTGTAGTCATCAGGCTATCTAGATAAACAGACAGTTGGCATGGCTGCCGTTGCCAAAATTGCTTGAATTTCACCAGCCTGGTAGGGAATGAATCCAGTAGCCTGTGCCGAGTGGCAATCTCACCTTCCAAAATAATAAAATATTATTGCATACTCTTCAAAAAAACGTAGAAACCAGAGAAGACGTTTTTCTTCTATTTCTTTTCCAAGGTCAACAAAACAGTCCATAAATCAAATAGGTAGCTATCTTTGGGATAGATACTTCATACCAACAGCTGTAAGCATGTGCATCTCTTCAGTAAGGAAAGATATATAGGAAGGAGGTTGTTGGTGGAAACTGGGGCCAAATATCAGGATAAATGTGTATTAAAATAGTACTATAGGCAAAATGTTAAGGACTCAAAGAAGAATCTCCATGCCCTCCAGAACCCACAACATAGGTGCCAAGATATAACGTACACTCCAGGAGGTATATATTTACCCTTTGGGGTACAAAAGACAAATATCACACAGGCACCCAGAAATTCCTCCATCTGTTCCAAAAACTCATGAACCTCCACACAGGCCTTTGGGTAAGTCACTTGACACAATCAGTACACACTTTGAGGGGAGTCTACTTACTGGACCTAGTGGATTATGCCCCACTTGCCCAAGAAGGCATTCCCCACCTTTCTGCAAGAGAGAGCTGGACAAATCATTCTAGAAATTCAGGGAGAACAAGTAGGCAGCTCATGATTTACTCAGCCCAAAACCTCTATCCCATGAGTGTCCTTTTCCCAACAAGACCTTCCCTGAACGGTTTCTCAATTCTGAGAAATGGCCCCTGGAGAAGACACGTCCTTTCCAAACATCCAGTCGAGGAGGGCGGGACCAGGGCCCACACTCTGACTTTACCCTATAGCTTTCTTCATCCTAACATTGTTCCACTTCCTGTCCAATTCACTCCCACACCCACCCCTCTCCTTGTTCATTTAGCCGTCGTCTGTTCACATAGTCTAGAAGAATAAGAGGAGATGGGATTGGAGGGGAAATAGGAGACTGACCTTGAAGAAGGTTTAAATGACAGAAGGTGGAGTTTGGACAGTGGGAAGTCATTCAAAAGAAGTGCAAAGCATTATTTTAGGAAGATGAATCCATCATTTGCATGTTCCAAGTATATTAACAAAATAGCATTAATTTGGATGCCATTGATTTATAAATTTGTTCAATTGGAAAGGAAACAGGCTCCAGTTTACTTTGACCCTATCTGAAGGGAACTTTGTACTAGAAGTGGCCAACCCACAGCCCGGGGGCCATGAGTGACTCATTAGCATTTCGTACTCAGCCCTGAAAAAGGATGGCCTTTCCTTTATTATTGCTGTACTTTTAAGTAATATGTCCTTTGAAAGATGTGGCTTAACAAAACACAGGGGGAAGACGAGATGGAGAAGAAAAGTGGGAATAAAAAGGGCTCTGGAATCAGAAAAATGTGGTGGCTGAAATCCTGGTCCTTAAAGAGCCGGCTTGGTACACAGTAGATACCCAGAGTTAGTTTCCTCACCCTGATGCTGTAAGCTCTGTAAGAATCAGCACAGTGATGTGGTTTCCAAAGAGGCTGTGACTTATGAATTAACAGAAGTATTATGTCTGTGTCTAAAGAAGTGACAGAATCTCTGAACGTGATGGAGGTAAAATCTCATCTGAGTATTGTATGAAATACCAAGATGCTTCAAGGGAGAGCCTAGAGAAGCTGAATATGTGAAAAGCATTGCCAGATATGGTAGGTTACATAGAATATTCTATGGAATTGGGACTCTTGGCCTGGAGACAAAGGAGGACTTGATGGCTGTTTTCAGTATTTGGAGGGCTCTCCTGAGACAGGAGTGTCTGCTTTTATTGTATAGATCCAAGGAGTAGGGTAGGCTGATAAACAGTTTGTGGCTCAGTTTTTAAAATGGTCTATGTAATTGGCTGCTCCAGGGGGCAGTGAGCTCCCTGTTAGGGTTGTATTCAAGCACAGGCAACTTGACAAGTTGGCAGAATTATGTAAATGCCATTCATTCCTCAGACAGGCAGCTGGACTTAGCTTTCAGACTCCTTCCAGCACTGGCAGTCTGTAATTCTAAAACCAAAAGTAAGCTGGTAAAGGAGTAAGGTAAACATTTTCAGTCCTATACAGTATAACAACTGAGTTTGGCTTTTATATTCTGATAATAAATATGAGATCCTTTTGTCGGGACACCGGAGATGGTTTGTCTTAGTGCAATTCAAATTGGCCAACCTCCACCTCATACAAAAGAGATTATACTTCAGACCAAAGTGTGCTCCTTCTGAGAACAACTTGTTTCACATAACCTCAAAACACACCTTCTAACTTACAAACAATTGATATACTAGTCATAAATCATTCTCATCTCTTTATTAGTCTCAGTAAAGCCATACATAATTCAAAGCCTTTTTCACAATAGCTAGTATTTTTTGTTATTATTATTTTAACAGGATGACCTGTGGTTTCTCGTACTGTCATTAGAAAGGGCAAAAGACCACAGGAATATCAAAATGCAGAATTCAGATATCAAATGTTATTTGTGAACTGAAATAAAAATAGTTTGCCAGTATCTCTATTTTGATAACCCTTGTATGCATAAAAATATCTTTTCAAATATGTTTTGGAGGATTCGAGCTGATTTGTTTTTCTTGGATGTTTGAGCAATTGACTTCCAATATTTTTATTTCAAAGTATTTTAAAGAATGCTTGCCCTAAGTTTGAAATTTCCTTGTTTTGAGAATAAATAAGAGAATTTTTTTTCTGAATCTATGCTCTCAAGAAACTCGGTGATAAACACATATAAGATGGCAATATTTATTTTTAGAAATAAAAGTTAAATCCAAATAATCCAAAACCAAGATAAATATAAAGGACCAAACTCAGCAGTTAAAAAACACAGAGACAAATTGAGTTCAAAAAAATATCACACTGTTTATGCTATTTACAATAAAAAATACATTCAATAAAATATAAGGTTGAAAATCAAAGTATGAGAAAAGTTATATCAGGAAAATACCAACAGAAAGCTAGTATAGCTATATTAATATTAGATAAAACAAACAAATAAACAAAAAGTTATTGGTATAAAGAGGACCATTACATAATGTTAAATGGAACACTTAACTTAGAGGGTATAATTCTAATCTGAACTTAAGGATATATCCTCAGCATATATGAAACAAATATTGACAGAATTACAAAGAGAAATTGATAGATCCACCACCACAAGAGATTTAAATACAATTCTTTCAGTAATTAATAGATTAAGCAGCCCAAGGAAAATTAATAAAATATAAATTATTTGAATAAAGCAATTAAGCATGATCTAGTGGACACACAATGAGGCTACAGGAAAATGTTCAAAGAAGGGTCCAGAATTTTTTGGTTGCATTAAATAGGGGTTATGCAATTATAAGATTAACGAAAAAATACCATTATTTTATAAATTCTAAGACACACTTTTTGCACAATTTAACATCTCTGAAATTGGGATGTTCCAGATAATCAAGACTATACCATCATATTTGGCCATATTTTTCCCTAATGGTTCATCAAATAATCAGTTATCCACAAGGATGCATCTTAAATTCAGAGAAATATGTCCCATCAGTCTGTACTGTGCCAAAAATAAAAGAAACATATGTTGAATAAAACTGATCGATCACCTCCTTTCCACCATCCACCCCAACCACCGTGGAAGAAGAGAACTCTAGCCTCTCTCCTTTGGAGCGTGGGGGTTAGAGAGAGGTTAGAGCTGATCACCAACCTATTGTGGCCAACTTCATGATATAGCCAGTGGTGCTATTGCAGGGCTTATCAGAGTTAGGGAAACCTCACATTTTTGGAAATATCAAACAGACATCTAAACCTTTTATAAGGCAAAACAAAGTCATATTGGAAATTAGGAAATACTTAAAACTTGTCAATTATGAAGATGCCACATAAGAAAACTTGTGAATGCAGCTAAAGTGGTTCTTAGAGGGAAATCTGTAGCCTTCAATGTTTGTATTAGAAAAAAGGGAAGTTGTAAGTCAATTAGCCCAGCAGTGAATTCAGGATGTTAGAGAACAGCAGAGTAAACCCCTCTAAAAAAGGAGAAGGACAAAACTATGAAAGTAAGAACAAAATAGAAAACAAGACAAATAGAGAAACAACAAAGAAAACTACTAGTTGGGGTCAGGGGAGATGAAAACTAGACATGTGTCTGAAGAACTGTGTTATCACTGGATGGGAGACAGGCCACACTCACTGCTCTCACAGGTTGGGGCTGTGCTGGAGGGAGACCATTAGCCAAGAGAACCAAGAAAACACATGTTAATTGAGCTGATCCCTCACCTACACCTTGGTCTTTCTTCCTACGGAAGCCTTTGTACAAAAATGAATGTTGTAAAATACTATATAATGTTTACACATTACTCTCTACCATCTTACCATGAGCTAGAATCATGAGCCATGACCTAATCCTGAGCCAGGTCATATGAAACCCTCGATTTCTGAGGCTGTTGGCCTTCCAAACACTATGGTTTTTCAAGTTTATGGTTCTGCTTTTTCTGGCCTCTCACTTCTTGCTATTATACATGTGTCTTCTGTTCTAGATGCCCCCTTTCTAATTTGACAGTTTAAGATATCAGATATCAGACAACCAAGCTTCTATAATTTGTATATAAAAGAATTCCTAGTCTCTGAATAAGAACTTGAGAGAAAGTGTATGCCCTAAGTACACAACCTTTAGTGAATGACCAGCGTGTCCATTCATGCCTACTCCTGGGTTGTTGGAGCTATTCTGAATGTTTGAGTCTTCGGGGTTGAGCGTTCTGGAGTAGTGAATCCAGTTGTGAGAGGCACAATTGTAGGAAGCAGTGCACAGTTTAAAGAGGGTCCAAAAAGTGTGTATGAGTGGAGAGGGAGAGAGGGAAAGATGGGGAGAGGTGGGGAGAGAAAGAAAGAGGAGGAGGAGGAGGAAGGGTGTGGGGGAGAAGGAGGGGAGGAGAAAGGGAGAATGAGGGCAGGAGTAGAACAGGAGGGGCAAACAGTTTGAGAAATAGGACCAAAAAGAAGAGAGAGCCTCAAAGGATCTCCTTTCTGCCAACACTGAAATAATTGCCAACTCCTTAAATGGCCCCAAATTGGCAAAATCCGTAGACTAGACTATCACAGAACTGGAGGACACAGCAGCCAAACCCAGGCCATATTGTCCTGTGTGGCGATTTATGGTCACATTACACCAAATCGCAAGCTGCCCCAGGACAGCTTCTGATCAGGACATTATTTGGGACTGACATGATTTATATTGTTTGCAGCCCAAAAAAGCCAGCAAGCTCTTTCTTCTGCCTCCCACAGAGTGTATAAACACCTTTGCTTTTGCAAAGCAACCAGCTTCTCATCTATTAATTAGGAAATTTAGAGATCAGTGATTTAATTTATATCTCCCTAAAACCAGAGTCTGTCAATGCGACAGGCAATATATAACTAGCATTCCTTTGCCATTACTGTGGTTGCTAGAACAGATGTTAGCTTAGTCAGTGCCCAAAGCAGTGGGCTTAATGTTTTGTTTCTTTAAAAAAAAATTAAAAAGCTTTTGAATAAGTGACAACTAAAATATTCCTGGGTTTCTTTTATACACAACCCAGCGTCAGGAGAACTGCTTCCTTTGTGGGCCAAGGAAATATGAAAGGTACAGCTAAGGCAATTTCTTTTACCTTCATTGCCCAAATTCACGAAATTGGAAAAGGTATCTAAAAATTCAAGGTTTTGAGAATGTGTATAAAGGTACAAACTCAACCTAAATGAATAGCTAACAAATGCTGCTGCTGATAGAATCCAATCTGGCCACCTTGGTTGACCTTTATCTGCTGGACTTAAAATTTGTGAATGCATTGATTCCTAATAGATAAAAATGTTTGCTGATGATCAAACATGTGCATTCCATACCTCCTCACTCTAAATAAAGTGATGTCCGTCCCTACTTCTGTGCCTTTGATCACATTTCTCTTTCCTTCTGGAATGCCCTCTCCTTTTCTCCACCTACCCAAATTTCACTGTGGCTTCAAGGCCTGCCAAGTGCTGCCTGGACCTGCCCCAGGATGCCTCACTGACCTTGGCAAGCCTCCTGAACTCTCTGCTCTGAGCTCAGGCACTGTGGTCTGTAGCATCATTTCAAGTTTAACTGCACTTACCCTGTGCTGCTCCTTGAGTGAGCCCTGCGAATCAGTCCTGACTTTCTAACTGGACAGGGATGACATCTTCCAGGGGTGGAGACTGACTGTGTTCACCTTTCCGTGTCTCCTGCTGCTGACCATGTGTTAGAAACTCAACATAAAATGATTAGTTGGTTTCCAGATACTCTATAATTCAGTTTAGAGACACAGTTTTGAGGAATCAGTCATCAGGGCCACCACTGAGAAGCATCTATGTCCTTGAGGCACCACCCAAATCACAGGCCTGGCTTCTACCTTTCCAAGTTTATAATCGAAGGCAGCAGCTAACAGTATACAGTAGGTATGTTTACTTGCTGATAATAGGTAATAGTGATGCTGACTAATATGGGAGGGATGACTAAGAAAACCAATTAAGCCCATACCTTAAATAAAAAGCTACATTAAAGGCAAGGAGACCAGTCCCTGTAGTGAAACAAAAAATGAAAACAAGAAATTAGCCTTTCTCTTCCAGTGTCATCGTATTTGAACATTACTAAGGAACTTTCTCTCTAATCCTATTTCAACAGCCCACTCACAGGAACTAAGGCATTGTGAGTACTAATGAGCTGCATCTTGTCTGAATTATTCTCTAAAAACTGGTTTTGATTAACAAGCTCTATGCATTTTACGGAGAGAAAGGAAAGTGCTGAATGAATCCAAGATTTACTTATTATCACCCTTACCATTGTGAGTGAGATGAAGTGTCTCTACTGGTGCAAGGTGAAAAGAAGACCAAGATGAGGCTGGAAAACTTTGATACGGAGTGTCCTTCCACGACAAAGGACCTCAGAACTTGAGTTTGAAGGGGTGTGACATCAATCTCCCCTCAACTGCATACCAGTGATGGCTTATCTAAGTCCTTCTGGTTTTATTCACATGAGGCCTAAAGTCATAAGATTTATAGCAAACTAGAATTTGCACATCCAAATGATTGCTACTCCTTCAAAATATTTAGCTTGGAAAGCCCTATCCTTTCTCCAAAAACACTGTCACAATGCCGACTATGCTGTGCACTCCTGCTCTGAAATTACCACCACTTCCACGTCACGGTATGGGAATATCCTCAATAGGGAAATAGGGAAACATCACCCTCTGGTTTGAAAACAACCCCTAAAAGTTGTGGGAACCGGGTCTGGCGAATGGTAGTTAATCAAGCTGCTTGGTGAAAAGCAAAGGATGACTAGGAAGGTGGAAGATTTTCTTTTTGTGGCCTATCCGTTGGTTTCAAAAACAGTCCTAAGGGTTGCTTTGAGCAATGGCTGTATCATTGGAGAGTCTCCAGCATCCAAAGCCACTAAGTTTGGAGGGAATGAGATTCGTCTGGATGTGGGGGTTTTGCTATGTTCACTACAAGAACAGCCTCATTACTCTATAGGCATACGTTTAAAAAGGAGTTCCACTAGGGCTTAGGTAATTCTCACCTAATATTTTTTCTATATTGCCTACTTTGTGGGTTAAAGAATCCAGTGTCTTCGGTGTCTATCAATTTTATTGCCATTTCTAGCCCAGATTACCTCTCAGGTAGCAGGAATGAATCATAATGTTTGATTATGTTTTACCAACATTAATATTTGATCACCTTTAATGAGGGTGATTAAATTTGCCCCTGGAAAATCCACGTGGGTTTCCCTTTCCTTGACACTGATATGGACATCTGAGGGCCTGTGGTCTCCCAAATACCTAACCTGGGACCACCCACTAACACCATAGCTCCAGCCCAGTTAGCAGGAAACTGTTTGTGGGAATCAAATTCATTCGCCTAGATCGAGCCCATACACATCAGCAGGAACGTGACATGGGCATAGAAGCAAGGGCGGATAGAAAGGGGAATCACATCTATTGAAGGATGGCCATATGCCAGAATCTTTACATCTCTTATCTCATTAAGGATCAAATCAATCCTGGGAAGTAGGAATTATCTCAACTTCATATATGTTCAGAAAAGGAAGTTTAAGAGAAGTTGAACAACTTATCTAAAGTCTACACATTAATATTTTAAAGTCTACATGTTAATAAGTGGAAGAGTTGGATTTAAATATCTTTTCCTGATTCCAAAGCCCCAGCTCTTTGCAGTGAGGTTTGTGAGCTGTTTACAGCGGTGGGGCCTTGGAGGGGGAGGCGAGCAGCCTAGGGCGACATTGGCTTCAGTGCCCTTTCTGCCACCTACTAGCTGTAGAAAGCATTAGCCTACTAAATCCTGATTTAGCTCCATCTGATGAATACTTGAGTGACAAGTGTTTTTATGTTTGCAACACTGTACTATGTCTCCCTGTTACAAAGACGAGTAAAGTCAGACTTGTGCCCGCTAGGGGTTGACAGTTCAGTGAGAGAGACAAGCACATAATGATATTATTTCTATAATATACAGCAAATGCTAAGGTAGACATATAAAATGAGAGCACAAACTCAGAGCTCACTGATAGTGTTTTCTTGGCTGTGTTCCCCACTCAACTACAAGGTCTGTGATCACAAAGACTGTGTCCATCTTTTACGCCAGTGCTTGTAGAGGGCCTAGCACATAATAGGTGTTCAATAAGTAGGCAAGGTAGGCATGAATTGGGTGTTGCCTGAGCTAAGACTTGGAGGATGAGAAACTGCTTCCCAAGCAATGAAAAGACAAAAAGGTGTTTCAGGGAGAAGAACACAAGAGAACAGCACAGCGAGGTGTGCACACGTTTACTTTTGTCAAAGCACAAAGTATAATGAGGGAGGCGGAGAGGAGAGGAGGTTGGATAAATAAGAGAGGCCTCGCTGTGAAGGGCCTCGAGCCGAGGACCCATCATGGATTCTGGGAATTTGATGGACACCCTGAGTTTTTATGTTTGCAACACTGTACTATGTCTCCCTGTTACAAAGACGAGTAAAGTCAGACTTGTGCCCGCTAGGGGTTGACAGTTCAGTGAGAGAGACAAGCACATAATGATATTATTTCTATAATATACAGCAAATGCTAAGGTAGACATATAAAATGAGAGCACAAACTCAGAGCTCACTGATAGTGTTTTCTTGGCTGTGTTCCCCACTCAACTACAAGGTCTGTGATCACAAAGACTGTGTCCATCTTTTACGCCAGTGCTTGTAGAGGGCCTAGCACATAATAGGTGTTCAATAAGTAGGCAAGGTAGGCATGAATTGGGTGTTGCCTGAGCTAAGACTTGGAGGATGAGAAACTGCTTCCCAAGCAATGAAAAGACAAAAAGGTGTTTCAGGGAGAAGAACACAAGAGAACAGCACAGCGAGGTGTGCACACGTTTACTTTTGTCAAAGCACAAAGTATAATGAGGGAGGCGGAGAGGAGAGGAGGTTGGATAAATAAGAGAGGCCTCGCTGTGAAGGGCCTCGAGCCGAGGACCCATCATGGATTCTGGGAATTTGATGGACACCCTGAGATTGTCATCAGAATTTGTGAGCTTCTGTGTAAATGTGAATGTGTACTTTTCTGAGCAAAGGGGTGTGTCACTTTCATCAAATTCTCAAATGTCACGAAATCGTGCAGACAATGAGGAGGTGTTAGAGCTCTCAAAACAATATGGGTAGTAAGAAGGGCACATATTGCATGGTGCGCTGGGTGTTATACACAAGTAATGAATCATGGAACTTTACATCAAAAACTTGGGATGTACTGTATGGTGACTAACATAACATAATAAAAAATTATTATTAAAAAAAAAAAGAACAAAATGTTAGATGGGTGCGTCTAGTTCCCGCTGCAGAGGATGGAATTTGGGGTAGTGGGATAGTGGGGGAGAAACCAGTGAAGAGAGAGCCACCATTGTCCAGAAAAGAAATAATAAGGTTCTCACCCTAATCCACGGTGTTGAGGAAGAGTAGACAGGGACAGACCCAAGAAGGGGTTAGTTTGGTAAGGAGTTCCATTGAATGAGGAGAGGAGAATGAGCAGGCTTGAAGGGGAGAATAATGAGCTCAGTTTGAACCATTGACTTTGAGGCATCAGTAAGAACTACCAGACAACTGAATGACCCTCACTGTAACACTGACGCAGGAGGAGAGATCTAGGCTAGAGATAAAGACGTCAGTCCTCAGTGTGGAGATGAGAGTTTGAACTCAGAAAGGCAATGAGACAGCCCGTGGAGAGTGGCCCAAAGAAACCAGCACAGACCAAGGGTCCGTCCACAGGTTGCACGACGTTGCAGACATACTGCATTGTACGCCTTGAAAAATGGTTAAAATGGCAAATGTTATTTGTATTTTTTACCATGATTTTTTTGAAGTGAATTTAAAAAGTAGACATGCTTCAAGCAAAATAAAAACTGTATACCTTTCCAAAAACAAAAACTGGATCCGTGGTCCACGCAAATATTTAAGGGACTGAATACAAGGAGCAGCCTGTGAGGAAGGTGGGTAAGGGATAATCGGAGAGGAGGAAGGAGGCTCAGGAAGGTCCAGTTCTCGTCACAGAGGCCAGCAGAATAGAATTCCAATAAAACGCAGGGTGGGTTGGGTGGAGAAGTTAGATAATCGCTAAAGCTGCTTCCAGAAATAATAGAATATATAAGCTATGAGCGAGAGAGAGAATCTTGGTCTCTGGGGCTTGCCCATCCAGAACTTCTCAGCAGCAATAAAATGACTAAAATTTCATCTTACAAAATAAAACTTGCCCGCGTTCCGCTAGTTTCGTCTGGGCAGGAAACAGAGCTCAGCCCAGCTGCTGAGAATAGTTCTGAATTCCACCTCAGAGCTCTGGAATGGGACACCTCCCAAG
>NC_048221.1:92112016-92131706 GCF_002007445.2 Ailuropoda melanoleuca
AGAGAGGCCTCGCTGTGAAGGGCCTCGAGCCGAGGACCCATCATGGATTCTGGGAATTTGATGGACACCCTGAGATTGTCATCAGAATTTGTGAGCTTCTGTGTAAATGTGAATGTGTACTTTTCTGAGCAAAGGGGTGTGTCACTTTCATCAAATTCTCAAATGTCACGAAATCGTGCAGACAATGAGGAGGTGTTAGAGCTCTCAAAACAATATGGGTAGTAAGAAGGGCACATATTGCATGGTGCGCTGGGTGTTATACACAAGTAATGAATCATGGAACTTTACATCAAAAACTTGGGATGTACTGTATGGTGACTAACATAACATAATAAAAAATTATTATTAAAAAAAAAAAGAACAAAATGTTAGATGGGTGCGTCTAGTTCCCGCTGCAGAGGATGGAATTTGGGGTAGTGGGATAGTGGGGGAGAAACCAGTGAAGAGAGAGCCACCATTGTCCAGAAAAGAAATAATAAGGTTCTCACCCNATGAGGAGGTGTTAGAGCTCTCAAAACAATATGGGTAGTAAGAAGGGCACGTATTGCATGGTGCGCTGGGTGTTATACACAAGTAATGAATCATGGAACTTTACATCAAAAACTTGGGATGTACTGTATGGTGACTAACATAACATAATAAAAAATTATTATTAAAAAAAAAAAGAACAAAATGTTAGATGGGTGCGTCTAGTTCCCGCTGCAGAGGATGGAATTTGGGGTAGTGGGATAGTGGGGGAGAAACCAGTGAAGAGAGAGCCACCATTGTCCAGAAAAGAAATAATAAGGTTCTCACCCTAATCCACGGTGTTGAGGGGAAGAGTAGACAGGGACAGACCCAAGAAGGGGTTAGTTTGGTAAGGAGTTCCATTGAATGAGGAGAGGAGAATGAGCAGGCTTGAAGGGGAGAATAATGAGCTCAGTTTGAACCATTGACTTTGAGGCATCAGTAAGAACTACCAGACAACTGAATGACCCTCACTGTAACACTGACGCAGGAGGAGAGATCTAGGCTAGAGATAAAGACGTCAGTCCTCAGTGTGGAGATGAGAGTTTGAACTCAGAAAGGCAATGAGACAGCCCGTGGAGAGTGGCCCAAAGAAACCAGCACAGACCAAGGGTCCGTCCACAGGTTGCACGACGTTGCAGACATACTGCATTGTACGCCTTGAAAAATGGTTAAAATGGCAAATGTTATTTGTATTTTTTACCATGATTTTTTTGAAGTGAATTTAAAAAGTAGACATGCTTCAAGCAAAATAAAAACTGTATACCTTTCCAAAAACAAAAACTGGATCCGTGGTCCACGCAAATATTTAAGGGATTGAATACAAGGAGCAGCCTGTGAGGAAGGTGGGTAAGGGATAATCGGAGAGGAGGAAGGAGGCTCAGGAAGGTCCAGTTCTCGTCACAGAGGCCAGCAGAATAGAATTCCAATAAAACGCAGGGTGGGTTGGGTGGAGAAGTTAGATAATCGCTAAAGCTGCTTCCAGAAATAATAGAATATATAAGCTATGAGCGAGAGAGAGAATCTTGGTCTCTGGGGCTTGCCCATCCAGAACTTCTCAGCAGCAATAAAATGACTAAAATTTCATCTTACAAAATAAAACTTGCCCGCGTTCCGCTAGTTTCGTCTGGGCAGGAAACAGAGCTCAGCCCAGCTGCTGAGAATAGTTCTGAATTCCACCTCAGAGCTCTGGAATGGGACACCTCCCAAGTGCCAGCCTGTGCCCTGGGATGGAAGAAAGCAGCCTGGAGCTGAGAGGGCTGCAGCAGGGGGTGCAGGGCCCCCCCCTCACCTCCACGGGGTCTCTCATCTGAAGAAGACAAGTCTCTTGATCTCTGCACATTTCCCTCTCACCAGGATGGCGTCTTTGGGATTTAGAATCAGCAGGCTGCCAAGAGATTGCAAGGTCATAGACCAGTGCTGCCCCTGGAAAAAGGGTCACTTGCCCTTGAGAGCTTCAAACAACCTCACTCAGTAGCAGATAGGGAGGGCCAGGGGTCAAGGTGAAGGGAGGAGATGAAGAGGGGCCACTGGGTAGCCTCACGCCGTAGCAAAGCCGCCTTGCCGCGTCCTGCCATGCCCTGTGGCGTCATTGGTCACCGACTGAATCCAGGGAAATCACATTGCCAGGTTTTAAGAAGCTCGAATGGATCACCAGCTATTTTCTTGTCATATTTTTGGCAGAGTCTGGCTAATGGCCCTTCAATGTGGCAGAATAAACCTGCTAATTCATTCTTTCACGTTAAATGTTGAAAAGCTAGCCTAGTCTAACCACTTGAAAGGGTCTGACATCTTCAGTAATTCAGTGTTAATACTCGGGATCTGCAAAACCTGGCCGAGATCGTAGAGCGACAGCAAACCCACCACCGTCAGTGAGGGCTCTCAGAACCCCTCGGTTAATAACCCATGTGTGCCGTCGTCAGACCTCATTGTTACCATTACCACGGCCCACCTATATGTCTCAGAAATGAGATGCCCCAAAATGATAGGTGAACCTCACTATTGCCTGTATTATTGTAGGCTGAACACTGGCTGAGTGTGGCAGCAAATGGGCTGGAAACTGAAGTCCACAAATAGCTTTACCAGTCTCGTCGTGGGCATGGGGCCTGTCCAGGGAAGACTCAGCCAGCAGCAGAGTTACCCAGCAGCCGAGATTGGAGCTGCAAGCTTGCTTACTTGAATGGGTCCCTCCTAGCCGTCCTGAGACCCTGGGAGGGACCCTCATAATTTTGCATTTATATTTTTATGTTCTTTCTCTTAAAGAGGCTCCTTCAAATTATGTAAGCATCAGGCCTCCCGACAACACCAGCTTCATATCACAAAGGACGAGAGGAGGCCCTGTCTGGGCCAGCTCACTCACAAGTTCAGTGGGAGCCGGCCTCCCTGTGGGCTGCTCCTTGGGGGCAGCGTGCTCTGGGAGGGAGAGGGAGAACAGATCATATTGTGCTTGGATCACTCTGGCCTTCTTCGTTGAATGAATAAAGGGGAAGAGAAGGTCTGCACACACAGGGTACCCTGGACATGGAAGGACACACAGGAGTGGGGAAGAATGCTCCCTTCTTAACTTAGACGCTTCACCGGCTACATAATGAGCCATGCGGGACATGGGGCAGAATCCCAGTCCAAAACCAACTGCAAGATGTGGGATGTGGGATAGCACAGTTCTTTAAGCTGAGCTTCGCCCAATCTCCTACTGATTCCTGTCAATGTTAGCCTCCTCTCTTTACCATGGCAACCGCCAAAACAAAACAGAAAGGAGGAGCAGTGCTGGATGCTCTATTGTCCCGAGGCCTGCCTCTCTCTCTCTCTCTCTCTCTCTCTCTCTCATCACAGTGCAAATGGGCCCAGACAAAACCCCTCCCCCTTGTGTCCTGCATCAGAAATCCAAAATTACCTACAACCTAGCAAGAAAGAGATGCTTTCATTCGTCATGTTTCCAAACCTATGCCCTTGAAAACAATGCCTCCTTGTCTTAAAAGGGAGGCCCTTGTTTGGTGAGCTGGGAACAGAAGGAATTAAAGAAAGCTCTGCTTGGCCTTCCAAGCCAGGAGCCTTTAGGAACGGTCACCCAAACAGCCATAACCTGACCGGAGGGAGGAGCAAGGCTGAGCACCTGCCCTCAGATTTAAGAAAGCAGGACACTGTTCACTGAAGGAGACCGATGATTTCCACCCACCCGCCCCTGCAACTGGAAGACACACCACCTCATTCTGCTCACTTTCCACCTGCCTTGCAGCTCTCGTCACACACCCCAGAGCCCCCCACCCCCTGCCAAATTTTTTTCTAATTACAGACCCTTGTTGATTTTTTAAACTCTCTTTCACTTTTTAAATAAAACAAAAATTTAACTCATGTTGCTATTTCGGCAGTCCGAGAAATAACAACGGTAGGAATCAGTCTTTGCCTATTTATCTGCTGCTTCTTTTCCCCCTGAAATCTTTTGAAAGTTTCTGAAAAATTACACGCAGGGGCTGCCCGGCAAGGGCAGGTGTCAGAGTCTGAGAGTTTGCTAAGCAAGTCAGCTTCTGCTCTCATTCGGCTCATAGAATCAGGTCCCTACCTCAGGCTTCCCCTCCCCGGTGAGGACTCTGACAGGGCTTGGAGTACGTTTCTGCATCAGCCTGAAGGCTGGTAGCTGCTGAAATGATGAGTTCTCAGAAGCCACCTTGCCCCCTGCCATCCCCTAGCCATCCGCGACAGGGCCTGTGCAGGCACAATTCTGTGCCTGGGGCCACTGACTTAAATGGCCCCACTCAGCCCTGTGGTGTGACCATGTAGGCCTGGCCACCCTTTGCCCTGGTGAAGGGGGGAGAGCAGAGACCGAGCCCACACACCTGTCCTAAGTCAGGCTGAGAGCAACAGTCAGCCCATGACCCTCCTGGAATGATCCAACAATCCTAGTCTGGGGGGACTAGGCCAACGGACAGTGAGCTGGGACACAGGAGGGCAAGTTCGTGGCCAGAGCCCAAGGAGTCAGGGCAGTTGGTACCAGAGTAAAAGAGCAGAGCCAGGTCCTGGGGCACTAGGTTGCGTCATGTGGGCTCTGAATCATTCCACATGCCTCCCAGCCAATGGCAGGAGTGCTCCTCAGCACCCAAGGGGGTTCTTCATTTGGGGACGTGGTAAAGATGCAAAAGAACTGGGGTTTAGAGTAAGTGACTCATTTCACGGATGAAGCAAATACCATTTACTAAACAGCGCTGATGCGTGATACATATTCGACGGCTTACATAGGGCCATCCTTGCATGAGTTGTCAATCCCACTTCGCAAGGTTATTGGTCGAAACGCCAAGCCAAGACTGTAAGGGGAAGGCGGGCTTTGCTGTTGGTCCTCGTCCCTGTCTGACTTCACTCCGAAATACAGTTTCACTGTGTGACGCATTGATCCATACTGGGCCATGTGGGTGAAGCTCCCTTTGGAGCAGATGTAGCCATTCCAAATACAGTCTCCTTCTCTCACACAGCCGCTTAAGGTTTAGCCTTTAAGGTGCGGGTATTTCTTAAGTGAATTTTTTTTTTTTAGGTTTTATTTATTTATTTTAGAGAGAGACAGCATGAGCAGGAGGGGCAGAGAGAGAGAGAGAGAGATTCTCAGGCAGACTCCACACTGAGCCCAGAGCCCAACCTGGGGCTCGATCCCAGCACCCTGAGATCATGACCGGAGTCGAAACCAAGAGTCAGACACTTAACCAACTGAGCCATTATACTGTGACAGTTGAGTGGGAGGAGAGCGAAGTTGTAAAATCAGACTATGAAATTCAATTCCAGTTTTGCAACATTAAAAGTGTGGGCCTCTAAATACGTTTGTAAGTAGTATGTGGAAAGTCTTGGGTAAGTTACATACCTTTGCTGAGTTTCCATTTTCCTTCCCTGCAAAACAGGAAGAATGATTCCTGGAAGACTACTTTACAAAGCTCATTTAATTAAATGAGATAATGTGTATATAGCACTTTGCATGGCGCCAGGAATGTAGATAGCACACAGTAACAGTCAGCTATTATTAGTTATATTAGTACTGAACACATCCATGAAAATGCAAAAGTTCCAGAAGGGTGACCCTGTACAATGTCATCCTGCAAGAACTAGACAGCATTGCGGCAGCCCTCCACCTGGGCCTCTGACCCCCGATCTTTCCCTCCTGGAGTCCATGCTCCAGAATGTTGATAGCGTTTGCTTCCTGAGAAATAAATCTGAAAACTGTGCCCCGCCCCCACCCAGGTCCCTCTGGGCTCAGAATAGAAGCCATGCTCCTCGGCTGGGCTTGCATGTCTTCTGATGGTGAGGTTCCCCACCCCTTTCACTGCCACCGCGTGCCTTGCTCTGCAGGAATGCCAACCTCCCCTCTACCCTGCAGGGCCAGAGCTCCAGCGCCACCTCCTCTCTGGAGTGCTTACCTCCCAGGCCCTCGGTTCTTAGCCCTTGCTGAGAGCAACAGCCGGCTGGTTAAACCTGTGGGGTACGGAACTGAACAGCCCAGGTTAAATTCTGGTTTCTTCCTGGGACCTAGGGCAAGTTCCTTCACCTGTCCTTGCCTCAGGATTTTAATCTATAAGGTGAGAGAAGTAATATTAAATTCATCTGGTTGTTAATGAGAATTAAATGAGCTAACATAGGGAAAGCCTGTTCGTACTTAGAAAGAACAGTGCTTGGCACTTAGTGTTTCATGTATATTAGCTGTACGAGTAACAGTTACCATCATCAGCATCGTCATTATCCTTATTCCACCAGAATGTAAATTCTATAAGAATAGAGACCGTCTAACTGTTCACTACCTGACACATAAAAGGTGCTGGGTATACAGCTGTTGCATCACACGCAGCCCCCTGCACGTGGTTCACTGTTTATACAGCTTCCCTCAGCAGACCGTGAGCACCTTGGTTCTGTCTAATCGATCTTGCATCCCTGAGGTCTGCTCAATGGGCACAGAACAGATCGTCAATAAACGTTTGTGGAATGAATACATGAAGGACCTTCAGGGGTCGCATGTATATGTTATCTCCCAGGAAAACATTGGCTTCAGGTCTAAGGTTATCAAGAATTCCTGCCCTGTGTTTGATGGTGGCTCTTTCGCACTTAGTGTATATGTAATGATTGTGGGAAGTGCTTGAAAAGCAGGCAGTGCATTTGGGGGCTGTATCCCAGGCTGTCTCCAGAGCAGGACAAAGTCCTGCCAGGAGGTCCTGGCCCCATGCATTCCCACTCCCCTCATTGCACCTTACCCCTTCCTGAGCCCCAAGCTGTCTCCCTCCTCCCCTCCTCCTCCCCCTGCTCCCCCTCCTCTTCTCCTCCTCCTCCTCCTCCCTTCCTCCCCCTCCCCTTCCTCCTCCCCCCTCCCCCTCCTCCTCCTCCTCCCCTTCCTCCTCCTCGTCCTCCTCTTCCACTACAGCCCAGGAGAGCCATGGCTTGTAAGGGGCAGACATAGGTGCATCTGTGCATCTCAACCCAGGGAGTCTTCCCTCAGGGCAGAAGCCTCCTCTCTCCCCTTGCTGGCCAGATCCTTCTCCCTCTTTGCTTCGCAGGAAACCTTCTTCTTCCAGAAGGAAGTAAAACCTTTTCCCCACAATAGCTGAGCCTTTCTGCTTCAGTTCCTCTATCTAAAGTGAAAAATAAAATCAGGAACAGGGAGATGGAGTATAATGGGAATAAATGTAGTCTGTAGGCTTCACTGAACTACAACTCAATTCTAAAAGACTGTTTTACGCGCCTCTCAGTAATGAGAACTATTTATTATTCTAAGTGCCAGCAGATTGATGATGTGCAATGCCCCCTCCCCCGTGTCCGCTGTGGTGAGGATATGGAGGGAGGGTGAGGTACGGCGCAGTGCTTGCCCTGACAGCTTTCATGCCAGCTGCCCGCCACGTATGCGGGCACCTAGCTGGCTCCTTTGTCCGGCCGTCAGGGCAGTGGGGCGGCTGAGGTTGAGTGTCTCCATTCATGGCTGTGGAATGCAGGGACTGAGGGGTTAAGTGTTATCCTTGACTGACAGTAAGTTTGGGAAACACTCCTGGGTTCTTTGCATCCTTTCTGAGAGCATCCCTCCCTGCCATAGTTCGTGCATCCTTGTTCTGGGTCCAGCGGCGGCCTCTCCGCAGGGCCACATCCACCTTCTGGGGTCTGTGCTCCCTCCCTGCCCACTGCCCAGCCCTGCACCTGCATCTGTGAGGCCGCACCTCCCGCAGGGGCAATCTGGCATTCCCAGGCCTTGGCTGGGTTGGACCAGGGTGTTTAGTTCCTGGCTTTTTGGTTAAAGACGCTCCAGGGAATAAGAGCTGCCTTTAAACCGCTTCCAGGAGCCCCCACGGAGCACTCAGAGTGGGAGTGAGTCAAGTCCCAACCCTGCCATTAACCTGCTGCACTCCCCTGAACGGGCTGCCCAACCTCGCTACTCATCGATGCGCCGGGGGTTGGGGGGCAGTTCTGAGAACCTGATCATGCGGTCAGTGGTCTCCCCGAAGACAAAGGTCATGATGATCACGGGTGTAATTTGAGGAGGGTCACAAGCTTCCACCCCCTTGAGCCGTGCTGTGTACCTTGTAGGTCCACTGGCCCAGGGTAAGAACCTCTGGGCCAGGCGAGCTCAGACACCAAAGCGGGGAGCCCCAAGGACAGATTTTTAAAGAACAACTTCAGTAGTTTGTCTTCTTACTACAAATTGTCTTTAGAAAAAGAAAAGACAGAGGTTTTTTAAAGAAAATCTCTGTAAACCCATAACCCGCAAAACCCCTATTAATATTTTAATAAATATTTAGTAAATTTCAGTCTTTCTCTTTCACTCCTGACATTTATCCATAAATCCACTCATTATATCAGGAATGTTTCTCCTGTCATTTAAATATTATTTGAAAACTGTGTCTACACAGTAATCAATGGCATGGTAGTTCCATAATGTATCATTAGCCGTTCCTTAATTGAAAACATTTAGGTGTGAACATACCTGATAATTTGGGGGCCCTAAAAGTGGAATTCCCAGCTTTACTCAGAAAGAGAACCATGACAATCAGCACGTATGACGATTTGCTCCTCAACCTGCCCCCTCCCCCAGCCCCAGAGTTGAGCCCATTTCTGCTCCCAGCAGCTGGGAGCCAGGGCAGTTGGAGGAGACTTCCATCTGCTTCTTTGAGCTGGCAGCCCTCGAATACTAACACGTTTCGAAATGGGCAAAATTTGTCTTGGGCACCTGCCTCACCCCCCAAGTTGACAGCCACGCGATCTCACAGCAGCGTTGACTCCGCCACCGCTCCCCTTGCCTCCCCGGTTCTGTATCAGCAGCTCCTCCCTCCCCAGAATCATCTGCCCCTTATCTTGGCCTGTCAACTGGCTCTAGACTCTGCCCCCCGCATCGGTCCTGGGCATCTCTGTGAACGAGTCCGGGGAAGCAGGCGGAATCCTGAGTAGAACGGTCCTGAGGGCAGTGAGGCAGTGGCCGGGACAGCAGAGCCAGAGAGCAGGAGGATGTCACCAGGCAGAGGGTGACGGGCCAGAGGCAAGGAGTAGTCACAGGCCACCTCAACGTCCAGCTGCGTGGGCAAGCGCCTGCTCTGGCCCTTGAGGGGTTGGCCCCTCAGCATGTTGTCCAAAGCGAAGAGCAGGGCCTTCTGAAAACACAAATCCATTCCTCGTGAGAATTAGCTACGTGGAGTGTGTTGCCCAGATGCTGGGCAGAGTTCCATCCATTTGTTTGGTGAAGCGGTGCCCTTCTCTGGCCTCGAATCTGCATATTGGTGATGGGAGGGCGGGGAGGGGGAGGCTCCAGGTGTCACGGGTCGCCCCCATGGCCTGTCCCACTGGTGACCATCTTCTTTCTTGGCCCCACAGTCCGATGGCTCCATCCTGGCAATCGCCCTGCTGATCCTGTTCCTGCTGCTGGCCCTGGCTCTCCTCTGGTGGTTCTGGCCGCTCTGCTGCACCGTGGTAAGTGCCCCAGCTTCCTCGTCCTCGCCTCTGGCCTCCAGCAGAAGGGGACACAAGCTTAGCAGGACCGTGAGGAGGAGAGGTTGACCAAAAAAACCTCTTAAAAGATGAAGGACAAATTTTGCATTGTTTATACAATTTATACAAAGTTGGCACAAACTGACACTGCTCAGTGGAACCACGAGTCGTTAGGAATCAGTATGGGTTAGGGAGTGAGGTGGCCCGTGGACACGGCCTTTATGGAGGGCAGTCGAGGTGGCCGCTCTGGTTCCAGGGCTTAGGAAGGACCCACAGAATACTGTAGATGATGAGTGATATTTGACATGTATCACATACACACACGCACACACACGTGTACACACGCACACACACACGCATACACACACGTTGAGTTGCACCAGCTGATACTCTTCAAGGCCCCCTTGGCCTTAGTAGCTAGTCTGCCTGCCTGAGAGACTGCCTTTGGCCTCTTTATTTCTAACAGTCCTGAGTGGAGCCTGCCTTTATTTCATTATTTTTAGCTAACATTTCTAGGACTCATCCACCGTGTGCCCAGCACTAGTCTAAGCACTTCTGCTACAAAATCAGTAAAAACCTGTCTCCTCCCCATCATCGTCATCATGGGCCACCCCATGGCTCTTGACAATGTCTCCCCAGATAGCTTCAGGCCTGGAATAACCCACCGTCACCTGCTGCACCCAAATGAAATGTGCCTGTTTATCAATTTTTGTTCCCTTGCCCCTAGGCTAGGAAAAGTCCAAACAAAATAATATCCAAATTGAAAAAAAAATCGCTTTCACATGCCTACTTCCAGCCCACGCCTTGCCTTTCTGCAAATCAGAGCATGCGTGGTAAAGCCCAGGTGAGTTTGAAGTGAGCCCTGTTCTGGGGGCTAGCATCTTCCCTTCTCTGTATCTCCATGGAGGGGCCCGCAGGAGAGACAGTGAGCCTCTCCAGGCAAGAACTTGTCTTCATTTCCTCTCCGAGCAGTCAGTACACAGTGCAAGGGAACTCACGTCGGTGTGTGCAACCAAGCTCAGCAAGAGCCGAGCACTCACAGAGGGCCGGGCTCGAGAAGGTGGGGAGAGGGCTTCGAATGACATTTTAAAGCAGTGGTAAAGGAAGGAGAGGAGAAGCTTGACCAGGATGTGGATCCATGTGGCAGGGACTTCTGGAAAGAAAAGAGGCTCTTGCACCAGCAGAGGCCCTGGGTGTTGAGGGAAAGATTGGTTCAGTAGATCCGAACGTGTGTGCAGGAGGGACCCAGGACAGGCGCAAACCTCGGGTCAGCCAGTGCAAGCCGGACTGGATCGATTCATCCAGACTCCGCACGCCTTCTTCCCACAGCAGCCCCGGAAGCTAAGTGGTGTTTTCAGTACTTAAGCCTGCTCAACCGCTTTATTTTGAGGGTAAAAAACCCCCCCATGAGTCAGCCAAGGTGCTTTCTATGGTGATTTAAAAACAAGCACATTTTCAAGTCTGAAATTCTAAAGAAAAAAAACCAAACCAACGAGCCTTTGCAGTGGGCTCTTAAAGAAAGGGGTGGCCAGGGGTGGCGGTAATGGTGGCGACGGCTGGCCTTGAACAGCAGGTCTCCTATTGTAGTAGGCCTCACCCCACTCACCCGGTCCCCTTCATTCTCAAAAACAGGTACTTCTGGGTGGGGACGGCTAGGAACAATAGTACGGATGGAGCTAGCACTCCATCGCTTACTAGCTGTGTGAGCTTGGGCAAGTTACCTAACCTCTCTGTACCTCAGTTTCCTCAACTGTGTAAGAAAGAGAATAAGAGCGCTGCCCTCATGGGTAGATGGCGAAGCTTAAAAGAGTTCATGTGCATACTGCTTGGAGCAGTACCCTGCACACAGTAAATGCTGGGCAGTGTTGTCAATATTAAAAACTATTTACTATAATAGGAATATATTCCCGTATTCCATAGCATTCCATTTATACTGGTGGGAAGTGTCTCTTCTTTCTAGTTTTATTGCAATATCATTGACATACAACATTGCATAAGTTGAAGGTATACAACATAAGTTGATAGATGTATCTATTGCAAAATGTTTACCATAATAAGTTTGATTAATATCCATCATCTCACATAGTTACAAATTTTTTTCCTTGTGATGAGAACTTTTAAGATTTACTCTCCTAGCAGTTCTTAGCAACTATCCAATATACCATACGGTATTCTTTACTTTGGTCACCCTACTGTACATTAACATCCCCATTCACCCAATTCCCCCACCTCCCACCCCTCCAGCCCCACCTCTGGCAACCGCAGATATGATCTGTTTCTAGTTTTGTTTTGTTTTGTTCTAATTCCACATGTAAGTGACATCACACAGCGCTTGTCTTTCTCCGTTTGACTTATTTCACTTACCATAATACCCTCGAGGTGTGTCCAGGTGGTTGCAAATGGCAGGAGCTCCTTCTTTGTCCGGCTGAATACTATTCCATTGTATATGTGTACTGCAGTTTCTTTATCCATTCACCCGCGATGGACGCTGGTTGTCTCCAGGTCTTGGCTAGTGTAAGTAATGCTGCAATGAACAGAGAGGTGATTCTTATTATTTCCTTGGCGATCTACCCAGAAGTGGGACTGCTCGATCGTATGGTAGTTCTATTTTTAATTTTTCATGGAACCTCCATGCTTCAATTTACATTCCCACCAACAGTGCGCAAGGGTTCCCTTTTCTCCACATCCTCGCCAGTGTTTGTTATCTTTTGTCTTTTGATGATAGCCGACCCTTCTAACTGGTGTGAGGTGATATTTCACTGTGGTTTTAATTTCCAGGGAAATATCTCTGAATTAATGTCTTTCATTACTGGAAGCAGTGTCACCCCAGGCCAGATTGTTTTGCAATATTCAAAATATTTTTCAATGAATTTATCTGCTTAAGCCCATGTTGCTTTGGAAGGTGGCCAAAATGTGTTAATGTGATCTGATTTTGTAAGTCCCAAAGGATTTCTTTACAAGGCAAGATCTTGGAGATTAATTTTCCTGTTTATGATGTCTATAAAAACTGCCCTCACCCCTATTTCTGAAAGCTGGCCAGAGCTCTGATGCTTGGTATGCCCCCAAAAAACTACTTGTTGACCACTGGGTTTCTTGAAGAGTGATGATGTCTGAGGAGACAGGATAAAGTCATGTGTTTTCTAAAGGGAGTACACAGGAAGGAGGGCAAACATCAGCTCCCTGCCCCCACACCCATCCCGGGATCCTGGTTCCGAGGATGCAAGACGTTTCTCTCCCTTGAGGGACAGCACCTCTGCCCACAGTTCTGGCACTGGCAGAGGGCATCCTTGTGAACGATGGTCCTGAAACCTTCCTTTGTCACTCCCCCTGCCCTGCCCCAAGTGCAGGAAATGCCCCATGACCTGGTACGAAAGCTGCATCGTGATGATGGCAAACAGCCAGGGAGTAGAAGGGTCTCGTGACATGTGGAGTATGAGAGGCTTGTCTGTGCCGCAAAGTTTTCTCCAGGAATGATGTACAAAATATTTAACAACCTTATAAGGCTCCCCTCCCCAACTGAGCCAAACATTAACCCTTTCGTGGCTGGCTAAGGGGCAGGGGTAGGGGGCAGTCCACAAAATCCTGGAATAGAAGGGCGGGTACTCAGGTTGCTATTTACTGGTCATAAAGAGCATTTTAAAATGTAATGACAAGTATGACCAGACCAGACATAGTGGTTGCTATCAGGCCTGCCCTCTGCCTCGGCACCCTTGCTTCCTGCTAACCCTGTCTGGAAGAAGAAATGTGAAGGGTGACCAGCGCTCCCCATTGCATTTTGCCTTTCCTACAGGACCCCACTCCCATCTGGGCTTTTATCTTCCAGCTAGATGGAACCTGGGGTAACTTATTGCCCCTGTAGCAGAGTAGAATCTATCAGTCATGACTGGTGGAGAGAGAGAAGTGATTGGCCAGATCCTGGATCAAAACCTTTTAGCGTTTCCCAACCTGGCCCTCAGGATCCCCAGGTAAACCTTTGGCTTCTGAGATTCCTACATGTATTCACTGGCACAAAAACACCCACACTGAAGAAGACTGAGCACGCCAGACTTCTTTGCATTTTCAAAAAGGAAATTCAAGGGTCAGTATTTCACCAGAAAGAAATAAAGCCCTGCCTCAGTCCCACAAGGGGCATCACTGTACCAAGTCAGGTGCTGGTCACTCCATCTACTCATAAGTTTGGTCCAGTATTATTGAAATCTCTCAACTGAACTCAAAAAAGAAGAAGATTAGGAAATGAAAATAAGAAGAGGCTCATTAAAAAAAGAGCTGAAATATATTAGAAGAGTAAATGTTTTGAATGGCTTGAATGTGTAGAGAAAAAAGTCAACAGTGAATCAGTGATATGAGAGTACCGAACTATTCTAGAAAATTGAGGGGAGTCCTGCATTTCAGAACTTACATGGATGTTACATATAATGTTTGATATGTATCACATTGCATAACAAAAGACATTTATGTCCGTTTCTTAAATAAAATCATAGAAATGTGCCTGTGTTATTG
Source organism: Ailuropoda melanoleuca (assembly GCF_002007445.2). NCBI lineage: Eukaryota > Metazoa > Chordata > Mammalia > Carnivora > Ursidae > Ailuropoda > Ailuropoda melanoleuca. The sequence goes on from NC_048221.1 coordinate 92,125,952, forward strand.
GGAGGTTAATGGTATGTCAGGAACCCCAGGTGAAAAGATCTTGCCATATTTTGCCAGATGAAAAAATTCTGGAGGTTGGTTGTATAACAATGTGAATAAATTTAACACTACTGGACTATACACTTAAAAATGGTTAAGATGATAAGTTTTAGGTTATATGTTTTTTATCACTATTAGAAAGAAAACAAAAGAGATCCTGCTATAAAGTTACAGTTCTGAAATCCAATTAAACCGTGCTATTTAGGTGAGATCAGATCATTATATTTCTGTTCAAATAAGGGCAAATACTGTTATTCAGTTTGTAGGGAAAGGATAGTGTGCATGCATCCAGAGTTTCTCCCTACAGAAGCAAAATTCTGCTCTCTTTTGTTTTTAATGCCTCTGTAGGTATCTTATGAACAGTTTTAAAGCATGTATAAAAGATCATGTTTAATTCACTTTATTTTTTTTTTTTTTTAGATTTTATTTATTTATTTGACAGAGATACAGACAGCCAGTGAGAGAGGGAACACAAGCAGGGGGAGTGGGAGAGGAAGAAGCAGGCTCATAGCGGAGGAGCCTGATGTGGGGGCTCGATCCCACAACGCCGGGATCACGCCCTGAGCCGAAGGCAGACGCTTAACCGCTGTGCCACCCAGGCGCCCCTAATTCACTTTATTGAGTTTCGAGAAGAGTTCAACAAATTAAGTCCCTTCGACATCTCCAGTGACAAATTGGAAGGGACCAAAATTAATCAAGAACCTGATATGCCTTCTTGAAATAAAAATAAAGTCTTCAAAAATAAAGTCTTTCCACACCTTTAAGCATAACATTTAGTCAGTAGGGCCAGACAGCCAAGCTTAACACCAGCAAAGGGATTTACTGACCGTTTGTTTAATAGAAACCCGACTGGTATGAGCAGCTGCTTAGCCATGCATCTCAGGCCTAGACTCCTCATGCTTTCTGGATCTCTTTTTAGCCTCCACCCATTCCCATCTGGACACTCCTCACTGTGCAGCTTACGAGATTATTCCTGACAGGCATACAGAGCTCTGCCAGGGCCTGCCCTCACCTCTGGAGCTCCGCACCACACAGCCCACACACCCAGTCTGTTCTCGTCTCTACCTGGCTTCGTGGCTTCCCTTGTCCCTGCCAGGCTGGCCTTGCCACTTGCCTTATAACCCAGGCACCACTAGCCCCATGCCTGCTGGGTGAAATGAGGAGAGGTGAGCTGTCATTCAAGACAACTGGGTTCCAATAGGTATCTCCCTCTTCATTTACAGGATCGGGCAAATCCCTTCACCTTAATTTCCTCACTTGTAAAATTTAAACATTGGAACCATATTGTCTCTAAAGTTGCTTCTTTATATTCTTACCTCCTATGAGTGAATCTACTCCTCCCTTTTGAGATTCCCTGGCCCGTGGTTCTCAAACCTGGTTACACATCCGAATGACCTGAGGATTATATTATGTAAGTAATCAGGGACAGCATTTCCAAACTATCTCCACAGGACAGTAGTACCTACAAGATGTGAGTAGGTATACTTCAGGCCAGGGGTATTTAGACCATAAGTTTGAAAGACACCATCAAACTAAATTGAATATCTGTCTTCACTGTAGGACTCCCCCGAGCGTTTAATAAGATAATTTGCAAATGTCCAAACCTATTTTGACTCTGGAGCCCTTCCTTAGCCTGTCCCTATCCCCCCGCCCTTCCAAATACCTATTAATGTACTGACACCTGGAAAAACATGAGTATTCTACCAAATAGTGTCTGGGAAACATAGTCCTAGAGAATGCTCAAGCAGGGGAAAGAGCAGATTCCTGAGCTCTGAGGTGTGGCCTCTTTCCTGGCCCGCTAGAACAAGTTTGACATGCTGTGAACATCATCAAGCCTTCTTTGTTCCCTGTGTGCCCTGCTCAGATCCCATAGGCACAACTTGTGGCTGGAATCGTCTTGCCCATAACCTAGGCAGACCAGACACTCCTCCCCCAAGCCTCAGGAGATCTGAATTCATGGGTTTCTTTTAACTGTTTCACTTAAGAGAGTTCTGCAGTGACAGTGACATATCACCTAATGGAGACTACGCACAGCTATTCTTTTAAGTTACCATGTGAGCCACGTAGGCCTGATCAACTGATGTGAAAATGCCTGTCCCTCACTACTCTCATTTTAGTTATTGAGGCGTTCGCCCTAAGGCAAATTAGGGAGAGGAGTCTTAAGAGGGCCAAAAACATTTGAAATTTGAGCCCCAAATGCAAAAAAGAAAAAAGTTGACCTCATTTCTATGAAAATTTCTTGTACTACATTCTACATCAACACCCTTGGCACTACAGCCTTTGCTAGACTACAGTGTCCAATTACTGGATGCAGGCGGTACTTGGCCAGCACTAACCCACTCCGATCAGCTGTGAGGTTTCCGTGACATTTACGTTGTTCGTAGAGTAGAAAGATCCACTTATCTGCCGTTAGCTAGCGTTTCATACTTCCTGGATGTCTTCCACATCAGGTTGCCCATTTTCCCTTGGTTTTTGTAATTTTAATGAGAAGAATAGTTATGATAAAGTTAGTCTAGAATTTAAGGCACAAGAGCAAGCCTCCCCTTCCACCTGTGATATTAAAGCCCTTGTTAGATGCTTTCGGGGCTCGACTGGCCTTTCTTCTCTGCACAGCTCTGTTCTGAGGGCTTCTCCTCGCACAGAACCTGTGAGGCCAGGAGGCAGCTGAAGAGTCGGTGCTAAGAGATTAACCCAGAAGTCTCGGGATAAGCAGTGTTTTAAATCTAAGGCCCCAAAAAACTTTAGCCATCTAAATACAATATTTATTTGAGCCAACCCCTCTGAGCATGCAAGAAACAATCATTTGTGAAAAAGAAATTACTCTTGACAGTGATACAGTGAGGACTACATAGCAAAACAAAGGGGGGAAAAAAACTCCTAGAAAAAAATATAATAAAAGTTGCTCCAAATACATAGTCAGGCTCATAAGAGAATAGAAGACATTTCCAGGGCCAAAATAAAGAAGAATCTGGAAATCAGATGGTTGGCTGACCCTAAAGCACGGGCTGTCTGAGGGGCAAGAGATTTTCTGATCTCAATAACCTAGACATTTGTTTTAATAGCCTTATATAGGGATGCCTGGGTGGCTCAACTGGTTAAGTGTCTGCTTTCGGCTCAGGTCACGATCCCAGGGTCTGAGATTGAGTCCCTCATTGGACTCCTTGGAGCCTGCTTCTCCCTCTCCCTCTGGCCTGCTGCTCCCTCTGCCTGATGCTCCCCCTGCTTGTGCTCTCTCTCTGTCTCTCTGAGAAATAAATAAAATCTTTTTTAAAAAATAGCCTTATATAGGCCCTTAAAAGTGTGGGAGTTGAAATGGAGTCTTCTGCCTAAAGCTGGGAACTTGTGTAAAAGGATGGGCCGTGGGTCTGGGGTATGTGTATGTGTGTGTCCCCTTAAAGATGCAGAGCAATAACCTCTCAGTTTTGGAATGCAAATGTATCTTACTTGTGGTTCTGTAAAGTGCACACTAGGAAAAGTGGTCAGTGTGGAAGTACTTAGGAACCTGCAGAAGGAAACTGAAATCCTCTCTGGCAGGTGGGGCTCTCAGCCCAGTCCTCACAGGATTCCGTCTGGTAAATGCAATGTCCCCATGAGCTCACAATCCAAAATTACCCAAAACCCAAGGAATATTATTACTCAAGATCCCTTGAGGTTTTCCAATACATATGGAAAGCACAGAGACCAAACATTAGATAAGGAACTCAGGCCCAGTCAGGAGTTCCTGTGTTCTCTCCACAGTTAGCAATGGCTGTTGTGTACATGGAAAGTTCTCCAAATACCATCATTTCTCCTATAACATGTGTTCCTACTGCATTATGGAATTTGGGCCCCACAAAAATAACAGGACTCATGGGGGACATGAGTTCAGAGCAGCACATTGAAAACTGTGCAGTCGAATAAAACATACCACTAAAAAAATTAATAATAAACTCAATAAAAATTCCACCATTTTAAGCATCTTAAGCCCCTAATTTAAATTATGCTACAGTAAATACACCACTGTGCCTTGATTTGTAAAAATAGACACACGAAGTTTCCTGGTGCATGTGAGTGTGATGTAGCACCGTGGCTTGGAGTTACGGAGACAGGACGGAAGGAAGGACATTCCTGGGACAAAGTGTCACGACACCAGAGGTGGATGGCTGTGACTCACTGTCTTGTTATTCCTTCTGCACCAGCTTAAAATAGGAATCCAGCTTCTGTTGTTTTGCCAGGTTCTTCTTTTCATAACAAAAAAGACTGTTGGTGTGGCTCTAAGTAAGACCGAATGCCGTGGAAGAGCTACTCTGCTGCTCGCGGCCTTAGAGCCTTTTCTTCAATCCATGGCGCGCACCTCTAACCCTCCTGAAAGCAAATGGTGGCTCCCATTCAGTTCCACGCTCCTTTCTTTTCGTTCTTCAGTGTGGCCTCTGACGAAGCTCAGTGTGGGCACCTTCGCTCGCATTGGTCTCGCGATGCCCCGTCTTCTCTCATCTCCTCACAAGCTTCTCCTCCACACATGTAAGCCTCTCCTCCTTCACCCAATCCCGGGGCTCTTGTGACCAGGACACACACTCGCGTTGAGGAGGCTGTAGTAAATGCTCTCGTGAGGAAAAGCACGGAGGCTCAGGGGCGCGGTACACACTGGCGTTGAACCGGGCGGATGCAAGGGAGAAAACGGATGTGGCGTGTGGGGCTTTCTGTTTCCCTCCCAGGTCACTGATGGCAGCCGGGCAGCGTCTCCACGTTCACCCGATGCTACTCAGCGGCACAAACATAATCCCCTCACACTTCAAAAAGGTTAATGTAATGTTATATGTTATATGATTTTTACCACACAAAAAGTTATTATATTTATATTTTATGTATTTATGTTTTTATATTTATTTATATTTTATATATGTATATATATAACCTTCTCCTACCTTTCTATATATTTTATATTTTTATATTTTATTTATTTTTATTTATATTTATTTATATTTCATATATGTATATATATAACCTTCTCCTTTACCTCATGAAAAATCAAATTTTGAGGTAAAATGATCTCATAGTTTACTGATTTTATGCCCAGTTTACCTACCACATATGGACAAATTCACGTATTACACGCCTGTATTGTAACAAAAGGGACTGTGCAGATTACCTTCAAATATTTGGGAAGCCTTTTTTTTTTTTTTAAAGATTTTATTTATTTATTTGACAGAAAAAGAGACAGCCAGCGAGAGAGGGAACACAAGCAGGGGGAGTGGGAGAGGAAGAAGCAGGCTCCCAGTGGAGGAGCCTGATGTGGGGCTCGATCCCAGAACGCTGGGATCACACCCTGAGCCGAAGACACTTAACGACTGAGCCACCCAGGCACCCCTAGGGAAGCCTTATTAGAAATTCAGTTTGGGACACAATGCTTGGAAAGTGGATTCTTGAACTACATGCAAGTGAATTGACTTGAGGCTGGGGTTAGGAAATAGAATGGGGTATAGATGTGTCCAGTAAAGTACTGTAATTAATATAAATCCAACCTGTGACCCTAAAGAGAGCCTCACGATTCATCTAAGTGTCACAACCAACTCTCGGCAGTTGGCACTAGTAGCGTATTAACTACTAAAGAAGCATCTACGTGGACAATCGAGAGACAGGAGACCAGCCCTGAGTCTTGTATCACCGGGGTGCTTATTGGAGGGGCAAGGAAGTTTAGAATAATGAGGAATGCTTCCTTTACGTTTTCCTCCATAGG
>NC_048221.1:92131806-92229404 GCF_002007445.2 Ailuropoda melanoleuca
GGGGTGCTTATTGGAGGGGCAAGGAAGTTTAGAATAATGAGGAATGCTTCCTTTACGTTTTCCTCCATAGGAAAGCACGCCCATTCTTCCCAGAAATAGTGACTGAGTAACAAGCACTGGGCCACATGTCAGGAGACAAAAGCTGGCCAAGCACGCCCATGTCTTCTAGAGATTGAGGTTCAGTGCAGAAGAAAGTTGCAAACACAGTTCAGTGCGTTAACTGCCAATGGTGCTGACCGTGAAGGCTAAGATCTGTGTCCCTAGCTCCCAGGGACCTATGTGGGTGGGACTGCTTCAGGGCTGGGCCCAAGAGTCCAGGCATGGCCAGCTCTGCACACAGTGAGCACGAATGCTCACTAGAGAAAGACACAGAGTGCCTGCCAGCAGAGCTGCGAGTTTCCTCCAGAAGCAGTTCCGTGTCTTCCCCAACACACTGCCATGGGGGCTATGGAGATCCCATAGTTCCTGACAATCAAGCAGGGGCACCATAATTTTCAGACTGAGACCTTTTGGAAGCCGGTGTTTCCAATCAGCCATAAGCAACTCTCAACAGGAATGTCTGGCCTGAAGCAGCAACATGCCCCCGCATATCTAGTTGAGGATAGCATTGTTAGAAATAAGCTAACTCAGAATTCTCAAAGCGTGGTCCATGGACCAGGAGTGGAAGCATCATGAGAATTTGTTAGAAATGCAAAGACCCAGGGGCACCTGGGTGGCTCAGTCAGTTAAGCGTCTGCCTTCAGCTTGAGTCATGATCTTGGGGTCCTGGGATCGAGCCCCACATCGGGCTCCCTGCTCAGCGGGAAGCCTGCTTCTCTATCTCCCTGTGCTTGCCGCTCCCCCTGCTGTGCTCTCTCTGACTCTCTCTCAAATAAATAAATAAAATCTTTAAAAATAAAAAAATAAATAAATGGAGCATCTAGTGAGCCAGCATGGCTACCATCTGGGAAAAGGAAGAGGCGCCTGTGTTAAAAACTGGGTAGATTGCATTCTGCATTCCATTGCATGGGGCAGCAGCAGTAAAGTTAGCAAGGGCAAACAGAGTGGCAAAGATCAGAACATACAAATTAGGAGCAAAACTTGAATACTTCTGGACGAGGGAGACCTAAACAGTTGAACTTGATTCATAAATTCAGAGTAAATTTCCCAGGTATCAAAGAGGACCTGGGTATATCTGATCTTCTGACTGTATTCATGCCACGCCAGCTCTTTCTCCACATTGTCATTACCATGCCCAATAGCCAGACTCAGGGGTATATGCAGGACTGTAATTTGTTTTGACTCAATGAGAAGTTGCCAGTAAGACTTCAGTCTAATAAGATTCTACCTGATCTTTTCTTTCCTTTATCCAGACAACAGTCTTTGTCAAATCTGGCCCTATCTCATGTCTATCTAAACAAACACGGCTAAAACAGATGAGAGGGGCGAAGGGGCATTTCTCCCAATTCACAGCAGAGACAGTTTCAAGAAATTCTCAGATAGCAAAGAAACACAAATAGAATTCAGAAGTCCACATTCTCTCTCATTTTTCTTATCCCCTCTACCACACCAGTCCAACCATCAATGCAGAAGGATCTCTAGGGCAGTTCTCCCAAGGAAGTAAATGGTCACCTTCTGCCCATTCAAAATATCCAAGCTAAAGATGCTAGTAAGTGGAAAAGTGGTGCTGGCCTCTGGAGGAGAAGTACGAAAAATGTCCCCAGATTTACCCCCCAACCTGCCATTCAGTTCCACCATGTTATCCTATAAATATGTTCATTGAGCGGTGTTCTCCTTTTAAATATTTTATTATTAAGGAGCCCATCTTCTATTTTTCCCTCCTAATGGGGAAAGATCTGACGAGCCCACTCACAATAAAGAGGAATCTCCCAGAACCTTCTAAGAAGGGAAGTGGGCCAAATCAAGCCTATATTTGGCAGTGCTCAACGCTGATTCCAGCGCATTCTAGTTAAAAATAAACGCTTGCTAGTCATACTAGTTGGAAGCAAAGAACTGTTGAATTCATCTGTTAATTATAATTAAAAGTGCTACGAAAGGTTCTATGAGATCCCATAAAGGGGAACTTGGCTGGACTGTGAGGTCAAGGGGCAACTTCTTTGAGGGAAGGTGTGTTTACTGGTGATCTCTCTGGGTTGATGAGTCAATGAGTTGGTGTAAACGTGGTTATGTGCAGGCACAGGGACAAAGCAGGGTGGGATAGAAAGCATTTAGTCTACAAGTGGGAAGCAGCAGGGTGCATGGAAGGAGCAGGAAAGTGACCAGCAGGCTGAAGTGCAGAAAGTGAAGGGGAGAGTGAAGAAGGGTGGGGTGGAAAAGTGGGGGCCACATCACGCAGGCCTTGTGGAGGTGGGGCAGTTGGCGTTTTATCCTGTGGGTCCCGGGCCCATCTGTGTAGCAAGGCTCCGGTGGTACAGCAGGCTCGAGAGCGACACAGTGTGCTGCCCAACTGCTCTCCTAGGCATGGGCTCTGGCCCTCTGAGGGTTGGGGTGGAGATGGCTGACGTGTCCCCATGCTCAGAGCATTCCTTTGGGTGGCCTGTGTGCTGGTCTTGGCACAGGCATTTGGCTCACTCACAGACAGCCAGTCTAGCTTCATGACTTGGAATAATTATGTAATGACTTCAGCGTCGCCTGTCTGGATCATTCTTTGAAACGCTCTCCTGCTGTCCCAAGGGAGGACTGGTAGTGGTAGAGCTTGAAGCAATAGGAAGGCTTCCTCCTCATTCCTGCTCAGTACCACCAGGCACCCAACCAGTAAGGCCGGATTACAGGTGCCTCATCCTATTTTCCTGAGCATGGTGGCATTTTTCCAGAAGCTCAGGTGCCCATTTACGGTGTGTCAGCATGAAACCTGGATTACAAATTAGTCCACCTTTGATTAATACTCGATACATTGTGTATTTTGGCATTGTCTTGTGGGTCCCCCTTGGGACATAGCTGGAATTAGAATTCAGTAAATACTCAAGAAGTGACCCTGAATGGCAACCACAGTTGGGTTGGTTTGAATGGTAGGCCACTTGGGGCTGCACTTCCTGGCTGATGTCACGTGCATATACATATGTGATGAGACATCCTGCTGCTGACAACCTTGAAGTCCCTGGCCACTCTCAAGCCTCCTGACCACTGTATGACACCGGCTTTCTATCTTACTCATTTGTGGAACCACCACGCATAGTCATTAGTGTATCAGTATAGGCAGGGGGTTAAATGAAACCTTCGTTAAAGGGGTAATAAAGGCAAGAGACAGAGAAAGGAGAAAAGAAAGAAAGGGAAAGGAGAATAATAAAAATAATAATAATAATAATAATAGCGTGCACCATTTACTGAACACCCACTCTCTACCGGATGTTTTACAAACATTATTGCTCATCATGACTCTACAAGGTTACATTATTCCCATTTAACAGATTGGAACAGTAGAACCCAGGGAGGTTCAAGGACTTGTCAGATCTTCATAATCAGAAAAAGGCAGGTCCAGGGTTCCCACTGGACAATGACACTATGCTTCCATAGTGTGGGAGGAAGCTGGCAGCACTGTGAAGACAAGAGCCCAGCTGCTCTGCACGGAACCTCTACATACCCAGTATCCTTGCCATGCACGCTGCCCACAGCACTTTTGTCAACATCTGTCTGTGTTTCCTCGGTATCCTGCTCTCCCTCTCACGCCCCTCCCAACCCTGCCCTAAGAGAAAAGATGCATGCCAGATTGGTGTCCCCAGCTCCTCACCTCTCCCTCCGGTTTCGGGCCATTTCCTGTTTTAAAATCATCCCTGCCTCTGGGGCGATAGGAAGTCAGCATTGGACAGTAATGGCCCGCCCCAGAGATCCCCTTAAGGAATTCGGAGCCAGTGTTGAGTGGGTGAGCAAAATCATGGCTTCATGCTTTCCAAAGACCTTCAGCAGGCTTCCCACAGTGGCCAGGAAGTGGGGGCAGATGAAACGACAGCTTGAAAGCCCTGGAGGCCTTAACCTCTGCCTCTTAATTAATTGAATACCATCCTTTTAGATGGCTGGAGTGTCTGTTTCCTGGCTGGTGTTAATACAACCTCAAGTCAGCAGCCTGTCTCAACATACAGAGATGATCTTACAGATCATGGCAGTGTGGGTGACAGCAGTGGGGATCGGAGCCCCGATGAGGTCCCCAAATCATCCAATCAAAGGAGACATGTGTTCAGGAGGGAGAGGTGAGGAAGACCTTGATGCCTAGTAGGCAGCCAGGTCAGCAGCCAGGCGAGCTCTCCAGCTAGAAGAGTAAGGATCTGGTCGGTCCTGTGGGCAGGGCCTGAGCACCCAGGCCAAAGTGAGCCCGGCCAGCCCTGGCACGAGAACATCAAGAGATATAGAATGACCTTTGTATTTACCAGAATTCTCTAAGGAAAAGACTGCATGTAGGGAACCCAACATCTAATAAGCTTGGGGTGACAGGAGGGAGCCTCGAGGGGCATGGTGGAGTCGCAGTAGATAACAGCCAAGCTGCTTTGTAAAAGGCTCCAAATTAAATTAACTGCAAGGGCTTTCCTTGTATGCACGAGGTGTGCCAACTGGGGACAAGCAGGAGGAGAAGCTGCTCACGGTCACCCAACTGTCCTCCTCCCATGTGTCAATCATCCTCTCATTGGGTAGAAGGGGTTCCAGATTGCTTTCCCTGCTCGGAGTGTCTGCGTCTATCTCTTGTTCAGCACTGATGATGGGGAAGTTGCAGAATACACTCTTATAATACTCTAATGTCAATCTTTGTACCCCTTGAGAGTCAGAGCCCTAAAAGAAATCCCTGGTTACCTCTCTTTTGCTGCCCTCTGTCAGGAACTGGTCTGCCTGACCATCACACCCTCCCTCCTTGGGCAGGTACCATCTGGGGCAAGTGGCAGTTAACAAGACTGCCAACGGCCTGAGTGTGGTGCATGCCTGACTTGTCTCTGCAGCACCGTCTTCTCTTCTGTTGTGCACAGTCCTTTGTCACGTGTGTAGATGTTTCGGTGGGTAGATAAATGATTTCATGTATGAATAACTGGGTGACTATATGAGTGAATACATTTGCGAGATAGCTACCTGGGTAATGAGAAATGAGAGATGAAACTGTCACTTGTGGAACATTTTTTTTCTCTACATAAAACAGATACAATTGAAAACACAACACTCAGTCTGGATCAGGCTCTAACTAACTGAGCTATTCGGCCCAGAAAGACACATCATGCCATTGACTCAGCCTTTCTTGCGTGGGCCCATCATGGTGGTAATTATGGCCACACTACCAAGGCCCTTCTGGAGAACAGGCCTCTTAGAAAGCAGGTGGCTGGAGATTTCCACTGACTTGTTCTGTTTTTTTTCTTTTCAGATTATCAAGGAGGTCCCTCCACCCCCAGCTGAGGAGAGTGAGGTAAGTGACCAGAGCGGGGTGCAGCCAGATGGAGAGGGTGGTAAGGTGGAGCAGAGAGCTGGCTGGGCTGGCCCAGGACTCAGGCCCCTGAAAAGCAGAGCTAAGTCAGGCCCAGGCCCCCACTTTATCGGAGGGAGAAGGGAGGGAAGTCTTGGGTCCTTTCCGAATCAAGGGATGAACAGGAACTGAGCGGAACTGGCCGCCACAGACAGAAGGGTTTGGGAGGGTTTCCTACCTGCAAAGATAAAATCTGAGATGCAAACATAGATATTTTTATTTAAATTTTATTTTCTATTTTATCCATACAATTTTCTCCTCTAACATAGACACTTTAGGTTTCTCTTTTCCCTGCAGAGACGTATGCTTCGTGTATGTAGATCAGGGCAAGGTTGATACATTCTCCAAACAATTAGTGATTCTAGGAACAGCCTGATGCTATGGTATTCTATTTTTCTTTCCTTGAAAACAATGTTACCGAAAGATTTGCCAGGCAGTAATAAAAATATATTGGGGGCTGGGGGTGTGTGCCAATATCCTGACCCTGCTCTCAAATCCTCATCATTTAAAGGAAGAGAAACCGTCTTAGACTCTGCCATAAACTGGCCAGCAGGCAGTTCTGGTGCAAGCATGGGCTGGGGTACGATCTGGTGGAGGCATTAAAGGCTAACGGTGAGAAGGAGCATCCCTGGGCAGGAGCGCCGGGTCAGTAGCTTTCCTCATCTTCTGATCACTCCCAGAGCAACAGGCCTCTCTGGATGCATCACTCACCAATTTAGAAGCCAGGGTACAGGTCTGAAAACTCAGTGGGATCAAAAAACATAGGGGTGAGGATTCAAGTTCATTGCCCTCAACCCCTAAAGTCTATTGTATGCAAACTGAGCATAACCCCCTCATCACTCCTCTTCCCAATGCCTTGGTCAAGTTTCTTGCATAAGGAGAGAAGAATGATTGAATTTAACATTCCAGGGGTCTGTTATATCCTGAACCATATGCTCGTAAGCCGAGGGATTTAATAGCTGCAATCAATTAAAGCACATATTGTTGGAATGCAAACTTTCTGCCCAGAAATCAAGGGAGGAAATTACATTGCTTTGCAAAGAGGAGGGAGGGAAAAAACCCTCTTTACATCCACAAAAGCCTTTTCTTAATCCTTCAAGAGAAAGAAAGCACCCGTGGCAAGTTCCACGGGTTCCAGTTTGGCTGTGTTTCCCTTGAGTGCAGCTGTCTCATACACCCAGAAGAAAACAGGGCAAGAAGCTTTCGCTTGATGAAGTTGCTCTGTTTGCCCTGAGGTGAAGAATGTTCCCTCCCTTCGTTATGTTCAGTTGGAGGAGCTGCTGCCCTTTCTTCTGGTGCTGACCCTGCATTTGCCTTTGGAAGGTGACCTGACAGCAACTGTGGTCAAAATGCACCAGGAGACTTAGGTACCAGACTGTGGGGTGTGAGTTGCGCAACGCCACCTAGTTTCATCCACTATTTCCATAGAAGTCATACTTCCACCTGAAGAAGGCAGATCTGGTTTCTGAAACAGAAGGACAACCTTGGGATACTTGAGATCTAAAGGGTTGTGTTAGACATGAAGGAGCTTCCGGGCTGGCTGGGGCAGACTGCAGGCTGCACTGATCACTTAGCATGTGTGTTGGCCCTGATAATTCCTTGGCCTTGTGAGTTAAGCAGCCCAAATCTCCTTCCTAATGTTTCAGCAGAAAAATAATAAAGAAATCTCACAGGAACAGATAACATAATTTAGCCCTACAAAGGATCTTACACAGTGCCCTGAAAATCATAGTCTGAATCTAGACTTCTAGAACCTTCTCTACTCCAGCTTTCTCCATTCAAATCCCACCAGTCCTTCCGGCACAGCTCATGTGCTACTATCTCCAGAAAACACACTGAAATTCCTCCCATCAGCACTAATCTCTCATTTCTCCCTTCTCTGCGTTCCAGGGTATTTTACTGACCTTTTCTTCCACGTCAATGTTTAAGATCATCAGCTACTTGAAGGTCAGGATCTATATCTCACTAATCTGGGACTTATCCCCAAAGAGCTTAACACAGCGTCTAACACTCAATTAATGGCTGTATGAAGTCAAACACTCTGCCGTATATGTGAACAAGTTCAGCATTAATTATCCAAACTTTCTTCAGGTCTATAAGCCTCATATCCTAAGGGAGACAGACCTACTACTTAAATAGCTAAACTTAGAATGAACACAACTTCATAATGAGCTCTCAGTGGTCCTCTTTAATAGGGAAGATCGAAATGCATAGTATGAAAAACCATGACTTTTTGAGATTTCATGCAACCAACAGTGATCCTTCTGTATAAAGAGAAGACAAAGAAAAATGACTTTTTTCAAGACCTCAGTAAAAGCAAGAAAGCTCAATTGTAACAACTAAGAGGGGTGTTTCCTGGGTTGAGAGTCTTCTCTAACTGGCAGCAGAGTGAGGAATCCTTACAAAGTCTCTAGCTACTCCAAATTATGGTCAGTGTAAGGAGGGATCCAATCATGTAGTACTTCATCTGATGGCTTAGTTCTAAGTCACCTTCCATGGACTTTGCGGCTATGCTTGTTTGGGAGGGGGAGGGATGCATACTGAAGGCATTGACGTGGGTGGGCATACAATTCATAAGCCCCTGGCTTTGAATAATGAACTTATCTCCAGGTTCATTATCATGCTCACTCATCCTAACCATTTCTCTGGGGCAAGAACTTTTTAGATGAGAAAACCGAGCTATGGGAAAATCATATAACTTGTCTAGGACCAGACAAGTTGAACTGCTTCACGGCTATGTCTCCAAGGACAGCCAGAGTCGCCCCCCACTCTGGAGGGGTGAAGAGCCAAGTGACTGCCAGGCATCTTTTTTCCATTGGACATTACATACATACTCTCATACACACACACACACACACACATATGCTCCAAGCATCAGCCCTANCACACACACACACACACACACACATATGCTCCAAGCATCAGCCCTAGAACAGGCCCAGAATTCAGTATTCTCTATTTCAGTGGTTTAAAAAAAGGAACATCACCACTAAAAAAGGAAACACTCTCTTCTTCATTGATGAATACAGGACAATCATGGTGCTGTCTTTAATTATTGTGTGTGCATGTGAACAGATATGATACAGGGTCATGATATGTGAAATGCGACTCCGAATGGGGCAGTCTTCGCTCAGCTGGGATTTTTGGTATTTACAAAGAGAAGTGTTGTTGGACTTTTCTGACTCTTCAGTTCACTCCTAGGAATTCATCTCCAAGACTGACCTTGAGGGTGACCTCTCTGGCTTATCCCTAAAGACCTCAGATGAGACAGTACAGCCAGTTCTGCTCTGGGTTCTGCCCTCCAGAGCCTCGTGGGCCTGGGAGTGTCAGTGGCCTTGGTGCTTTACTTACGTCGTCACCCTCACAAAGCATACTCTTCTATAAATGTAGACAATCTCGGTGGCAGATTTATTCTTTTTGCTCTCTTTATTTTTCTCAAAATATAACACTGGGCTGGCAAGCGTGGGGGCTCCGCTCCAGTTGCTTGAGTGAGTAAATGAAGGAACAAGCAAATAAAGGGCCCTTGTTTGTGGCGAGATAGGGCTTCTCCTCAGGGCTGAAGATAGGTTCTCCTTCAACGAAATGGTAAATGGAACTGTTTCCTTGGACTCGATTCTGCTTCAGTTACATTCTCCTTTGTGTAGAGAGTTGCGACCGGTGCCCGCCTTGCAGTGAATTGGGGGCAGGCGGCCTAATTTGGCCCCGGATAGAGCCTTGAATTCTATGGGGAGTCAGGGAGGTCTTCGCAGAATAGCTTCCATTCCAGCGACATTCTAAAAGAGGCGTAGACGCAGCGGAGGACGGATGCTCTGAGCACACAGAGCCCTGAAGGGTGAAGCGTGGAGTTGTACAAAACCCTGGCATGATTAGGAAGATGGTGAAATTCAGTGTCTAAGGGCAGCACAGGACTAGCCCAGCTATGGGCGAAACCAAACGTGCGTGTCAGGCTCGGTGTTCTGGAGCTCTCTCTTCCTGGAGCAGGGTGGCCCGGGACCAGCCGCTCAGAAGAGGCGTCTACTGTCTGAGTAATGTGCTGCCATTCATTTTACCCACGCATCAGCCAACTAGATGTCTGAGGCCACCACATCCTTTAAGATTTAAACATAACTTCCCCTGATGGGAAACCAGCATCCCTCCCTAATCTCTGCGGTTTCTCCAAACGCCACTGACTCCTCCTTCTTGCTTCGGCCATATCTCATCTTCTTCGTCTGCCAAGCACCATCTTGCAAACCTGATTCCTACATTCCCCACCCCCCCACCCCACCAAGGCACCACGGGCATAAGACCATCTACATAGGGGCTTGAAAAAGTTTAAAAGTACAGGGGTGAGTTACAGCGCAGGCCACATCCTTGTCATTCCTGCTCCTGGGAGGTGCCTGAGGCCCTCTGCTCAGGTGGGCCCAGGCAGTCTGCGGACAGCTCACATCCACTCTCTCCCGCCCATCCTCTGCTGACTGCCCGCAAACCCTCCATCCCTACTACTTTGCTCAGGCAGAGCAATTTGGCTTATCCAGTCTGTCACTTAATAATTGCAAAGGATCTGTGTCCTGGTAGGTCTTCCTCACCCGCCACATTCTTGAAGGGCAGTGTGACGGGGGCTCCCCAATTTGATGTAGAGATTCGCTTCCGGTGCTGCTGATGTTCTTAGTGGCATTGCTGGGGACCGTGATTTTACTCCATCAGTTTGGGGCCAAATGAAAAGACACATCAAAGATTCCCTCCTCTTCTGAAGATTGCAAAACCCTCCCGTCTCTAGAATGTGTAAACAGAGCCATGGTAACTGCAGGGAAATTCTGACTCCCGTCGGTCAAACCCTGGGCCTTTGTGTTGTCTTTGCTGTTGTTGTTTGAGTTTGGCAGGCAAGCTCGGGTCAGGGGATTACACAGCAGGCTTGGTGGAGCAGAGCGAAGTCCTGGCATTTCCTGTTGTGGGGAGGCCGGCCCCTGCTGCACATGCTCACATGCTCGGCAGAGCGGAGACAAGAGCCCACAGCTAGTCCGTGGCGGGAGGGACGACATGAGGAAGGGCAGCTCCGGGTGCAGAGAGGGGGAGGTCCCTGGACAAGGCATCAGGGAACAGGACCAGAGCCTCGACTCCACTGGTCCCTTCATTTCTCCGGATCTGACTGTACAATGAAAAGGCTCCAGTAAATGGTCTCCAGTGTTTGTACTCCTGTTCTTTAAAAAAAAAAAAAAATTAGGAGACTCCTAAGATCATTTCAGCTCCCTGTTGAATAAATCGGCTTTAGTCCTGGAGTTTCTTATGTTCTTGGTGCTGCTGTGTTCATTTTTCGGTGATATTATTTCATTTCTCTCCTTTGGAAAACTGCATGAGACCAGCCGTGAAGCCGTATTTCATATATGACACAGAGACACCCACCTCTAGGGATGGTTTAACCGTATGTGTAAGATACCGAAGGCTTTTGGTTTAACATCCTAAGCCTTCTGAAATTCTCTCACAAGGTAAAATACTGTGAACTGATATTGGGGCTCTTTGGTTTTATCATTTTATCATCTTACAGTCATAAAGCATCAAAATGAGCAGGGACAAGGGGGGAAGGAGAAAAGTAGCATTTATTTGATAGCATCAAATGCCTGGAAAAGCAAAACCTGAAGGACAAAACCCAGAACTTTGTTGACACTGAGAAACAAACGAGAGTAAGCTTCCCTGGGCTCAAATGCAGTTCTGCCACCCACGAGCAGGGTGACCTGAGTCCCCAAACCCGCTCTATTCCTCCTCCCTAAAGCGGACATAATAGCATCCCTACCGGGCTGCCCGCTGTGAGATTCAAAGGTTAATGCACGTAAAGCACTTGGAAGAGTGACCGACACATGCATGTAAAGGCTTCGTAATTGAGCTGTGGTTATCGCCAACTCGGTACCTGTTTATCGACCACCTCCTGTGCACCAGGCTCCGTACCAGACCTAGAATACAAGGGCAACAGAATCCACTCTGTGCTCAGGGCTCACAGTCCCATGGTGAAGAAGGACAGATCTGTTTTAAAAAGACAGAGAGACCAACCCAAGTATCAGCTGCCAAGATGTTGCAAATCCCCCGGTCTGCTGTGATTATGTCCTTTAAGATCTATAAAATGTTTTAAATTTTTTTAAAAAAAGCCTGCCCGTCCCAAGTGCAGCAAGTCACCCAGAGAGTCTTAATGCATTAATGTGTTATCGCTTTGCTACATCATCTCTGGATCTCTGTCCTGCTGATGACTTGTCCTTGTCGGTTCCTTGCCTCCCGCATGGGATGCCCCTTTCCGCACACTGATAGAACTATCCCCACCGAGGACTCCACTCGGAGTCCTTGACTCCCTGGTACCACCAACACAGACTGTGGGAAGCAGGCTTGTTCTCGGCAATTGCAGCCTCTTTGGCGTATTCTTCTGCTTTGCAGAGACTCCTTTTTCAGCTTCCGTTTTTTTACCCAGGAGGGTAATCCCTCCACCACCCTGTAGTCCCTCTGTGACTGTAGATGGTGATATTTTTCTCCCCTCAGCAGGAATAATTTTGGTGCCAAGATAAGGAGCAGTTTTGCTAATTATCCTTCCCTTTTCCATCCATAAAGTTACAAGTTCCTCTTGTTTTCTCCCTTCATCTTAAAAAATACAGTAAGCGCTAACTTGGCTCACTGAGTGAAGTTGCAGACACTGAGTTAACTGCTTTATTTGAATCATTTCATCTCATTTGTTTGTAAATTCAACAGATAATTCGTAGGTACCTCCCACATGCTAGATGCCACTCAAAAAGCTGAAAATGCGATGATAAACATGACAAATAAACAGAAGCTTCCATGGAACCCTTACATTCCAGCCTGGAGAGACCAACAGTAAATACATATCAAGCCATGTTAGGATCCATTATGGAAACTGAAACAGATTGATGGGGTGAAGAGACTGGGCCTACTTTAGAAGGATGTCCAGAGAAGGCCTCTCGAGGAGTGATAGGAAGGAGCCAGCCAGGAGAAGAACAGGAGGGAAGCATTCCTGGGCAGGGGGACAGCTTGTGTGCAGGCCTCGAGATAGGAATGTGCTCAGTGTCTGAGGGACAGAGAGAGGGCAAGCAGGCTGGAGCACAGGGAGGTAGAGTGTGGTAAGGAAGAAGGCTGGAGAGGTGAGCTAAGGCCAGAGCTTGCAGAGCAGAGCTGGGGTCGAGATTCTCTGCTGCTCTGTGGAGAATAGACTGTCGACGAGCAGTCCGGCAGGGAGGCCGGTTAGGTGGCTACTATAGTATCTTGGAGAAGGTGTAGGGGACTTGGGACCAGTGGGTGGGGTGGGGGTGGAGGTGCGGGTGGAGAAGTCACAGATTTGGGGTCTTTTAGAAGTAAGGTCAACAGAATTTGCTGGCAAACTGAGATGAATTGGGGGAGGGCCAGTGGGGGAGAGAGAGGGTTCAAGAGGGGCTCCAGACAGTGGGGAAAGTGGAGGAAGAGCAGTTTAAGGTGAGGATGTGGGGAGACTCCTCTTGGATGTGGTATTCTTGAGATGGTTATTAGTCCCTTGAGAGGAGACATCAATGTCAAGTCAGCGTTTGGGTTCAGAGGAGTTGGGGATGAAGATATAAACACGCAAGTCGTCAGCACATGGATGGAATTAGATGAAATACCCTGTGAAGGGGTAGAGATGCACAAGGGAACGGGTCCCAGGATTGTGCCAGCACCCAACCAGGTCGTTCTGCTTTTACCCCCACTTTACAGATAAGGAAGATAAGCTCAGATGGGTAAGATGACTTGCCCCAAGGAAGGCCCCAGGGGTAACCCAGGCAGTCGACTCCCATCACTTTGCCAAAGTGGACGTGGACATAGACCAGTTGTGCTTTGCTTCCTTCATGTATGACACTCTTTCTGCAGGAAGAAGATGATGACGGTCTGCCCAAGAAAAAGTGGCCTACCGTAGATGCCTCTTACTATGGTGGGCGGGGCGTTGGAGGCATTAAAAGGATGGAGGTAAGAACACAGCTTCATGTACTCACATCAATGTGCCAGCCACCAGATAAAACTGGTGAAAACTCATACTTGAGGTCTGATGGGGATGTGGATTATATAACGCATCAGATGGAGAGATGGCAGGTATACCCCTTTGATGGTGCACCCCCATACCTTGCCCACCATTGAGTCAGAGTAGTTTGCTCATCTGCTCAAGCCCCTTGGTTGTTTCCTCTCTCACAGGAATAAAATCTGAAGTTTTTATCTGGGACTGCAGGGCCTTTGCACATGCTGTTCCCACAGCCTGGACAGTTCCTCCCCTAAACATCCATCTGCCCAGCTTGCTCTTTCTGCTCCTTCAACCCTTCTTCTTTCCCTTTTTCCACACCCTCCTCTTCCCCGGCCCTCAAAACCCAAAGGAATTGAGGAGTGGGTAGCATTCACACTACACATCACCCATGTATGTATGACGCCCATTCTCCAGGTACTTTATTTTGTCATTTTACTTTATCATATGTTATTTATTTTAGGTTCGTTGGGGAGAAAAGGGTTCCACAGAAGAAGGTGCTAAGTTGGAAAAGGCAAAGAATGCCAGAGTCAAGATGCCGGAGCAGGAATACGAATTCCCCGAGCCTCGGAATCTCAACAACAACATGCGGCGGCCCTCTTCCCCCCGGAAGTGGTACTCCCCGATCAAGGTGTGTCTCTCTCTCTACTCAGAAATCTATCATCACTCTTGACAAGACACTTACATAGGAAGATCAGACTCTTAACATGATCAAATATCCAACCAAATTCCAGATTATCACAAAGGAACACATTTCTAAAATCATGGACCTAAAAGTATAGGTATTTACTTGCTCTATTTTGACAATATCAAGGCTGAGACTAGGTTTTTTAAAATCACCTTGGCAAACTGGTGGAATGCAAGTGGACTAGGAGTCAGGAGACAGGTAGGAACCCTAGAAGATCACTGTGCATTTCTATAATAGCTCACTTCATTGGTAGGCAGTTCCACTAACCAAAATGGCAGCATTGCCCTTGATGCCTTATCTGTCTTCCTCTTGCCATAGCACAAGCCCAGCCCCCTTTATCCAAGCCTCCTTCCAGCCTTTCAGGTGTTGGCCATGGAGCTAGGACTCACTCTTTCTGGCTGTGAGCAAAACCCCTTTTTTTCTCCACTATCCCTCTTCCCGTCCACAGCTCCAGAAAGTAAACCTCGTTGGCTTCTTAGGAAGTGAAAGCCATAGAAGGTAGTTAATGCTTCCTGAAGGCTTCTTTTCTCTTCCTCTTGTTCTTCCCCTTCTTCTATACTGCACACAGAAACTGGACCAATTCCAAGGCCACAAGTGAAAGATCCCGTGTGAGAGCCAGCTCTCGTCATGCACGGGCACACATGCACCCACATGGCCTTTACCCCTCTTCCAATGAGAGTGAAAGTAATATTCATCATTCATTAAGTTATTTGCTAATCTTAGAACAGCCCTTGTCCTATGAAATCAAAGGAAATACTCATTTTAAACAATGCAGTGAAATGTCATTGGTAGACGTTTCATCTCAGCCAAGCTAGTTCGTGCTCCCACTGACTGTATTTTCATTTTGGTTTGCTGTGTTTAAAGCAAGGAGATTCTTTTTTAGGATAAGTTCCCCCCTGCCCACCCCCGCCTCAGGGCAATGGCTTGAACTCTGGAAAGATGTGGGCGAAACGTAGCTTGCTTGCCTAACAGCTGTTTGCTTCTAATTATTTTCTCATGCAGAACATGCAATGGCGTGCATGCATGTGCAGACAGGAAGGAGCCAAGCAGAGTCTCTGAGCTGAACAAGAAAGGGAATTTTCTATTATGTCGTTTTTAGGAATCTGTACCTTGTGACTAACATGACATACTTGGTTATAGCCAGGTTTTCATTTCTGTAATCTTGGATTTGGAAAGAACGTTAATTCTGTTTGAAGATTCCAGTTTCTGCTTGAGAGCATGTTAGTCCTCTGCTAACTGGTGGTTTAGGACTGAGTTTTATGAAACAAATAGGGATAGAGAACGACTAGATTTAGAAATCTGAAAACATTCCCAACACCCACTTGGAATTAGGTCAATTCAACAAGCATTTGTCGTGCTGGGCACTGCCAGATAGTAAGCATACAAAGGTTCTCAAACCTGGGTGGGTATCAGACTTACCCTGAGACCTTTAAAAATACAGATTCCCAGGCCTCGTGACTTAGCGTCACGCAAGAAGTTTTCAAAGGCACACGGGCCATCATCACTTGCTCACTTTTTCTCATCCAGTGAAACTCCTTCCCCCTCCCCCTGTGCCCCCTTTTTAACATCCAAACTCCCTAATCCATACCCTTCTGTTGCCCCCAATTACTCTTCCTTCCAAACCCCTGCTCTCAGGCCTCCTCCTTAGTCACTGGGTTCAACTGCTGGTTCTCATAGTGTGGTCTGTGGGCCAGCAGCAGCAGCAGCCCCCAGGAACTTACTGGAAATGCACATTCTCGGGCCCAACCCAGATCTACTAACTCCATGACTTTGGGGGTGGGACCCAGCGAACTGGGATTGAACAAGCCCAGTTAAGAAATTGTCACTGAAGGTTCCAGCCAGGCTTCCATAGGAGGCTCCCTGAGGGCAGGAATCTTGGCACTTGGCCAAGAGACCATGACCACACCTCAGAGATTTGCCAGAAGTTCCAGCAAGCGGGCCCACGTTAGAGCTCGCAGCCCCTTTTTTACCACAGACACAACTGCTAGATTCGTGTGAAGTGGTTGAGAATCTGAATGTCCAGGAAACCCCAAACAGCCAGATGGAAAAGACCTGTGATGCTGGTGGACGGGCCAAGGCCCTCAGCAGGACTGCCCTCCTCTGACCTGGGAAAGGTGACTGCCATCCTGCTGGTGGGGCAGCTCAAGCCAACGTCTGCTCAGCTCACTCTATACAAAAGCCCGCTGGTGTGACTGCCCATGCTTGAGTCTTCTCCCCACCAGATTGGACCCCCTGGAGGCACCAGGGATGCCTACCTCATCTTTAGCCTGTGGTAGACAGCACAGTGCCTGGCCCAGCACAGGGACTCCAGCGTCTCTTGTTAAAGAGCTGACATGAAGGATGAGGTAGGAGACCACCCCAGAGCGCGCTGCCGGTTAGACTGTCTCCTGTGATGCACACAGATCACGTTGGCACCTTCAGTCCGAAGAAGGTGGCATTCTTCTTGCCATCTCTTTGAGGAGAGGAGAGAAAAAGAGGTCATCATATGTGTTTATGGGCTGGATGGTTGACGGAAGGGTAGAAACAAGGAGGTTTCAGAATAGAAGCCCAGAAAGGAATTCAAAAGTAAAATTGTCTATCTCTCCAGAAGAAGGGCAGACTTGCTACAACTTCCAAGTTCATACCGTTGAACAAGTCTCATGCTCCGTGATGAGCCCCATCTTCGCCACAGTGCCTGTGGACATCACCGGGCCTTGGAAAAACATTTAGCCTCATGTAGTACCATAAACTCAGCTTCCCTGAGCCCTCTGTCTGGATTTGTCCCGGTCTTGGCAGGAAACAGAAGCACACTCAAGAGGGTTGAACTTTTGGTGAGGGCAGGGTTAAAGGAATTCACAGAGATCGCCATGCATACAGGGACTAGCAACAGTAGGAGCTCTTGCACCCCTGGGCCTAAAGGACAAGGAGGGGAGATGGCATCATTGGAGACAGTGGCCAGGAGAGGAGGCCACCCATTGGGAGCTGTGGCCATAGAGAGGGAATCAGCAACCCAAATCTGTCCTACCACCTGTTTTTATATGGCCCACAAACAAAGAGTGGTTTTCCTTATTTTTAAATGGTTATGTAAGTTTCTATATAATATCCTAGAGTTTGTCTTTTGAGGTACAAAGCCTAAAATATTTACTCTTTGGCCCTTTACAGAAACTGTTTGCAGATCCCTACCCTATAAGAACGCAGCCACTGAAGAAGGCAGGGGGTCAGGGAGGGAACCAAAGGAATGAACGCCCCCACCTCTCCCTCATCTTGCCCTCATCTCCTCTGGTACCACCTACTGACCAAACCAAAGGGAAACCCGATGGTGTTATCTGTAGAGGGCAGGCTTCTAGGGCATAGAGCTAGGAAGGCAGAGAAAGGGAGAGAGTGGATGGGCGCAGGCAGCTCAAGGAGAATGACCACTCTACTCTCTGCCACCACTATAAATAGGGACAATACTCCCACCTAGTGCAAAACTTTTAAGAGACACTGGGAAGACCCTTAGTTCCCCCAGTGAAAGTAGTCAGAATCATATACCTCTTTAAATGTATTGCATTTAACTCACTTTTTTCATGCATTTTATGAAATAGATATGAGGAGCAGAGAAGCAGGTGAGTGCATTTGCTAAGCAAACCCAGTGGGGACTCATCAAGAGAAGAAGTCCACAATGGGTTTCCCCCCGCCAGTCCCCAGTCTAATTTAAGGCACTGACCACAGCAGCCATACTTCACCCTTTCCTCATTCCAAGCTCATGACCAGGAAATTTTCCAATATTTGGCCTTAATTTGCCTTTGCTTAGTTTTCACCCCCTGGATTGACAGCACCCCATGCTTCTCATTAAATTGGGACTGACCATTTCAGACAAGTTAAGTAATGCCCAGATAGATGGCCTCCAGACAGATTAAAAGCAGGACTGTTTTCAGGTTTGCTGGAAGGCTTGCAGCCTCTAGAGAAACCATTTTCTCCCTCTCCAGTAGCTCCTTCACATGACTGGAAATGACAGAAACGACAGCTGAAGGACAAAAGTCAGACCCTGGATGGCCAGGCAGTCCGGCTGTTCTTTGCAAGACAGCCAGACCGTGAAGGAGCAGAGTCTGCCATACTACTCTCAGGGCCTGGGAGGGGGCGATCTTCTGTTCTGCTCATTTTCTATCAGGCCAGCCTTCATCCCTGGCCTAAAGCAACTTGACCTTGTAATCAAGCCACATTTCTACCCACATTCAGAAACTGTACTGGACGGAGCTGTATGTAGCCCAGTAAGACACACCAAAGCCTGAAGTGTTCTCAGATGGGCCTCTGATGTGGAGCAGACTTTTTGTCCCCCTCTGGCTACTTTTTATAATAGCTCCAAACTTTTTTAAAACAAAGACCAAAACTCAAAAGGAGCAAAGCAAAAAGTACCCTGTGTGAGTGTGTGCACGTGTGCGTGTGTGTGAGAGAGACAGCGTGTTTCCAACATTATTCATTCATCTATTTCATTTGAAGAGAAGCAAGGGTCACAATATTTACCGTGTATTTGAAGGTGTAAAAATTCCGTGTTAGTCTCTAACAGCCCTATCGTTGAACTCCCTTCAAAATTCTCAACCTCTGACTAACTTCCAAGCAGCTAAGGAGACAAACCAGAAGAGGAGACACAGCTGTTGCCTGGCCAAAATTTAGAAAAGGAGAGAAAAGGAAGCACAGCCACAAACCCCAGTCACCAGGATGCTTTGAGTGATGGCCGCATAAACATTCCTGGCCCTGTTTTGTTGTTTAGGAAGAAACAAAAACTAGAGTTGACATAGAACTCTGTTTGCCTGCTTTGTGGATTCGAAGTCTGTCTGAGCCTGAGTCTAGTTTGGGAGCCTGGAATTGGTAAATTTCTCATTTTATAGTCAAAATGTGTCAACTTCCTATGAAAGAAAGCTATACTTAAATGTCAGCTCATATAGTCTGACAGGGGGTCCTGAGGGTAATGGGAAAATCTCTGTTTCAGCTTCCCAGCAGCTGTTGGGCGTTTCTCCCGGGGAGGGACCAGTGCCTTGACATGCGCCCTATGGACAGGCCTGTGTGTGATGGACACTCAAATCCGAGATAAACAGTGGAGTCAACTCAAAGGTCCCTCCCTCCCCAGACTTTGGGTAAAGCCCAAGGGTTGGTGGGGGAAAATCCCCTGAGACCTTTCATGCCCCAAAGGGATATTATCAGTAACCTCATTAGCTGCTATCTTGAAATGACAGGTTTCTACCCACATTCAGAAAAATAAAGGCTCCAACAGCCTTTGTTACACACTTCTCCTTGACCTCAAAGAGTGATTTTTTATCCTCTTCTTGGTTATAAACACACTTATTCTAAAACTTACTCCAGCTCTTGCGTAAAAAGCTACCTGCTGTAGGAGCAGAAAAAGGCGTTGGAAGTGTCAGTTACACAGATTGTTTCCTGTGCCCCAGAGGTGGGACTCAGGACCTGCAAGTACTACTAGGACTAACTAACTAGTCTCACCTTGGCCAGAGGAGCCTAAGGACAGCAGCTCACCCGGATGAAGCCCTCCCCTGGGTGAGACATATACTGTAAGTTGGGCTCAATTCCAAAGGCTTTCCATGCACTCGCTCCTTTATTTCTCATATCAACCCTCAGAAGTAGAAATTCCTACTACTCCCATTCACAGAGGGAAAAATTAAGGCACAGAGAGGTTAGATAACTTACCTAAATTCATACTGCTAGTAAGATGTTTCTTGGTTTATTTTATTAACAGCAAAGCATCCATTCAAGCTAACAATGAAATCCATTATTAATCAAACAGGAGAGAGGACTGGGAACCTGAAGGTAAAAGACCAATCAGGAAACTGTTCACAGGATGAGTGACAGGTGATGAGGGCCGGAGCCAAGGCAGTAGTCATGGAGACAGTGGGACAGGGTGGACAGGAAGCAGTGAGAGGAGAGCTGTGACAGAGAGAATGGCCATGAGACACGGTTGAAGTCGAATATGAGGAGCTGGCCGAGGGAGAGGACGTGACAATGATTCTCTGGTGTCTGGCTTGCCCGGGGGAGACGTCGGAGGTGCCAGGAACCAAACAGGATGTACAAAAGGGGGAGCAGGTTGGGGAAAGATTTTTCAGTTTTCACTACCTGTGCTACATCTGCGTGACAACTAAGATTTGGTAGGTAATTGGATCTGGAGTTCAAGAGAGGTCTGAGCTAAAGGTAGAATTTATAAGCCATCAGCAGAGAGATGGTGAGAGCCCCCAAGTGGAACACTCAGCCTGAGGGAGAGGCTGGAGGAGGGCCGAGGGGAGCACCAGGTGGAGGCTGGAAAGGACTAAGCTGAGAGGTAGGAAGGAGGAGGCAGAGGCTGGAGGCCACACTGAGGCCAAGGGAGAGTGTGCAGAAGGGAGAGGCCCAGTGCATGAGGTCTCAGAATCAAGCAAAAGGAGGCCCAGCAGTGGCCAAGACATTTGGCACTTGGGATCCATGGGTGGCCTGAGTGGGTGCAGCTCTGCTGGAGTGTTGTGGCCACCAAACACTGCCAGACAGGCCAGACCACAGTGGGCTGGAGGGCGATGAGAAGTGTGGCCTGGGGGAAGTGGCGAGGGGGTTGAAGGAGCACAGAATGGAGGACCAGTGACGTTCACACTATTGGATTCTTACACTCTGCATTACGTTCTTTTCCATCTTTCTACAGAGCCTTCCAGATGATCATTTTAATGACTTGCCCATGATCATACATAATATTTAATAAACACTTTCTATGAGACGAGTATCTAACTCCAATATCTAATTGCAGGCCTTATAACAAGTCTATAGGGTAGATGGTACCATTGGGGTCCATTTTAAAGATGAGAAAGGTGAGGCTTAGGGAAACGAACCAGCTTGCCCAAGGCCGTAGACCTGGGAGGGGCAGACCCAGAATGCAAACTCAGGCTGTCTGAATCGTCCCTTTGTGCTTAAGCATCACACTAGGGCCCACGGCCACCAGAAAACCTGACTTACTACGGACTCTCGCGGTGTGACACATCTACGTGGTCTCTGCTCTTTTGCTCTGCGTGTAGCTTTAGCTTTAAGTTTCGGCAACTATTCTTCCAGCCCCGTCTTATGGCTCCTCGTGTGTGAAGCAGTTGAGTGATTAGTACACAGAACGCTGTGGGTGGGCTGATTTGCAAGGACAAATACTGGGCGTCCCCCAAAATAGGGAAAGAAAAGAGGCATTCGTCCAGGAAACCCACCTGGTTTTATCCTGAAATATAAATGCTTATCCTAAGGAACCTTAAAGGAAAACATGTAACTGGTGATTGAAATGGTTTAAGACAAAAAACCATGCTGAACACAGCAGCAGTCCCATCCAGCTTTCTAAAATCATTTCAAAATATTTTTAGAGGCTTTCGTAAACACTTTGCCAAAAGAGATGAGAAACATGACACTTAGCAAGACGAAGTTTAACCCACAAGAACTTGAGCAAGAGTTGATAGAGGTTCAAGAGCAGGCTTTTTTGTATTTGATTATAACCCGCAGGAAAACAATGTCAACACATGAAGTCTTCAGGGTGATATTCTTAAATTGATGCTTCCGCTATAAAAGCTTTGTGTCAAGCAACTTGAAGGGCTCTGGACTTCCCCCGCCTTTCGGCACCATCCTGTAGAGACCAGCTGATGGCCTTCAAACGTGCCTCACTGAGACCCCAGTAGGAAGTCCAGTGTGGCCCAGTGTACACTTATGTGTGCCTTGTGCGCACACACAAACACCCACCGGTACACACACCCAGACACATTGAACTGATACGAATTTGTCACAAGGTCATAGTGACCATCACCATGTGCAAGTGACTCGAGTATTTTCTTCCCTCTTCTATTTTATTTCTTAAACTTTCTGGTCCTAATACACAGAATTGTTTCCTGAGGACTTGAAGAGTTGCAACCCAGAGTTTAGAAACCCTACTCTAAAGGATCTAAGTTGAAGTACTCCAGCCAGAAGATGTGCACGAGGAAGAATCTACCGTTGGTATAATAGAGAGTCCATGAGCTTCGGAATTACACAGCCGTGGGGTCCAATCGCACCTCTCCAACTTACAAGCTGTGTGTCTAAGCATTAGTTGTCAGTCTGACCTTCCGCTTCCTCTCCATAATCTTTTTGGACTTTGGCAGAAGACCCTTGTGAAAGCACCCAGCCCAGCAATTAGAAGCACTGAATTCATTCATGTATCCAACTAGTATTTACTGAGCTCCAGATGCTCCCCTAGGAGTTAACAAACCCAGTGACACCGCTGCTTTGCTGGAGTTGACACTCCGGTTGGCAGAGACAGACGATAGGCAAATAAACATAGAATATGTCAGGGATTAATAAGGGCCCTTGCCGCGGTAACAAGCTACCAGTAACTTAGTGACTTGAAACAACACCAATGTATTATTTTACAGCTCTGGAGGTCAGAAGCCCAAGATAGGTCTCACTGGGCTAAAATCAAGGTGAGACCAGGGCTCCATCTCTTTTGGAGGCTCTAGGAGAGAATCCATTTCCTTGTCTTTTCTAGAGTCTAGAGGCTGCCCACATTCATTGGTTTCTGGCCCCCTTCCCACTCCAAAGCACCCGTTTGTTGAACCTTTCTCACAGGTATCACTCTGACTCTCCATCTGTTGGCACAACTTCTCTGATTCTGACCTCCCCGCTCTATGAAGGATCCACATGGTTATACTGGGTCCACCTGCATAATCCAGGATAATCTCCCCATCTCAAGATCCTTAACTTAATCACATGTGCAAAGTCCTTTTTGCCCTGGAAGTTAACATATTAAGGGTTAATAGAGCAAAGCTAAATAAATGTCATTGTTTCCTCCTGTATTTGCAGCAGAGGAAATCAACCTCATTCAGCATGGCTAGGGAAGGAGAATGCCCAGAGGCATTAGAGTCCCTTCATCAGACACTGAAAACTTCAGCACTCACAGACGCACTCCTCTCAGAGTCAACCCATTGCCTACAACTCCAAAGGGGTTGTGATTTGGGGCAATCTGGGATGTTTGGTTATCTGTCCCTTGAGCCTGGGATTCCTGAACAAGTCACAGGTGCTGAGTGAGCCTAGGGGACAACGAGGGATCTGCATCCCAGGGCCTTTCATCGGTCTTGCTCCATTGACATTTCTGTTTAGTAATTTTCCTGAATTTGTCATCATTGCTTCATTCATGAACCCTGGGCATTAAGTGGGAAGAAAAAACTTTAGTGAAAGTTGAAAGATAGACTTGTGGCATGAGGATATGCCCAGAAATGTGGTAAAAGCAAAATCTGAGAGCCTGAATGAGTCTCTGTGTTTGCAGATTTGGGGCTGCCCCCAAGTCCCAGCTATACCCTGCATGTGCATCAGGGTCTCTTCTTCTACGTTCCTGCAGGCCCCTGAACTTAGGGCCCGGAGAGCCCCTTAGCCTGTTACAACCACATTGCCGGTGGTGTGTTATTCACATGACTGAAGAAGTATGGAAAGTTCTACATGTCTGTGCTGGCAACTGCTCTGGTTTCATTTGTAATCTTAGTGCATTCATTTTTGTTTTTGTCTTTTTCAGGGAAAACTGGATGCCTTGTGGGTCCTACTAAGGAAAGGATATGATCGTGTGTCTGTGATGCGTCCACAGCCAGGAGACACGGTAGGATTCATTAATGGTGTCACACACACATTGTTTTTCTCTCTCCCTCTGACTTCACTGAACTAGAATAACTCCAGATATATCCAGCTGTTACTTTATGTTGTGAAAATCAGATACTAATTCTCAAAATTCTGGTTTCTATAAGACTTTGAGTATTGACTTGTTTTTTCTGGAAAGGATTTTGACCTAAATAAGTCAAGTTAAACTTCCTAGGACTAGAGCTTCTTAATTGATAGGTACTGTGAGTGAAAGAGACAGGGCTGGCTTGTGCCTAGGCTGTGCCAGGAGAGAGGCCTGCTGCTCCCTAGAGCAGTGGCCAGAGGTAACCAACAAGATGCCAGCCACAAGATGGGGCAAGGAAACGAGGGCCACAGAAAACTCCCACCATCTTCCAGCAGGTATTGGGCCCAAGTGGTCCAAGACCACAGGAGGGTCTTCTGACAGTCAGGGACCAAAACGGTCAGGGCCAAGCTTGGAGTGTCTCCAACTAAGAGGAGGCAGAAAGGAGGAGCCAGCCATCTGGCCCATCTTCATTCTGTCAATGAGAAAATGGAGGACAAGAGAAGCTGAGTAACTTGTTCTGTTCACACAGTAACAATGTTAGAAACAACTCCAGTTCTCCTGAAATCACACTGCTGCTCTGTCTTCTTGTAAGAGCTTGTCTCTTGTCCCTATATTTTATAAAACAAAGCTTGGGGCCAATTTCTCCCCCAACTATCAGCAAACTACACCTTCCATCCACTTCTCTAGGAGTCAGACACACTAACCCAAAAGCGAAATAAAGGTGTCTGACTTGGAACTCCTTTCAAATCAGGTAAAGGACTTCTTTCTTGGCAGAAAAACTCCAGGCAAGTTACTTAACCTCTCTGAACTTCAACTTTATAAAGTAGATGACACTTTGGCTGGTTGGAGAAGGTAATGTTTGTGAAGAATTTGGTCTAGTGGTGAACACACAGTAATGCTCAACCAATGGCAAATATAATTGTGATTATTTACTCGGTGCTTTTCTACTGTCTGTGAAGGGCCGATGCGGAAATTCAAGGCATATCACAACTGATGTGTATCAGGCGTACCCGTTTGTTTACCCTGCTCGCTCTTTGACACGGGACAACTGGTAAAACACAAGAGCATAGCTATGAGGCAGGCCCCTCTTCCTTTGCACCTGGTGACAGTGGGTGGTTTGTGGCTGAGGGGATTTGGTCTAAAGTTTCCTACCTGTGCGATTAGCTGCGTCTGCCTCCAGGTTGTGGCAGGGACAGCAGGCAAGTAGGATGTGACAGAAACCAGGTCATATAAATGTGGAGCTGACTTGGCTCTCATGGCATATGGAATTCGTATTTTGTCTGTGAAAGTCCATAAGAATACACTGTGATAGCAAATTTTAAAATACAAACTCTACAGTTAACAGAAATGAGCCCAGGCCATAAACTTTGTACACTCAAGGTGGTATTTGGCCTCATAAGTTAGACATCTGTTTTCCGTGGGAAATTAAGAAGTATTTTTTAGCACGCATGAGACTCACTTAACAGATTAAGAAAAAACAGTAAGATACCTAAACTCAGGTTCAACAGTACTATTTTTTTGTCACAGAATATGCTGGTCATGTGTACAAGCCTGTTTCCTTCAGAGCACCTGAGAAACAGCTCCGCTAAGATTTGTTACCATGCCATCCCCCACAGAGCAGTTTGGCAGAAACAAATTCATAAGCTGAGTCAACCTAAGAAGTTGTAGGGGTTAGTGTGATGGATAAGACACAGGCATCAACACTGTTTGGCATGAAAAGGCCAAAGGGATAAATCCAGCAACAATGGAATGCAAACTGATGGAACGTCTTCTCATGAATCACACCTAAACTGAATCTCCTATTTGTGAATTTTGAATGAAAGTTTGTATTAACATTTGAAGATGTTCTCTACACTTTTGAGAAACATGATAACGCCTTGAATTTTCATTCTCCAATCACACTAAATAACAGATTTGAAGTACAGAAGGTCTGAGAGTTAGGATACATCTGACCATATTCTCAGTGCTGTCCCAAATGGATTATTGTCCCACCTACTATGAAACGGGCTTTCTTTATAGAAATCCTGATAAAATTTTAGACACATAGGACAAACAGATGCCGAGAATTGTGTCCTTGTAGTCATGACGATGGCCCCAGACATCTTGATGTTCGCATGGAGTTACACGAGAAAGGTCACAGAACAGAACAGGTAGGAAGGGCACTTCAAAGCTGCCTTGTGGCAACTCAGGAAAGAGTTCCAGGGGAGGGAGGACTAGGTTGCAGCTTTGTGTACATGCTTGCTCTTTGTTGTTTTGCACAACTGCAGGAGACTCGCTCCGGATCCGCATCACTGGCACGGTGATGACTCTGTACGAATTCCTCAGCACTGATTTATGGGGCTGATTTATGGGCTGACCACATTTTCCATAAACTCAAAATGACTACATCCAGGCATGTGTTTGTGAACAAGAGTCACAGGTTCTGAATTTTTCCTTTAAAACAAAAACAAAAACAAAAATCACCTAATTACATTCTCCATTACATTCTGAATTGTTTCAAACACGTGTTGACCTCACAGAAACCTGGCAGTTCTTCCTTCTCCGTTCCTATCTGCCCCATCCTCCCCAGTTTAACCCACCCTGGCCCTGCAGATGCAGACAGGGCCCACCAACAGAGCCTTTGAGGCTGCCTGCTCAAAGGACTGAGTGCCTCCAGCCTCCACCACAGACTTGAGGGCTGCGGAGGCCCGAGCCCAGAGCCACACCCTTCCCTGGGACTGGCGCCCACCACCTCAGAGCTGTCCAAGCCCCAGGTCAGGGAAAACATGAATGGGACCACAGCAGGAGCCATGAGCTTCCAGTCCACCACCACCCTGGCTTCCTTTTTCTTGTTGGGGTGGGCTCACAGTCCTATTGTTCCTTGGTACCCACCAGGAAATCCCTGGGCCAATATTCAAGAGAAAATGCCAGAAGAAACCACTTAAATAGCAAACCAGTAACACATCTGATCCTAAAATGTAAAGTGTTCACTAAGCATATCAATACCCTTTGCTGAAACCATCCCCCTGCCTCCAGTATATAGCTGTGCTATGCTTTTTCTAAAACACATACTTCAACATGACGTTCTGAGGCTTCAGACTTGCAAGGACCAGAAAAAAGCCCCCCAAAATAGCTTGATTTAGAAAGAACCCCCTAATTTTAAAGGCAGGGATGTAAGGGAACTTCAGAGATCAGGGTTCATGGAATCCAGTGGTTTTCAACCTGATTGAAACTTGTGATCACCTGAAGAGCTTTAAAACATTGACACGGGGGGTGGAGCGGGGAGAGGGGAGGAGGGCTGGGTGATTCAGTCGATTGAGTGTCCAACTCTTGTTTTTGGCTCAAGACGTGATCTCGGGGTGGTGGGATCAAGCCCCGCATCAGGCTCTGTGCTCAGCGGGGAGTTTGCTGAAGATTCTCTCTCCGTCTCTCTCCCCACCCACACTCACTCTCTCTCTGTAAAATTAATAAATCTTAAAAAACAAAAAACAAAAAACTGACCCTCGGATCCCACCCCAAAGGTTCTATTTCATTGATCTGGGATGAGGTCGGCGCATTGGGATTTTAGAAGCTCCCCAGGTCGTTCTAACAGCAACCAGGGTTAAGAATCGGTGATCTGGGGGCGCCTGGGTGGCACAGTGGTTAAGCATCTGCCTTCGGCTCAGGGCGTGATCCCGGCGTTACGGGATCGAAGCCCCACATCAGGCTCCTCTGCTATGAGCCTGCTTCTTCCTCTCCCACTCCCCCTGCTTGTGTTCCCTCTCTCGCTGGCTGTCTCTATCTCTGTCGAATAAATAAATAAAATCTTAAAAAAAAAAAAAAGAATCGGTGATCTGGTCCAATTCCCTATTTTTCATCCAAGATAGCATCTTCTCTTTCCTTCTCCATCAGTTTGAAGGCAACTCTCCACACTCCTTCAGAACCCTATGCCCGTGTCTCGCAGGCATAAGGGAAATGGATGATTACTATCTTCACGGGCTTTCACCAGACCCTTTCCTACCAGGAAGATTAATGTTGCTTCGGGCCACTATCATATTGTTACTGCTTAGGGGAAAAGGATGGAAAAGAAGAACTCTAACTCTGCCTCACATGGTTTTTTCTGGATGGAATTCAATTGATATATTGACCAGTCTAACCCCTCCCCAGTTGTTTTTACCTCTGCTCGGGCCATCCCCCTTCACGTGCTCTGGGAGGGACCCACTAGAATTGGATGTCTTTGTTTTCAGCTCTTCTGTTTCTCCCAGATCGGAGATCCGGAGGCCGGTACGTTCCATTACTATCAGCAAGAACAAAAAACTAAGGCACACGCAGCTTGTTTTGCAAGGCTGGGCCTCCTTAACCATCAGAAGAGACCCAGGAAACACACACGTAAATGTACATAAACAGTGTTTGAAACTTATCTGAAGCTCAGCCCCAGAGGTTGTGAAATCCTCTCCTGGAGCTCCAGCCCCTGGCTGCTGTCTGCGCAGCTGTTTCCAATAAGGGAGCAAGGCCGGTCACATGGGCACCGTGTGGCCGAGGCTAGAGTGAGCCGGGCAGGTTATCTCAGAGGGCAGAGAGCATGCTCAGCTCGTCCTTCGAAAGCAGATGAGCCTCCTGTAACGTAAGCAACTCAGAGAAAGGCTCTGTGCTCTGCCTCTCTCTCTCTTTTCCCCATTTTCCACATTCCCTGTATTACCTCTTTCTTCTTCCCTCTTTAACTTGGCTGCCTTCCCTCAAACATTCTTTGATCAAACATCTACTCTGCTCCCACTGAGAACCCATCACGGGGCCAGGCACTGAAGATACCAGTTAGAACAGGACTGATTTTTGCCTTCCCAGGATTGAGTGTAGGACTTGGAAGAGAAGAGAGAATCAGGCATTGTACTGACCACA
The DNA here is from genome assembly GCF_002007445.2 of Ailuropoda melanoleuca. Taxonomy (NCBI): domain Eukaryota; kingdom Metazoa; phylum Chordata; class Mammalia; order Carnivora; family Ursidae; genus Ailuropoda; species Ailuropoda melanoleuca. Next base: position 92,160,410 of record NC_048221.1, read on the forward strand.
GGTGGTTATGGAAGAGCAAGCCCATTCACAGTCATTTGGGGAATGACCATGATCTCTATTTACAGAGCAGAAACTGAGGCTGAGGGTAGGTTATTAACTTTGCAAGGGCACACTGCTGGTAATGTGACAGGATTTTTATTCCCTTAGCGCCCATGGTTGTTGGTCATGCCACTTCAAAGAATGAAGAGGTGGACCAGACGAAGAGGGGTGGGCAGCAAGGCAAAGTTTATTGAGCGATAGTACGAAGCTCCCAGAGACGGAGGGGACCCCAGAAGGTTGCCGTTTTGGTGTTCAAATTTAGGGGTTTTTATAAGCTCTTTTACAGAACGACCTTGAGCAAGCTGAGTGGGGGCCCCCTGCGGATTGGCTGCTAAGGGGTGCCAATCAGGACTTTGATCACGCACCTGTCTATCTACTGGGTTATTGTTCACGTGTCGACGGTCTTTTGGGCTGACATGTGGAGACGAACTGCCTCCACTTGTGATAGTGACCGATGTTTTATGGTTAGCTGTTTGGTCTCAGGATGTCTTGCAAAAGTCAGTTCTGCAGAGGCTGCTGGACGGGATGCTATCGTGGTCTCAGCTTAGCTGTCAAACAGGATGCTCGTGCGGTTTCGTGTTAGCATCCCGGCTCCCCGTTTTCTTGTTGGGGACCCTGGCCCTGACTACCCGAGTGTCCGACCAACTCCTAACAGTAAGGAGCAGGTCGGGGGCTTGAATTCAAGACTATCAGATACTAGGGGTTCCTCAAGTCCTCCACGCATCCAGCAGATACTGGTTGAGCATTTGCTCTGAGATGAGCACCGTGTGTGTGCGGCTGCTTGCTGATTACTACGCAGTGTCCTCGTCCCTGATGACCAGGGCCAAACAGTCACGTCTCCAAACATCACCCATGTGAAAGGCTGTGTGAGGGAGCGGAGCACACGAGGTGTGGGGGATACACCCAGAAAGGGCATTTCACCAGACTGGAGTAAAAACCAGCGTCTAGGAGTGACATTCTGGGAACAGGGGAGTTGAGCAGGGAGGATATCCTAGTGAGAAGGAAGCTGGAGCAAGCCAGCAGGGTGGGCCTCTGACTCCTTCCAGGAGACACGAGGAGTGGGGTACGGTGGAGGACAGAATGTGAGGCAGCGAGAGGAGGCCACATGGGGTGTTGGTCACGGGAGCCCACTCTGAAGCCAGTGGAGAATGGCAGCAAGTGTTGTAAGTGGGGACATGATCAGATTTGTGTTTTAGAGCAGTCCCCCTGGCTAGCGTGGAGGTGGCCATGTCGAGGGAGGGTGAGCCGAAGCATGGCGGGCAAGGGGGAGAGTCTGGATCCCAGAGGTGCTGAGCAAACTCAGCGACTGGATTTGGTAACTGGGTGTGGAGAATGAGAGGGAAGCGTCAGGAAGGACCTCCAGAGTTTGGTGTAAGCTGGCAGTGATGCCACCAGGATGAGGGCAGGAAGGAGAGAGCTTTGGGAGGGAAGACCAGGACTTGGCCTCAGAACTTGGCAAGCTGGAGGCACCGGGGGGCATCCAGGCAGAGACGGCCAGGCACGGGGCCGGGAGGCGCTCCCTCTCGGGGGCATGCACATGCAGGGCTGGCACCGGCAGGGTCCTGAGAGGGAGTGCCTCTTAGAGTCTGTGCCCGAGATGCCCCACCAGCCTCGTACTAGTCCCGGCCTGTGTCCAAGGCCGCTCTGCTTAATGAGAGTTCTGAGCTGGAGGCCAAGATTTGGGAGTCCTCAGCATGGCAGCTGTCCCTAATGTGAGTAGAGGAGGAACCAGGGAGCCTGCGGAGACAGAGAAATAGGTTAAGCAGTGAACCCCAAGGATCATGTCCTACAAGCTGTGGGGGAGAAAGAAATAGGGAACAAGAAGGAAACTAAGAAAGACCAGCCAGAGAAAGAAAAGGTGCAACAGGAGAGGCTGGGGTGTTGGAAACTGAGAGAGGAAGACACATCACTGAGGAACATGGAGTCAACAGTGTCAAGTGATGTAAAATTTTGATGCGAGCTGGCAGCAGCCCTCTAATTAGATTAGCACTGAGAACGTTATAGGTTCAGAGGAATGATGGGGGCAGGAGGAAAGCTTCATGGAAAATGGGGGGGGGGCGAAGCAGTAGCTGCTCAGTGCAGTGGGTTCTCCCAATGTGATCACCCTCTGTGACATTCTTGTCACCGTTTCTCGAGCTCACCAAAAATGGGTTTGCTTAGTTAATAGAGTTTTTGCCCTGTCTTGTTTTTTCTTCATTCAGTTGTGATCTTACTGTATATGATTTAGTACTGAATTCTTTCATTTAATTTAATCCTATAAGCATAAGGGGGGAACAATTGTTTAAATCACTTTGGTTCCTAAGCAATTAAAATAAAAATCACTGTTTCACGTGTGCTAAGACATTCCTTCCTGCCTATTGGCAATTTTAAAGCAGATGCGTGTCTGCGTAAAGAAATCAACATTCCCACTTGAACTGCTCGTTGGTGAAACAACAGATCAAACTGGCTTAAGTGCTGGCATGTCCAATTTCTAACACACACCCAAACAACCTGGGGAAAATGGATAACGTGGGCATCCAGAATAAAAAGGTTGGTTGACTTTCTATGGGAAGTTCACCAGCTTGTGCAGTTCTTTTTTTTTTTTTTTTTAAGATTTTATTAAGTAATCTCTACACCCACTGTGGGGCTCGAACTCACAACCCCAAGATCAAGCGTCCCATGCTCCACCATATGGGCCAGCAAGGCGCTGCAATCCTGTGGTTCTTCCCAGTCATTTCCCTTTCCCAGAGAAGCCTTTTGCACTTGAAACTCCCAACTTCAGTTTTCCCCTGAATTTGCTTCATTGTGTCTCTAGTAAACTCCTCTGTTCTGACAACACTGATTGTCGAAAATGAAATGAACGGAGCAAACCCAAGAGCTGGAAATGTTTACCCCGTTCGCTAAGCATGATCACCGTCAGCAAACGGCTGCTGGGGTGCCATGCAGGGCTCCTTGGAAAAGGCAGACAAGCATGAGATGTGGTCTTGACATCAGAGTAATGGACAGACTGGTTCAGGAGACAGAACATGTGGCGGTCAAGGTCATTCCCTGGGCAGACCAAGTGAGAGCTGAAGGGACTAAGAGCAGCAGAGAAAGGGCCATCGTGGGCAGCCTGAGGGGATAGGAGGCCTCCCCAGGGACTGGGAGGACTTGCTCTGGGCGGGAAAGGCAAGTTGGGAGTTAGTCAAGCAGGCAGGGTGTGGAAGGGCTTAGGTAGCAGGTGTGCAGAGCCAGGATGCGGCCCCGGAGTGCCTGTGGCCAACAGTGAGGATTATTCCAGGCCGGAGAGGAGGGAGTACGTGGTCACCCCCGAAGGCTGCAAGGTGCACATGAATGAGATTTCACCATCTTGGTGGACAGACGAAAAAGTGTGGACCTAATTCTATAACCATTGCGAGCTTATCTTCATCTGGGATAAATGTGACGGTGCCAAAGTGTATTGTAATTTTAGAAATTTTTTCTAATACAAGTTTGACTAGATAGTAATGGCGTTTTTAATTTATATGTACAATTGGGCCACAGGTGTCTTATCTTAGAGAGCAGCCAGATGACAGTTGTTCTACCAAAGCTCAGGAATAATCAGTCTAATGTGTTGAGAATCAGTTAATAGGCTGTTGCACTGACCCATGCGTGGATCAGAAGGCTTGAATTTAAATGGTGACACATGAATGGAAAGACAGAGATGGTTCTATCTGAAACTGGCTGCAGCATTGTGTTGAGAAAGAGAGCAATGGTTTTAGCATCCGGAGGCCCAAGTTAAATCCCAGTGCTACCTTGTGGCTTCAGTTAAGCTTCTCAGCCTCACCGAGCTTCACTTTCCTCGTGCACAAAAGTGATCTAATAATCCCTACTTCTTTAGGTGTTGTCAGGATTCAATAAAATGACAAATGTAAATAATTCAAGTAGGTGGGAGTTCATTTTTTTCCCTTCCTTCCCCCGGGAAATTGCAGTCGATTTCAGAGAAGTTTGTTACATCTCAGCAAGAATAAAAACTTCTCTGAATTAGTCTCTTATGTTTAAATCAGCATTGACTTAAGAGAACCAAGTTATCTACAAATTGAAGTCTTTATGTGATAGTCAATCTTTTCTTGCCCAATAGACAATAATTTCATATTGGCTTTTTACACTGAGGATCTTCAAAATTTCTATCCATGTCCCACACCAGCCTGGAAGTGCCCAGTGAATCTGGAGAAAATGTCCAATTTGCTGGCCACTGACTCCAACCTTTTTAACCTTTTGTAAGAATAGATCATTTAAGAAAAAGAAAAGAAAAGCAAATTATAGGAAATGTTCCTAGAGGGTGTGATTTATTTTGGCAGAGTACCCTTCTTGGATATTTGAATTCTCAGTAGTATTTATTCGGTTCTCACCCTTGGAAATCTTTCCTTCACTGTCTCCTTGGAGAGGGACATGAGTACTTAGAATTCTTGGCTCACTTTCCTGAATTTAAAAGAGAAAAAGTTCAAGACACCCTATATCCCCAGTGAAAACCAAACTGTACCCAAAACCTGCAAAGTTGACTATTTTCAGAGAAGTCTAACCCAAAGAGTTGATGCTGCAAAATATACCACCCTGAGTTGTTGTGGGTTTTTTGTTTTGTTTGTTTGTTTTTTTTGTTTTTTGGCACCAAATTCCTTCCCCACAGTTGGAGGTCTCTCTACATAAATGGATGTGCAAGCAGCTGGTGTGGTTGAGGGCTCTCCCCCTCCCTCCACTCCCTTCGCCTCTCTCTTCCAGTCCCCACAGTTTAACTCCCCTTTCTCCACACCAGTACACACTCACACACCCATCGTCGTCATCATCATCATTTCATAGCTTCTCTTAGGACTTTCACGTTTGAGTTGCCTCATCTCCCAAACAGCTGCAGCAACAGGTCAGGTCCTGGTATCAAGTTGCAAATAGCAAACAGAGAATTAAATCCTAGAGGCTGAACAAAACAGGGCTGGCTGATAAAGACACCTCTGTTCAAATTCTCTGACCTCATTTTTTCCTTCCAAACAGAATCGTGATTGAGCGAGGCAGGGGTTGGTTCTAGAGTCAGAATGGCACCCAAGTACATAACATCTTAGGAAGTTCGCTACTTGGTTCAAACACGATGTTTATGTCTAGCCGCTCGGCTGCCACCAGCCTGTCCCTCCAGCTGAGGACGTTGGGAAAGATCATCTCCAGGGACAGTCTGCGACTCCGCGATAGGCCTCGCTCGGTTGAGAATCCTCCTAACCCCAGCTGGTGGGGAGTTCTGCTCTGGCCAGAAGTGTGGGTTGAATGATAGATGGCAAAAGCTGACCTAGGAGATGGCCTTCCAGAATTCACAGTGTGGAGAGGAGCCAGCCTCCTGTAGGACATCCAACACTCCCAGATACATTTTCTTATCTTCTCCCTAGCGCCACCTTACTTTCCCTCCTTTTTGCATCTTGGAAAGATGAGGCTTGGATAAGAAGGCCCCTGCTCTGTTCAAGATCACAAAGGGAATTAGTGGAAGTGGCAAGAAGAGACCCCACCAGCCCTTCGCTGCCTGGCTGCCCTTCCATCCTCACCCTAGGCTGGGAGAGGAGGGTGGGGATTGTGAATGGGTTTGGTCTCTTGAAGAGAAGGTAGAACAAGACCCAATTTTGGAAAGCAGAGCGAGCCCCTGTCACCCAACCACCTCCCTTCTGTCCTCCTACCTCTCCCACCTCCCAACACCTTTCCATTTGTATCCTGCCCAAGGTGACATAACCACTAATGCCCTCCCACACTCGCCCACTCTCCTGCACAGTGTGCTGTACTCCCGAAGTAATTCATGCTCTTCGCCCTTCCTGATTCTACCTCTCCCTGCCTCCCCCTACCCGCCAACACCATGCGTAGGACAGAGTGCGCCCACTCATTCCCCCATCGGGTCTCAAGCCTTCTATATAGCAGGTACCAAGCTGTGCGGCAGGGAGTTGGCATGAATGAGGGGGGCCCCCGCCCTTGTGGGGTGTACAGCAGAGTAGACAGGAAGCCACTGAGTTGTACTTGATATGTGATGTGGTATGGCAGGGGGAGTTTGGGATTCCATGGGAGCATATAGCAAGGAGCTATAACCTGGACTAGAGACTCCAGGAAGACTTACAAAAGCAAAGCCCATTTGACTGAGACCTGAAGGATGAACTCTCCCAGTGAAGTAAGGGATGAGCGCTTCTGGTTGGAGGAACAGCATGTGTGAAGCCCCAGGTAGGAAAGGAACAGAAGGAGGAGGCCCAGGCTGACCTTGGAGAGAGGAAGGGGAAAGTAGTCTCAGCCCCCTCCCAGCTCTGGCTTCTCCACCCTTCTGTCTGCTCCCATCTTTTGGGTGCTCAGCACACCGCTGCAGCCCCACTTTCTCCAAGACCCTCCCCCAGCCCCAGCTCATCGTCTGGCCCCTCCTTCCACTGTGCTCACAGCTACTGCCACGCAGCTCAGCACCTTTTTAGCTTAAGGTCAATACTGACTTTCCTTCCTGAATAAGCTGTGATTTTAGGAAAGAGACCACAGCTCCTTTTTTTTTTTTTTTTCATTTTCTCTCATAGCCCTGAGGACGTGGCTCAGTTTGCCTTCTTGTCCCAGGAATTGTCACTTTCTGCAACCCCCAAGTGGTCACAGCTGTTTGTAAACTTTTATGATGTTCCCTATATAGACACCTGCATTTGCATTTTCCTAGTGGGCAAAGATGTCTCAATAAACCCTCTGCTTTTTAATGAAGAGAAAGTGTTCCTACTGTCTTCTAGGAGCATCTTCCTGTAAAATGAGGCTTAATAAGGGTTATTAAAACATTAGAATTTCATTACAACTTTGACTTCTTAAAAACAGTTTAGGAGAAAAAACAAACTCGCTGACTTTACTAGTCTCACTTTACAAATTCATTCTTATGATATTTGCTTAACGTTTCCACGTTTTTCTTTTTTTTTTTTTTTTTTTTTTTTGGCTAATACCACTGGGAGCAAAGTCGCGTTCAGAATCCACGATGCTAACCAGGTTAGCTCCGGGGGATACTTACTCCTCTAGCACTCGGCCCCTCTCTGCCTTCTTGTGCTTCCTCCCCATGTCTGGATTGGGTTGCCCCATTGAAGAGCGTGGCCTCAGAGGGTGAAGCGTAGGCTTTGGCCGCAGTCACAGGCATACCGACTTTTCAAGGCCTCTGACTTGACTGCAAGTTCTAAATGGGAGTGAATCTTGAGTAAGGTTTTCCGTATTCTCTACTGCTCACTGCTGGTGATGGGTAATGGCAAATTCCTAAATGTCACAGCGTCTGGAAAATTGGACACCATAACAGACGTTCCCCTTAGTGGTACAACTAGTAAAAGTGAGCCCCCTGGGAATTCCACAGTGGGGTTATCCCTGTTGCTACACAAGACGGTGTACCCCTCCTTCTCTTTCTAGCAAGGAAAGGAGTTCTGATTAAGAAAGGTGCAGTTTCTTCGACATGGAGGTAGAGACAAATAGAAAGGAGACTGAGTGTCTTGGCCTTTGGTGGTGGGAGCAAGATGGCCAGAGTCCCTGAAGCCATTGCCTCAATGACCCCACCATGTCTGTAGACCTGAGGGTGCTACATGGTTCTCCAAAGATAGCCAAGGCATCAGCAGAACGGAGGCTTGTAAACAGTAAGCACCCCTCTAAATGAGGAAAAATTCCATGAGAGCTCCCCATAGCCCATGGTCGGTCCCTCCTGCGCCCCACCAGCTGCACTAGGCTGTCCTATACCACATCCTCTGCTGGTGGCCTCTGTTGCAGATATGTTTGCTAATGGATCAAAACAGCATCTCTTAGCAAAATTGGACCGTACATGTAATTAGCATCAAGCCAATAATCCACATGTCTGCAGTCCACACCAGGCCACTCATAAGCAACACAGATGGAGGCTTCCGAAACATTTAACCTGCCCATGGGAAAATTCCAGTCTCATCCAGCAGCACAGCTGTGCTTTCAGCTAGCTGCAGACTGTAACGCTGGAAGGAGTGTTCTGCCCTCAGAGGATCATCCGTGGCCAGGTTTTGTTGCCTTTCCTTTATAAAATTCACCCAATCCACGTCCAAACAGTCCAAGACGATATAATAGACTTATGTGTCGAAGGAGAACAATAATCTTTGGATAACTTTATTCTGTAATACTTTTCTTGCTCTCTCCAACCCATTCTTTTGAGGACACGTTTAGTTCTAATCCATCTCCAAGCTGACTTCTTTTGTTTTTAATGGCAACAATCTGATTATTGACATTCTCTAGCTTTGTAAACTGTGGAACAAACTGTCCCTCCCTGAAGAAACACAGCTTCTCGTAAATCTTCCCCAGAAACACCAGGGTTAGAGGAGAGAAGCATGACTCGATTTTAAATGAGGAATCTTCCCAACTGTCATTTCCAGAAGATAGATAAATGCAGAGATGATAGACAGATGCAGTTTCAACTATAGTTTTACATGCCTTTGAAAGTCCATTGAGATCAGAAGATAAAAAGTCTTTCCATGACATGAATTTAAAGTAAAGATTATTCCTTTAGGCTCTTCACAGTCGTGGAAGAGCAGACCAGGGCCTTCGTCCATGTGCAGAAGAACAGTAAGCAACTGGGTGGGATGACAAGTGGAGTCCCATTTTAAAAAATTATTTGTGACCCCCACTCTTCACCCCTACAAATAGCAAAAGATGTTTTTAGGTCATAAACACCCCAAAAGTAGTCTAGAGCAATACCGTCCAGTAAGGCAGCCGCTAGTCGCATGTGGCTATTAAACACTGGAAGTGTGGCTGGTCAGAAATGAAGCGAAATGCAGGAAGTATAAAATAAACTCTGGATTTTCAAAGATGTAGCATGAAAAAAAAAAGAATACAAAATATCTTTTCAATAATTTTTATGTTGATTACATGTTGAAATGATAACCTTCTGGACATACTGGGTTAAATAAGCTGTGTTATTAAAATGCACTCCCCTGTTTCTTTTCACTTTTCACACACATGGCTACTAGAGAACTAAAAACTACCCATGTGGTTTGCATCCTGTTTCTACTGGACCGCACTGGTCTAGCGGACTGGCCTGGAAGACACTGGTGAAGAAAGGGATGACATGACTTCCTACAGGCGCTGAGGCCTCCAACCATTTGTATTTTGTGGACACAATGAGAATTTCAGAAATTATGAGTATCTGCCCGCCCTTCCTGCTTTTCTACTGGGTCAGCTGTGACTTTGCCTTTCTGGGCCAGTCTCTGCCCTGAACTTTGCATGCTTAACAGAAGTCTTGCAAACCCTGTAAGTTAGGGTTTTGTTTGCAGCAAACAAGCATTGTGCTAAACCATTTGTAGACGACCTGCTTCTGGGTTGGGGTTCCATACGTGGCAGAGCAGCTCCCTTGCTGCGATCTATTGAAAGTCAGCCCTTGATACAAGAGTTTGCAAGAAAAAAAAAAGAAAAAGGAAAAGGAAAAAAATGAAGCAAACATTTAAGGAGGTCTCTCTACTGCTTCTTTTCTCCACTATCATCATAGGGAAGAAAGGGCTTGCAGCAGTTAAGCCTCTGTTCTAGGTTTGTGTACATTTATGGGATTACCTTCTCTAGCTTTGAAAAATTCCTAGAAAGCAAATAGCATCCCCATCTTACCAGCATGGAAACCAACTTGACTTGAGCAGTAATGATCACGAGTACCAGCCAAGAGCCATATAATTTGCAATTACTTGTAATGCATTTTTTCCGATGACCCTTCATTGTAGGTGTTCTCATTACCATTTTGCAGGTGAGGAAATTGTCTTTACATAGGACTCGAGCACTTAGCCTCGACAACTGATAAATGCAAAAACTAGCATTTACTCATTCAACGTGTATTTATTTGTCGTTCTAAGCCCTGGTGAACCAGGGGCCATGGTGCTTTCATGGCATTTACACTCAGGGATTCCCAGCATCCTAGCGTTGTACCAGGAACTCAAATATAGTTGTTCCCCCTTGTCCGGAGGGGGGTATGTTCCAACACCCCCAATAGATTTCTGAAACCACAGAGAGCACTCCCATTATATTCTATATATACTGTGCTTTTTCCTATACTTTTATCCCTGTGATAAGGTTTAATTCTTAAATTAGGCACAATAGGAGACTGACAACAATAATAATAAAATAAGCAATTATAACAATATACTGTAATAAAACTTATGTGATTGTGGTCTCTCTTCAAAACACCCTATCGTGCTGTACTCACCCTTCTTGTGATGAGGGAAGTGGATAAAATGCCTGCGTGATGAGATGAAGTGAAGCGAATGGTGGAGGCATGGTGACGTAGTGTTAGGCTACTATTGACCTTCTTTTTTTTTTTTTTAAGATTTTATTATTTATTCGACAGAGATAGAGACAGCCAGTGAGAGAGGGAACACAAGCAGGGGGAGTGGGAGAGGAAGAAGCAGGGTCCTAGCGGAGGAGCCTGATGTGGGGCTGGATCCTAGAATGCTGGGATCACGCCCTGAGCTGAAGGCAGACGCTTAACGACTGCGCTACCCAGGCACCCCCAGGCTACTATTGACCTCCTGACAATACGTCAGAAGGTCTGCTTTTGGAGCGATGGTTGACCGGGGGCGGGGAACTGAGATCATGGAACACGAAACCACAGATAAGGGGGTCTACTGGGGGATGGCAGGAGAGAAGGAGAATGGATATCTTGCCTGCATGCTCAGAAAAGCCCTGTCCTTGGCGAGGTTGACGTTGAAGGTGAGATCTGAATGACAGGAAGGAATGGGCCACGTCAAGATCAGAGGACAAACCGCTAGTGCCAAGCCTACAAGGCTAGAGAGGGCGTGGCACGTCGGAGAAAGTCAGATGCCAGTGCCAGTCTGGAGTGATGGGAGATGGGTGGACAGTGAGGCCAGAGAGGAAGGCTGGGGCCATGACAGGCAGGGCTTGTAAACCAGGAAAGGCATGTGGAGTTTACTCGGGGTGTATTACGAAGGGTTCGCGGTGTGGAGGAGTCGTAGAGGAGGGGCATGGTCTCATTCATATTCTGCAAAGACCGCCCTTGATGCCGTGGGAAGAATCTACAGTAGGAAAGCTAAAAGGAAGCTAGGAGATGAGTGAGGAGGTTGTGCCAATAGTCCTGCGTGAGAGGCAGCGGTGAAGACGAAGTGGAAGTGACCAGGCGTGGATGGATTCTGGAAGTGTTACGGAGATCTGGGCGATAAAACTGGTCGATGGATGCCTAATCTTTCTTTTGACGCGATTGTCCATGCAGCCCCGACCCTCAACCTTCTGCAATTCTCTTCCTAACACTCTGTGCTCTGGGAAATCTAATCCCTGCTCACCCAGTGGTGGCCTTTGGATAATGCAGAATGAAAACAGAATGAAACTCCAGGAGAAGGCCACTGTTTATCACCCCATTGTTTTGCTATGTTAATTCATCATCCTGATGGGCGCTTAGCCTCTTCATTGCTGTTGTCGACCTTTAGAAACACATCCATGATGAATAATGAGGCCCTGCTATATTCCAGAATCACTTCAGTGGAAATAAAAACAAAGTGATTCTGTTATTTCTATCTCATTTTGGGGCTAGCAGGAGAGTGAGTCACTTGCACACTCACTTGCCCTGCGACCATTTGGAGACCGAAGAGCAGAAGAGAGTAATGTCATAGATGCCAGTTACCAGCAAAGGTACCAGGCATCCTGGGGCACAGCACAGGGCAGGCACTCCTGAATAAGGGACAGAGGCGAGGACGAAGGGAAATCGTACTTAAGAACCAGGTAGTGTGTCAAAAAGTGGTTATTTGTCTGCTGCTGATAGTAAGATGGAGAAAAGCGAGATCATGAGTGGAGGGAGCAAGCCGGAGGCCAGGGTTGGTCCAAAAAGACTGCAGAGAAGAGGTGTGACTTAAGCTTTTCCTTAAAGGATGCTCAGGCTTTGGCCAAACAAGGGAAAGCAGGGAGGATGTGAGATCCAGAAGTGTTGTCTGTCAGCAAAAGCTTACATGTGCATGCATATGTCTATGTAACTCCTCCGGCCAGTGAAAACATTTTCTTGGCATGTGTATCAAGCTTTCATTAATACCCAAGGGCAATAAATGCTCTCAGGGGTGAGGAATGAAAACTCACCCTTCACCTACCAACACACTCGGTCTCTTCCCAGGAAAACAAAGGGGGACCGACCGAGGTAGCAGGTGTTTGGCACATCTGCATACACTCCACACCCACCTCTCAGATGAGAGGGGAGTTTTTATTCCTTCACAGCAATGAACTTCACTCCCTCTGAAACCTTCACTGGCTCCCACTGCCTGCCCACACAGGTGTATTTTGCTGAATGCTTATTCTACAACTGCTCATAGGAACAAATAAATTTGGAAAATGTTACAATTAACAATGTTAAACGGGGGGGGGGTTCTCTGTAGGACTTCAAAGATGTTTTAATAAACCAGTGTTCATTATTATCATGCAGGATTTCTCAAGCTTATGAATGCCTGATCCGTTGTTGTTGGTTTTTTTTAGTTTTTTATTTAAATTTAATTTAGTTAACTGATTTGTTTTTATGGCGTATGGTTTGGGACTAGCGCCCTATAGGAGGCACTCTGGGAAATGCTGGGCTACTCAGCATTTCCTCCATCACCCTCCACAGTCAGTCAGACCCTGCCTGCTTCTCCCCACAAGCCGTGACAAGGCAGACTGCCCTCTGAGGCACTGTTTCAGCTGACATCCCTTACGTATCCCCATCTCTAGAGCTTCACGGATGCTGTGTGCTGGCCCACGTTATCCTGGCCCAGCTTCTCCTCTGCTTGTAACTCAACCCAAGTCTCATCTTCTCCAGAAAGCTCTGCTGGTCCTTCCAGAACTTGGAGCTGCCTCCTGCCTGTGAACCATCATCACAGTGCTTCATGTCCCACTCATCTAGCATTTCATAACTGGTTTCTACCCTATTCTATCTCTAGTACCTTGCACATGCTAGATATTAAAGAAGAGGAGAAGCAGGAAGGAGCTAGAAGAAGAGGAGAAGCACAAAGAAAGAGGTCAGGGGGGAGTAGAATGGGAAGAAGGAGGGAAAGGAAGAGCACAGAGGTGACAAAGAGAAAGAAAGTTCCATAGGATCCTAGACATGACACTTCCAGTGAGTGTAGAGGGGAGGGACTACTTCTGGGAAAAGAATATCCATGAAGTTCTCCTTCTATGACCCCAGGGAGTGGATCTGGCCCTGGCCCACTTTGCTGAGGGCCAGGGCCCACTTGTAGGTCATCAGCTCTAACCAGAGGTGCCATATCTGCGAATGGCATCCACGGTGGCCTCTTAACCAGCCTGTGTTCTAGAATAATAATTATTATTATTATGTATATAATTGCACGATTAAGAAAACAGTGTATGGATCCCTTTCTTTGTTGTTTCTGTCAACGACATCATACAGTACACAATACCAAATACTCAACCGGATAGATAGCCTTTGAAGCAAAAATCACATAACCCTGAAGCTATGGCTTCTACCAAAGCCAGTGCCTTCCTTTTTTACACAGGAGAGCCTAAAACCCTCAGAGCAGCTTGAACTGCGGCTTAACCACTGGATTTGTAGCCCAGCGCACTCACTACCTAGACTGTGTTAAGCTCTGCTTCCCAGGGCTAGAGCGTGTGTGATCTCTCTCTTGGCCAAACGGCCACCTGCCTGAGATGGAGACATAAGAAATATTCCCACATCTGCTTCGTGCTCCTAACCCACACACAAACGGCCGCCCACTTAACACATCTGCTTTCCTAAACCAGGAGTTCTCTTCTTTACCCCGTACATGTAGAAAATGCCACACAAGATGGCATATGTTATAAATAAGGTTAAATGGACATCTTCCGAAAGAGCCCTCTCGGTAAGTCGTCCATCTGTTTCCATTGACTTAGTTACCTTCTGCAACAGCCAGTGGCTTTGCCAGAGTTCCGCCCTGGAAAAGCTCATCCTATGGAAGCATAGCTTGGCGGGTTTGTCAGACCTTGTCTCCAACGCTCTGTTAAATGCCCAGATATATTTCTTTTATGCTTGTGCATAAATTCCATTTCAGAGTGTCAAGGCAACACCTAAATCAGTCTCCCGAATGTGGTTTGTGGAAAGAGCCTGAATGCCAAGAGGCCTGGGTTCCAGTCAACATTTCCTCTGACTTTTACAAGTTGTGAGCAGATGACCATGGCCCAGGTGCCAGCAGCCATGGGACGTGGGCGGGGGCATTGAACCCCAAGCATAGTGGGCCAGTGTGGGGCGTGGGAGAGTGGTCAGCCCAGCATCTCTGGTCCCTCCACCAACCCTCCAGAGGACCCACAATCAGGCAGGGCTCAACCAGAGCAGGTCTGAGGCCAGAGCGTGAGCGGTCTCCACACTAATTCATAGCCAGTCATGGAGGAGAAAAAGAGTTGAGTGTGTGTGAGGAACTGAGTGTAAGAGCCTCGTCCCAGAGAGCATTTCTGTGCTGTGAGGAGAAGAAGGAAAAAGGATGCTGGAGTGCCCAGGTTCAGGGAGAGCAAGCCATCCCAGCCCTGTGGATTAGATTAGTTCCTTCTTCCCAGCACCATGTAACTGGGATTCTCTCCTTCTGAGCCCTGCTACCCCGGTATGTGGAACAAGATTTGTAACATGATCAAAATAAGACTTCGTTTGGTATTTCCCTCCACCCTTGTATACTCTATTCACTGAGAGATTCTTCTCCAGCCACCCGATACAAACTTGGCAGAGCCCATAACTGTTCAGCCCACTCTTAGGTTTCAGGCGGGTCGACAATCAAAAACACACTCTAAATTCAGTAGTTAGAAAGTTCAATCTGAGATTAATCAAGCCCTCAAACCTGACTTAGCGTTAAATCTTCCCTCCTCCTCGGGCTGGGCCAGACTCCCCAGGAAGAGGAGGGCTGTGGGTGTCTCTGTGTTTCTCTACTCTGTTCTTCTCCTCCCAGCCCCCATCACAGCTTATTGGCCACTTTCTTATATCTCCTAGGCAGGAACAGGGGAGCAGAGGTAGGGGAAAAATAGCTCCTCCTTGAACTGGGACCATTAAGCTGGCTTTGCGCTCTCTGGGCCCAGCATGGGCTTCATGGTGACTTGTTTCTCCCATGGGGTATTCTCTAGAGCTTCCTTCTGGATCCTCTGTCCTGCAGTTTCCTTGACATGGGCAGAAGTCTCTTTATTCCCATTGTTTGCTTGTGGCTGCTCCCCCTACCTCTGGATCTGGCAGTCACCTCCATCTTCTTGCTGCTCAAGTCCCTCTATCCCACTCGATGGCCTTGCACAGGACCCAAGAGGACCCCACATTAGACCTCCTTCCACACGACCACCACTGCTCTACAGGAGACACACACCACACATGGCCAGGCCAACCCTATCACAGCAGTCTCTACCCCATTGCCACAGGCTGCTCCCGCTTTCTCAGACACGAGAGCTCTGTGTTCTCTGGGTTCAGCCTCATTCACCTCACCACGCTTGAGGGGAAAGCCATGGATGCCTGCCCTCCCCGTGCCCCTCTACCTGGTGGGAGGGCCACTGGGGACTCCCAGCACAGCAGCAGCTCTCTCCAAGAAACACCCCTACCAATCCTCCCCAGCCTGACCCCTTTTAATATCTTCCCTCTGGCTGAGGGGGTCCAAGCCTCATGGGGCCCCTTTACAGACGTTGCCTTGGAAATCTGCTTTGGGTGATTAGGTACCTTGTCAGAATCGCTTGCACCTTGGAGCCTAGTCAAAGCTTCCATTTTAACATGCATTGGACACTTATGTCAGATTTTAATTATGTACTCGTTTAAATATAAGTCCCACGGGGGCATGAACTTCATCTGGTTGATTCGCTGCTCTATATAGGCACTTGATGAATAATTGTTGAATTAATAAATTAATTTTTAAGTAAAGTTGGCCACCTCCCCCCAGACTGTTAAGTTTTATGAGCATAGGGACTGCAATTATTTTTACTCAATATTTACCCCCAGTGTCTAGTAGAGCACCAGCCAATAGTAGATGATTTAAAAAATAGTCTTGAATGAACTAATGAACCTGGTGAAAGCCCATATTTCTCCAAGCAAGATTCATGCAGGCTCCACCGGCCCAAAGCATCTCTCCCTCCTTTCCTCAAATTCTTCACGTGGCCCCATGGCTTCAAACTCATCAATCAGAGATCCTGTCTGCCACCCGAGTCTTCTTTAACAACATGCGGGCTGAACGGAAGCCATTGGTCATCTACACTTAAGAAGGCAATATGCTACAAGGAACTTCCAGGAACCTAGTTGTTGGGGACCTGAGAGGGTGCTGGGGGGCAGAAGGGGAGAACTCCTGAGAGAGGAGAGGCCAGCCTCGAGGTGGGGACACTTGTAGAGATTTGCCAGGGAGACTGAGGACCAGGAGGGGAAAGGCAAATTGGAAATTAAGCCAATGTTTTTTGGGGGACTGCCTTTAACACTCCCTCCTCTGGTACCATTTTTAAGAACCACTAAATTTTTAGAGCTAACAAGAATCCTAGGTATCATCAGAGTCTGCAGTTTTCAGACATTTTTAAACCAAAAAGAGAACTCCTTCTTTAAATGAAATCTTACCAGAAGCCCAAATATGAGAAACAGATAAGGGAGACATCTGATTCTAGATGGGCAGTGGGCAGGAAACCAAACACACACACGCAGTTTTCCCACAGTAGTCTTGCTAGCTCCCCCTCACAATTCCTCAGTGCTCACAAAACACAGTGTGTCCTAACATGGTGTGAGATCTGTGCTTGCCCTGGATCATTATCATGTCTGCAAGGCTGGGCTCCAGAGGCCAAAAAAAAAGGAGAGTACTAGACCCAACTTCTTCTTCCCTTTGTCAAGAATCAGACCTCTTCTTCCCTCCACTTCCCAAACTCCTCATCTACTCGGTAAATGTTTGCTAAATCAAAGAAAGAGCCCTTTCATGGGGCCACTAAAGACCTCCCCAGGAGTTTAATATGACCAAAAAATATTTACTAAGTGCTTGCTATATCCTTGACCCTCTGTTTGGCCCTCAGAACAAACGACCATTGTCATTGCTACGTTAGTCAACACTCTGCATGGTGTTTGTTCGACCTTTTCTGAACCATCTAAATGGCAATGGCAACGAAACATCCAACCCACATCTGTCCATCTTTTCTCTAAATGTGTTGTGAGGGATCGTGTGAAATGATCTGCTGCAATGCAGATAAACTCTGTCAGCCCCCATCCATGAATCGAGTAGGACTTGCAAAAAAAAAAAAAAGAGGTTTGGCACGATTCACTCTCTGCAAACCTTTGCTCACAGGGATGACCACCATTTCCTGTCTTTGGAACTTATAAACCATCTGTTTAATAATCTGTTCTAGCTTCCTGCCAAGGCCTGACGTCCCTCTCATCAGTCAGCAGTTCCCACCAAAAGTGCTCAGGGCCTCAGGGCCTCCCACCCCTGCCACTGGCCAATGTCCAGGTCATAGAAATGGCTCCCTTGTCCTTCTTCATGTAACAAGGCTACAATGTGTGGAGAGTTCAAGGTAGTGTCATTGTTTCTGTATCAGCCACACCAATTCAGGGCTCAGGATCGCTCAGCTGAGAGCCTACGAACAGGCTTCACAATGAAGCATGCTAGCTCTGAAATCCAGCTCTACCATGCACCGTGAGGTTGTGGGTACTTACCCTCTCTGAACCCACAAAATGAGCTTACTAGAAGGTTGGAGGATTAAAAGCAATATCCTCCATGAAGTGCTTAGCACAGTGGTTGGCACATATCCTTATTGTCACTAGAAGAAAATGACCTTATCGCAGGTCAGGGATGAGACCAGGCAAGGATTGGGCCCAGAAGGATGGCCTGTGTGGGAGGGGCATGTTCATACAATGTGTGTATTTTTCTAGGCACTAGAAAGTATACAGGAAAGACCCTCTTCTCTATAAAGCTTGGAGTCTCCTAGAGATCAAATGATGAATATATGTCTGTCCCCATTTAGTTACATGGTTGTGAATTCGCTATTGGGGTCACACAGAAGTCCCAGAAGACCAGGCCCCAGGCTGGTTCCTGGAGCTGCTTCTCAGAATGGCACACAGATTATCTCAGGGGCAAGTTCTTCAGGCAGCTCCGAAAGCCCCGGAGAACTCAGTACAAGGGATTCCATGTCTTTGAGCACTCCCAAGGAGACACCGAGGAACAGGGTGGTAGGCCCCTCAGAAGAATGTCAACCCAAGATGCAAAAGCTATTATGGGTCCATGCTCCCAGCCCTCCTGGGAAACTTGCAGAAGAATCACTCCATGCCTTTGCTGGTTACAATTAAGTTGGCAGGACTCAGCTGCAGTGGATTTGAGACGTTCTGGGTCAATTTCTAAAGCTCATTTATTTTAAAAGTGGTTGAATTAAAGGCAATAGTAATAGATGGCAGCTGAGAATTTTTAAGTTTTATTTTCAGTTTTGGGAAAAAAAAAGAAGGTTGTGTATCCATTTATATTTTCATACTAAGGATAAGTCAATAAGGGAGATTTCATTGTGTTTGTCAGTCTAAAAAATAATCAATTCAATGTGCCATAGTCCTAGGTTTAAACTGCTTAGAAAGCCCAGGAGAAGCAGCCCTCCTCCTGGGGCGGCATGAAGTGGCCTGGGTAGGCTAGGAGCAGGAGCTGCTGGGAAGGGAGCCTGGAGCTCTACTAGGAGGGGTGGTAATTCCGGCCTTGACTGTGACCGACTTTGAGCAGGAGTCGGAAATCACAACAGGAACAAAACCACAACGGCCAGGAACCCAGCACCAACAGGGAAGCCCAGCCTGGCTTTGCAGTTGGCTGCTGTGACTTACAGCAGGAATGACAGGCTAGCAGAAAAACCAACCTTCGGCCCACGCAGACTCACTTCCTAACTGGGGAGGGGGCTCCCAGGGCAGAAGGGACATAAATGGTTCCCAAGGCTAGAGAGCTTGGTCTAAAAGGCCCAGGTCCAATTATAACAAGCCAGGAGCCTTAACAGCTGCCCTATTTTGACATCAGGAAACCCATTTTTAGTTCTGCTAATGGTTGTAATGTACAAAGTTTATGTTTTTATTTCATGGACTTAATTAATGCTTAAAAGAATTAAACCAGTAAGGCCCAAGACCACAACTTCCTCATCCACCAGGGATGGGCTACTTTTCCCAGAGCCTGCCTCTTACTGAGAAGTCCCCAGATTCTTTATCAGGGTTCCCGTAGTCCTACTATTAGATTTGACGGGTAGTCAGAGCATGTGTAAGCAAAATGGGCTGTAGGTCCCTGCTGTGATCAGAAAACTGTGTGCGTAGGCATCTCCTCCAACTACCTACCAGAAATTCTCCAAAAGGAGAAAGACTAGTCTGTTTGATTGAAGGTCTGGGCCTAGTTAACATCCCAGTGTCCACTAGCAGGAGAAAACACACACACACACGCACACACACACACCATGTACCACAAACCACACACCACAGAGGAAAATTAAGGTGTCAATTAGTCTCCCTTAACTACCTGGCAGAGTCGATCTTGTTTTTTAATTCATTCACCATTTTTTATAGTGCTAATAACTGGATCCTTTACCATGAGCCAGGCTCTGTGCTAGATGCTTGGCCAATTCATGATCTTCACGTATCACAAGACTTTCCGATCATAACTGCTTTCAGAGTATACGGGATGACAGGTTCTCTTGGTGATTCTGATTCAGTAGGTCTAGGGTCAGGTTTTGGCATCTGTGTTTTTAACAAGGAGCCCAGGTGATGCTTAGGTTCACGTAGCTGTCCTGGGAATCTTCTCTGTTTGTCCAACTTGCCTTTTTGATGGAGGTGCCCCCAGTTTCCCGGCAGATATGACATCATCCCCTCAGAGCAAAACCAAGCAGGCTGGTCACCGGAGGGAGGGATGCTGGCTTCCCAGTGTGGCCTGAGAATCCATTTGCTTTCCTTGGGCAGTCAGTCACACAGAAGCCTCGTGTTGACCAGGCAGTCTGAAACGCCCAGATCTTCTTCACCCAGACTGTGACTGGGCTGGGAGTCCCTCCATCACGGTATCGATTTTCTTAAGTGGTAGACCTGGCTTTTAATCCTAAATAAGGAGTAGTCTTATTTAATTTAACCTCTGGTTCCAGCTCATCCAGTTCTCCTCAGCATCCTGACTCTAGGAGTCATCAGTACGTGTGGCAGAAAGTGCTCGTGGACCCTGTGTCCATCTGAGGCAGGAGCTGAACTTGGCCACAGCCGCCTCCATCAGCAGAAGCTGGTCCAAAAGCTATCCTTTCTGTGTATTTTTTGAACAGGCTTTTAGCTATTGAAAACCAAAGTAGGACTCTGTGAGGAAATTTAATGGAGAGAAACTGTCCCAAACTCTACATGGTACCTTCTTGCATCTTAATAAATTTTCAGCATTAGAGCCATGGATTCAAAGAAATGGGAGGCCAACTAACTTGAAGTCTGTTCTGGTTAATATTTGTGTTGTTGATGGTCCCACCTATCGAAAAGGCAAAGCTATTTAACAGAAATGTCCACGAAGAGAGCCAAGACAGTCTCATGGCTGCAAAGAAACCTTGGACCTGTGCCCTAACCCTCCCCGTCGTGGCTCAGGTTTTCCAGCCATGGGAGGGAGTGCTGATGCCCGCTGCCTCCTCCTCAGGAAGAGCTCCTGAGGGATCCGTAGACAAGGCCACACAGGACTTTGAATTTCTGGGGCAAAATTAAGCAGTTCATTGTAGTATGGTTCCCCGAAACTGGGTTTCTTCATCTACCAAGTGTTATGATTGGTGCCTGGAATGATGAGTAATGCTTCCATGTAGGTAACAGACACTTGGAGGGCAGTGTTCCCCATATGATGAGGGAGCAACAAGTCATTGGGTCTGAAATCTCTAGGTCTGAGACACTAGGAAAATTACAGTTTGTATATACGACAGAAAAGGCCTCCTTGAATTATATAAAATTTACAAATTATAATAATTGCTCTTAAAGCAAGTCTGTGTATATTGTTCTTTGTTTCTTTAAAACAACTTTTCAACATGCCTCAGCTTCTGTTGAATGTACTGCTTAGAATGAATTTATGTAGCAAGCGGTTGACTCCCCTCGGATGGATGGTAAAGAGTCTCTTCTCTCTGAGCAGAGACTGCAGGGGGCCAATCCTAGCTAACCATAAAACTGAAAGATGGAGCATTGGACCTTGGGAGGTCCCAACGTTCCAATGATTCCTCTCCCCTATACCAAAGTTATTTTGAGACTCTTAAAGAGATCATTACCTCAAATACAATGGGTGATTTATTTGATATGTCCTGGGAATACAGCTTATACGAATTATCCTAACAAAATGAAGATCTATTAAATAAAACATCATTCAAGGAATAGAGAAGATGGATGGAATGCCACAGAAAAGATTTAAACAATATTTATTCATTTATACACTGAGAAGTGGAACCACCTGGAAAGGCACAGTGTGGAGCTCTTAAACGACACTACATGTTTTTAACAGCTACTTGTTGACTAAGAGCTACAAAGAGACTCCCCAATTACACAAGACCAGAAGCCAGTGGACGCTCTCCCCCAAAACAGTCACTTCCCACTGAGACCTACTTGATACCTTTCCAAAGGTATCCATACAATTTCATGCACCTAAAATACAGTAAAGTCTCACATGAGGAGATAGCAGAGTCTGGGGGTTTTATTAGCCCATGTACCCAAATGAAAGATTATTTCTTTTAAATTCTCCAGATAAAGCCCCATTTCATTCCTATATCATAATTCAACTTTAATGTAAGTTAGAGTAAAAAGGGGACCTAAAAATAAAGTAGAGGCATTCAGTGGGGTCTCAGTTCTAATCCCAGGACAGCTCATCCAGGAAAGACTGTCAGTGAGTCAATTAAATTTTGCCTGGACTCAGTTTCCCATCTAGAAGGAGAAAGTGAAGGAGAAGGAGAAGGTGGAGGAGAATGAGGAGGGGGAGGTGGAAAAGGAGGAGGGGGAGGGGAGGAGGAGGAGGGGAGGAGGAAGAGGAGGAAGAAGATGAAGATCATCCTTGGTTCCTGTTGCATCACCCAAAATTAGGGGATCCACTGAAATGTGAAAACAGTGAAATGTGGAAACAAATAAACAAACATATAGCCCCCAAATATTAATAGTCATCCTGTTGGAATAGTGAGCCTGGGGTTTTCTTTTGTCTTTTTTTCCATAAAAATTTTAGTGCCCTTAATTGCTTTTATTTAGTGAGAAAAGTGATAACTTAAGAAAAGAGAGAGAAAGAAGCAGATGTGCGCATTAAAGGATGATCATAGAGCTGGATCTATGAGGTCTGAGCTAGACTCCCCGGTGGGTAGAAAAATGTTCCAGTTGATTACATCAGACTGAGGAGGTGTGAGCGGTTGGTCACACCAGGACACCGTGGGTCTCTGCTGTGGTCACCTCTGCTTCCAGTACATCCAGCATCTAGCATCACCTTCACTTTCATGGCCCAGGTCTCCTGGGACACTCTTTGCGATGTCACCATCATTAAAACTCACCCTCTGGACTTCTTGTCACTCTGTTTGTCTAGTGGTCCCCCAAGGTTTTTGGACTCAGAGCTTTGGTATGAAATTCAATCTTCATTTAGTTCATTTTTTTTTCAGTGACAGAGTATGATGAGGTCATGTTTTCTGGCATGCTGGCCCAAGATCTGAACCCTTAAAAGCGAAAAATATTGAGAGCTTAAAAAGCTAATGTCCGGTATTCTTTCAATGATCTTGAGTGGACAGTGATGTTTTCCAATGTTAATTCCAGAGTGACAGAACTGTCATTGTCCCCATCTGTCCCACTGCAAAATTATAGTCATTCTCTGTAACAGTAGCAATGAACTCTAGTAATGAACAAACAACCCAAGAAAACTGTCTTTTCCCCCAGAGCCTATCTAGTGAGCTACTCTAGTATCAGTCAGAACAACAGTAGGCTGGAAGGGAGTAGGGAATGACCCTGAAATCACTTTGATGGTGAGGAAGAGGATGACAAGTGAAAAGGTGCCTATGTAGGCCAGTAAATGCCCTACTTCGAAGTTTCAGAAAATGGACTTGCATTCCATGCTTCTAGAAAGTGCCTACAGGGCCCCACCATTAACTTAGGCATTCTCTTCATGAGAACATAAGGATCGTCAGATGTCCTGGCACAATACTGCACAGCTATCGTCAGACGCAATGCCTCTCTTGGATCATATCCTACTCTTCCTTCCCAAAACACGTAGATCTGACAGCTTTGAAGTGTCATTTTCCTCTGAAAAATGACACAAGGGGCAAAGGAGTTCAACCCTAATCCCTTTTGTGAAAGTATTCCTAAAATATTAACAACTCTGTGAGCAGTCCACATTATACCATTGACTGACCTATGAACAGAAATCTCCTTGGNCAGGATCACGCCCTGAGCCGAAGGCAGACGCTTAACCGCTGTGCCACCCAGGCGCCCCTGTTTAGGTTTTAAAAGCTGTCTCACGGATTAATTTCCAAAAGGAAAACCGGATAAATAATTTAAGATATTATTTTAATTCAAGGGAAGTGGTGTCAACATAAAGATTTTTCCTGGCATCAAGCCTGGTCTATTTTATGGGTGATTTCCATTCTTCATCTACAAAGTCAGAATGAATTTTTGATGTGCACGGGGAGGTGTGGTCTTTCTACGCCCTTTCTTGCTCTAATTCCTTTAAAACATGGATTAAGTGTCATTGAGTTAAATTAACCCACTCAAATTGACTGAAGAGAGATTTCCTATATTCGTTGTGAAAGAAATTGCAAACATATAAAGACAAAGAGGCATGAGGTCTAGGAGTTTTCTAGAAGTGGAAGTGGAACGTAGCTGTTCGTGCAGCTCCCCGTTTAGACCGGGCCCGGGACCTGCGGTGCCCCCCTCGGGGCACGTGTGTGTGCAGCCAGAGGGCACGGGGAGGTCACAGGCTTCCATGGTGAGAAGGGCTTTCTCTGAGGCTTTGCTCTGTGGCGACAACCATCAGGGGTGAGCCCCCACCTCTCCGTCCCCCCTCTCTGCGCACAGGGGAGCAGGGATGCACTAAAAGGCCAGGAAGCCTTTGGAAACTCTTGATTTATGAGACAAAACCCNGGCCAAACCACTAGCACCCCCCACACACACATTGCAGGGTCTTTGGAGACAGAACAAAGATGGCTCTTACTCAGCATGAGGTCACCTTTCTTTCCTCTGAAGTGTCTGGACTCACAGGGTTTATTTGGGTTCTCTGCCTGAATTCACTCCAGAGCTGATCTCTGTGAGCATGCCAGGGACCCACCTGGGAGACACCCCTCCATGGTGGTAGCCACACACACACACACACACACACACACACACACACACACTCTGTAACCTAGAGGCTGGTGAAATACCAAGGGTCACAGTGCAGAGGCAGAAGCATTGAGAGGAAACCATGCAAGCCTCAGAGTCAGACCAACCTAGGTCGAATCCTGTCTCCGCCATTCACTATCTGTGTGGCCCTGGGCTTAGCCTTCAAGAGCCTCCATTTCTTTGTCTTTGAAATGGGGATAGTAATACCTACAAGGTTGTGGCGAGGTTTTAGGCAGGGCTTGGATAAATCGTGGCTATTACAGTTACAACAACCCCCACCCTGTGCCCATTTGATGGACTTTTAAGTTTGTTCACAGGATACAAATAGGATCATAACATTCACGGGGCTTGATGCAGCACTTGACAAATGTTGCCCCATGCTCCTGGGAAGCAGGGTCTGCTTCTTCATTCCTTTATTTTACCAATCCAGACCAGAACCCCTTGGAAAACTTGCCGTTCTCACACTCCTTAGGGGTGAAGACCTCAGTGTTGTGTATAAAGGCTACACCTTGGAGACCCTCATGTCCATACTCCTACTGAGTCAGGAGGTGAAGGTTCTGTTTCCTGCGGTCCACACAGCCTCCCAGTCCTAAACTCTCAATCCTGCCAAATCAGGTGAGCAGGAAGATGGCTTCTATCCACGTGGCAACTTACATTCCCAGACTGCCCTTGCCACACCAGCATATGGATTTATTTCTACAGCATAGCCTTCCTGAGTTAGATTTAAATGAAAGTAAGAGAAGAGGGGGCACAAGGCACAATAACCAAAAGCCTGGTTTGTCCATCTTTCCAAGGCAGCCTTATTCCTGTCAGGTAAACGTAAGCACCTGCTCCAGCCCATCCCCGCCCCCTGTCGAGCAGGGCCTGTGAAAGGCCAGTTGACTGGGGAAGACATGGAGTAGGTCATGAAGCCAGGGGAGACAAAGCTTGAGCTGGCTTCAAGGGTCTCATCAATGTGCAGGAATGGCAGAGCCCAGGGGCCAAAACAGTGTTCAAGAAGTGAGAAAAGCCAGAAGTACCAATGTAACCCGTGGGAGGAGACTGAGAAGAATTCTACAGCCAGGCCCACACAGACAACTGGGGTGACTTTTTGCTATCCTGGTAAGGGCTTTGCAACCAGGAGGGAGCATTCAAATAGACTGAAGCGAAGTGGGGAGAGCCACTCACAGTCTCTCCAAGTGGAGGTCTCTTCCGAGTCCACTTTTACTGAACAAATAAGATTAACTGGTCATTAACATCTTTTATTTATATTTAAGGTGCTGAGATCCCCACAAGCTTTGCTATATTTGATAGCCTGCCTCTTTCTAAAGGATTCAAGGCGTATGCTTTTCCTCTTAAACATTCTCCTACTGTCTCACTAAATATCGGTCTAACAAACCATTTTTTTCAGACCCTACAGAACATAGGCTCAGCCCAGCCTGGGGAGAGTTATCACAAATATTTCATTAGCACAGCCTGAATTTGTGAGGTGTTTCCAAAATGGAAAGGAGGCATTTTGATACTGGGTCATGGTCTCATTTCAGATCCAACTCTACATGGTCTCATAATTAGGAAGAATATTGGGCCCCAGTGGAGGCCTGAAACCAATTTTGAGGTTGGATAACTTAAAATTAATGCTTTTTACTTCTAAATGAAACCCAGATTTTCAGTGCTATAAATTTTCCATTT
Source organism: Ailuropoda melanoleuca (assembly GCF_002007445.2). Lineage (NCBI taxonomy): Eukaryota > Metazoa > Chordata > Mammalia > Carnivora > Ursidae > Ailuropoda > Ailuropoda melanoleuca. The sequence continues at coordinate 92,186,280 of NC_048221.1, forward strand.
CTGTGTCTGGCTGATCGCAAACATCAGCCATATTTCAGGGTTTTGACTACTGTCTTCCTTTGGTTTTGATTTGAGAGGCACTCTGGCAGGACCATACCAGCCCCTACCTGAAGAGCAGATGAGCCCAGGAAAATTGGGGAGGCTCCTCTGAGCCAGCTGGGTAGAGATCAGCCTATGTCAATTTGGAGCAGGTATCCAGCTACATAGTCAAATTTAAGAGGCATGCCAAAGCCCAGCCTGCTCCCAGAAGATCACCAGGACAGTACCCCAAATGCCCAGTATTGGGGCTACTCCTTTAGAATTACACACTGTTTTCAGGAGGTTCCTTTTAGGAGTACTCTAATTTAGGTTAGAGGTTCAGCTGATCTAGAAAAGTCTCAAAATAATATAGGTTTAAACAGGATAGAACTGTTTTTTCCACACATGTAGCCCTGTGGGGAGAAGCTGTCCTGGGTCAGGATGGTGGCTTCCTGCTATCGGGCACCTAGGCTTCTTGTCGTGTTTCTTCATCCCTACAGTGTGGCTCTCACCTGCATAGTCCAAAAAAGGAAAAGGGGAGGGTATGCCCCTTCCTCTTAAGGCACAGCCTGGAATTTGTACACATCGCTTTTGCTCACATCCAACCGGTCAGAATATAGGTTACATAGCCACACCTCAATGCAAAGGAGGCCACCCATCTGCACATTCACGCACCACCCTAGGTCAGGCCTTTCAGCAGTACTCACCACCTCTTGAACTGATTTATGCAAGGGAGGCTGGGAAATGTAGTCAACGCTAGATGGTCATGTGCCCAGTGAAACCAGGGGTTCTCCTACTGAAGGAAGAACGTGAAAATGGATCTGGAAGATAACTAGCCACCTCTGTTACAGTTTATATTTGTGTCCATGGAAAGAAAGTCCCTATTAAGGAATGAACCTTCATAGTGGATCCAGCTCATGGATCAGATTAGAGATAAGTCACACAGAAAGCACCAAGAAGGACTGAAAGGAGAGGCACACAGGACAAGTGAGTTTTGACTGGAAGGAAGACTAGGGAAATGGGGCCCTTCTCCAGAAAGCGCAGCTGAAGAGCACTGAAATTCCAAGGAAGGAACTAGTAGAGACGTGGAAAGCTAAAAGAGAATGGCGGCGGCGGGGATGTACTGGGACCCAAAGAAAATTCTCAAATGTACGATATTACCGGTGGCCAGCTCTACAAAATAGCGACACCTCTTGACACATTTTGCCCTAGATTCATTCCAGTCTAAAAGCACATGTTGCTCAAAAGAAAGAGTTGAGAAGGGTGCCTGGGTGGCTCAGTCGGTTAAGCGGCTGCCTTCAGCTCAGGTCATGATCCCAGGGTCCTGGGACTGAATCCCGCATCGGGCTCCCTGCTCAGCGGGGTTTCTCCCTCTCCCTCCGTTCTCCCCACCCCCTCTAGTGCTCTCTCTCACACACTATCTCTATATCTCTCTCTCAAATAAATAAATAAATCTAAAAGAAAGGAAGAAAGGGAAGGAGGGAGGGAGCGAGGAAGCAAGGAAGGAAGGAAGGGAAGGAAGGAAGGAAAGAGGGAAGAAAGAAAAAGAAAAAGTCAAAGTCAAACAGACCTGGATTCAAATCTCTACTCCATCAAATTCCTTTCTGTTCGAAGCCCGTTTCTACATTTTTGAATCAGGGTAATAATACTAACGACTCGTGCTATTAAAAGTGCAAAATGAGACGATGTCTATAAAAGAACTAGTACGCAGCCTGGCACAGTAGAAGCACTCAGCGAAAGGTAGAGGTGACTAGCGCGAAACTTTGCTTCGTCACAAGCACCAGTCCCTCCGGTAGGGAGCTTAGCCATTCAGACAGGGCCGTGGAGAGGAAAATGGCACATGTGCGAGGTGCTGAGAACCTAGGGAACACATACCCATTTTGGATGCCATTCGCTGACACAATATTGTCATCGTAAAAGTAAAATTGTTCTGTTTTTAAATCAATATTCCCTCCAGTCTGGGGAAAGCACTTTGGCAGCTACAGGCAGAGGAAAAGAGCTCACTCTAAATGTGGAATTCCTCACATTGTACAAAAGAAGAAAACAAGCCTTCATGCATGGGCTTCCACAAATGGAGCAGGGTGAGGTTGGAGCTGTGCAACAGAGGAATAAGTAATTTCATAATTTTACATTTTGACAGCCAAGCTAAATAATGCTGTTGGCCAAGCGAGCTCCGTCAGCTTATCTTCCGGCACCAATTTTTTAAGGCAAATACCTCAACATAAATAAAATAATATTTATATTAATGACCATTCTAAACAGTGAGAATCATTTAACTGGGGGCATGGACAGGGCCGTGAAAATGTTCTCAAGATTGTTAACTGGGAGAAAAGCTCCTGCATAAAATTAGTTCATCCTGGGTCAGACTCCCACTCACTCAGCAGGACCATGCCACAGTGTTTTTTCTTTAATCTTCAAAAAGGACATTAAAGCAACATTACTGCTGAGACTCATCCAAAAGGCCCATTAAAACCAGGCTCTTTGGAGCAGTCCCTGCTGCACGGCTTAGCAGGACCCACAGTGCACACCGTGGACCCGGTGCCACCAAGGAAGAGGGGATGGTCCGCACCTGCGGCTGGGTTTTTAAAAAGCAAAATTAAGAAACAGTAGAGTGTGCTACCTGGGTCAGACCTTTCAGACCTACTTCCTCTTGGGGCGACAAATATTTTCAACTAATTCCACCTCTGAAGTGTGCTCTCCGCGGTATCTCCACATACGGCTTCATCTTGCTTTCCTGAAATACGGTCTGAATTTTTAGAGCCAGTTCCCACTAACGGCACTCTGGACCCCTGATCACCCTTCCTGGATCTCCTTTCTCCAATTCTATTTTGCCTTTTTTTTTTTTTTAATTTGTCAGAACTAGACAGATGCGGACGACCATGCCATGGTTTTGTATATGAGACTCGGAAGAGGGTATTTAAGCATCAGAATGTGAAGGTTCCTTTGTAAAAACAATTCCTTATGGAACTGTGTGGATTTGTCTTTGTCGGCTGCAGTGGCTTGTCGAACTTTAAGGGACTGTCACATCAGAACAGCAATTTGAACACATGTGTTTCACTTGACTGCAGAATCGGGGCAGACTTTCTGGCTGGAAGCTACCCACTGGCAGCCTGGGACGAGGTGATATGGTAGGGTGTCTCAGGCCCAGCTCACACAAGGAGGCTTGCAAGTGTGTAAATAGGCAACATCTTCTCATTATTGCAACATCGTTCCCAGTCCTCTCCCAGTCCAGCCTTTGCTCATCATCATAACAGCCTACATTTCATAATTAATAGTGCAGGGTGATATCAAGAAACTGAGAGGAAAATGTGTGATGGTTGCCTTTGGGGTCATATCTTTGTCTCATCCAGGGATCTCATCTTTCTCCAGGGGTCCCTCAGATTCTAGTGATGTGAAGTTCTAGCCAAGCAGGCAGTAAGCAGAGCACAGATCTGGATCTTTACCAGCAACTTCGGGAAGGGTGCCAAGTTAAGAGTCAAAAAAACAGGGGAAACCTACAACAACCACCATTTTCAGCTCCACAAACCAGGAATGACCCTCCTGGGCAAAGAGATGAGTTGTTGCTTGTTTCAGTATTGCTCTGTAACAAACCACTCCAAAACACAGTGGCTTCGAACAACAATTTGCTGTTTTCTCTTACAGTTCTGTGGGTTGACCAGGATCAGCTGTATAATTCTCACTTGGCATCTCTGATGAAGTTGCCGTCAGAGAGTGGCTAGGGCTGGAGTCATCAGAAGGTTGATTGGGCTAGACATTCAAGAAGGTTGCTTCCCTCACATGTCTGTCCACCACGGTCCTCCACCTGGAGTAGGGGAGAGTAGGGCAGAGGACCGTGGAGTAGCCTGGACTTCTTACATGAAGGCTCAGGGCACCCAAACCAGGAAGCAGAAAATTCCAGGCGTTTTAATGTCAGGCTCAAAGCTAGCACGACATCACTTCCAACAGATTCTATTATTCAAAACTGTTACAAGCCAACCCAGCGTGGATAGAGCGGAGAAATAGACTCCTCCTCCCCGGGGGCGTGGCCCCCGCACTTGGGAGAGAAAGAATTAATGGCAAACGTTTTTCCAGACAAGCTACCACCAAACAGGAAGAGAGAATTTTTTTAGAACAAATGAAATTCTCTCTGCCTCGACTGCTCTGAGGGAGACCCACTCCCTGCTGCTCGTGAGTGACCCAGTGACTAAGCAGCAAAGTAAAATTTGAGCAAATATAATTGTTTAAAATATCGAGGGGGAATAGTTAATAAACCCACACCACCCTTAGACTTCAGCAAAGCAAGCAGATCAAACAAGCAAGCAATATCGGGGCTTTAATCTAATAAAAAATGTCTAGTAACTATTTATCAAACAGTGCTGCCATCAAATTGAGAATTCACATTATTTTTAAAACTTGTAAAAATTGACTATAACTTAGGCAACAAAGAAAACCTGAAAAAGAAAGAAGGTATAATTTTTTACAGGCCACGAAACAAAGAAAGAAAGGAGAGGAGAGAAAAGGAGAGGGGAGGGAAAGAGAGGGGAGTGGAGGGCAAGAGAGGGAAGGGGAGGAGAAGAGAGGGGAGGGGAGGGGAGGGGAAGGGAGAAAAAAAGGCTGGAACTTAATAAGGGATTAAACATTTTTTAAAAAGCACCTAGAAGTTTTAAAACACTCATAAATTACTGTTGAGTCTAAGAGGAAATCAAAACTACAATTATGGGATTTTAGAAAATAATGACAATTGGAACACCACAATAAAAACTTACAGGATTTGGAAAAATCATAGCCTTAAATTTTTTTCATTATTAAACAAGAAAAGTGAAAATAAATGAGCTAGGTATTCAGTTAAAACTTAGAAAAGAATATGAAACAAATCTGCAGAAAGCGGAAAGAAGGAATCTATGAATAAAAGAACAAATGAATGAAAATAAAGCAAAATCAGTAGAACTGAGAAATAAGCCTTAAGATTTTTTTTGGAAATGCTAATATCATTGGAAAATCTTTCAAAGTCAAAAAAAAGTCAGAACATGCAAATATGTATAATATTAATGATTACAAAAGAGATATCACCACAAATAGAATTAACTGTGAGAATTTCCTTTGTGCAAAGCACAAACCTACACAAATGCTTAAAAAATCTTGATAAAATGAATGGTTTTCTAAGAAAGAATAAATTGTGGAAATGAACTCACATAGAGTACAAAACCTAAATAGGTCAATAACTGTGGCAAAAACTTTTAAAGTCGTCAAAGAACTGCATTCTAGAAAAGCAGTATGTCTGGAAAGATTTAGGGAGAATTTTCTCATGCTTTTAATGAACAAATAACTCTTATGCTATTTCAAAAATATAGAATATATTAAGCTTAAAAATGAAAATCTTCCCTATTTCTTTTGTTAACATAATCTTGAAGACAAAAATAGCACACAACTAAAGAAAAGTGGCCAATCTCACATACGAAGTCAGATACAAAAATCCCAAGTCGAAGATTAACCATTGATTCTAGAACTTTTTAGAAGCTTATTGAAGATGTATTAGGGAAAATTAAAAGTTAGATGGACTCTTAATGCCCAATAAAGACTTTAATAGCTGCATTTGGTACTTCTTCCATGTGATAGAAAATTATGTAATCATTGCAAATCATACTGAAAATAGCAGGGGAGAAATGGTCACAGCATATCATTTAAAAACTTTTGTACAGAACGATTCCCATTTTTGTAAATTCATGCACCACTCTGTGTGTGTGTATGTGTGTGTGGTGTCTGAGAGAGTTAGCACAACACAGTAACACTCTGAGTGTTAGAACTTACAATCCTTCTCTCCTTCTCTTCTTTTTCCTTCTTTTGTACATTTTCCAAATTTTCCACAAAGAAAATGTAGAACTTTGTAATCAGATATAAACAGAATTTTGTTTCAGATTTTTTATTTATTAATTGGGAGAGAGAGTGCACAAGCAGGGGGGAGGGTCAGAGGGAGAGAGAAAATCAGACTGCCTGCTAAGCAGGGAGCCCTATGTGGGGCTCAATCCCAGGACCCTGGGTCATGACCTGAGCCAAAGGCAGATGCTTAACCAACTGAGCCACCCAGGCACCCCGAATTTTATTCTAAAATAAGGCTTATCTCAGTACTAATCCTTCAGAAGTCCTATGCCTGCACCTGTCCCACTAAGGATGAGCCATTTTTATTTCTGCCCCTTCATTTTCCTAGTTTCCTCTTGTTACCAAATATTTCCTTTCTGCTTTCATCTTACCCTCAGTTTTGGCCTCCAAAGAAGTTATTATGGAAAGCGTGCCAGCATGTGTGTCAGCAAAATGAATCAAACAACTGCAAGAGTTGACCTTGGATCCTTTCGCATGAACAGCACATAAAAGGCAGGCTGCTGTAGGAGATTTATAGTCAGGGCAAGTTTGAGGTGGAGGGAAGCAGTCAAGAAAGACCCTGGCACCACCACGTACCACACACCCTTCCTGTAGCCCCAGAAAGAGACAGGTGCCTCTATGCCATTTTGTCCCTGTCATGGAACTGGGCCTATGAATGAATGCTGTCAAACAAAGAGCCAGAGTATGGGGGCTTCTTTTCAAATGATGGACCAAAGCTGAAGTGTAGGGTTCAAAGAAAGAGGAGGAAATGGGATGGCAGAAAGAAACACAAAGGGAGCAGGGGCCTGTGCATGCTGAAGAACTTGCATGTTTTCCTACAGAAGGTGGGGAGGCATTGAAGAGTTTAAGCGGGAAGACAACTTTGAATGTGTGTCTATGTGTGTATAAATGCATGTATACATCTTGTATACATGTACAAACATGCATGTATATGTATATGTACATACACATTCTCATTTATGTATGTACGCATATGAATTTCATCTGGGAACCAAAATATAACTGGAAAAGAGAAAGGCTGAAAACAGGAAGCCCAGTTTACCTAGTGGCCCAAGTTATAGAAGATTGAGTGACAGTGAAGTCGGGAGGAGTGAATGAACATGGAGGATCTTTTAGAGATAGAATCAGAATTCTGCTTCTCCCTGACTTTGCAGAAGATAGCCACCTCCCAGTTCCCACTTTGATCCTCTCTACTCAAAGGATCAATCAACCCTAACTGACTGCCTCAGTTAGTAACTCAGTTGTAATTCCAAATTCTGAGAAGAGAGAATCTGATTGGCCTAGCTCAGGTTAGATGCTCACCTCTGGTCCAATCAACTATGGTCAAGGCCAGTGTCAGGGAACGCAAATATGGTTGCTATGGTCCATTTGGTTGTGGGATTAATTGACTGATATCTCTCTCCTCCTGTGGACTGTATTTTCCAAGAGAGCGGGGGCTGTTTTTGGTTGCTCATCACTGAATTCAGCACCTTATAAGGCGTCCAGAACATAGCCGGCACTCAAAAACCATTTGTCAAAAGGATGAAGGTACACATAACGAATGGAGAGAAACCTACATGGGATAGAAGGCACTATTAAGTCACCTAAACCGGCCCTCCATCCATTCATTACTCATGTGTCTCATTTATCACTAGAGCACCAACTTCAGCAGCATTACGTCAATTGCCTTCAATACACCAGTGAGCTTTTGTGGTCTAGCCTAAGAACCAACCCCCACTTACAAGAGTGACTTAAGTGAGAAACTATGCTCCTAATTCTAAACAACTGACTTGAAACAAACTTGGGAAACGCCGTCCATTTGTAACGCGAAAAATACCTCCAAACAAGACAATCAATGGAGGAACCGGGCTAGAGAGAAAAGGTATTTGTCAGAAGAAACTTGGCATACATGTTATTCTTTTTCCATCTGATTATTTTAGTCTTCTTCCTGTGAAATCCAATTTCCTTAAGTGACCTCTGTTCATAGGAAACTATTTGGTTTAATCTCTGGGAGCCATGGCATATTTTTAACCATCTCCAAAGGCCAGCTCCCTCTCCAATGAGCATGCCTGATACCCAAACAGATGTTTTATAACACTCAGCACACATGAGCTCACCACTGGCAAGTCTTTTGCACACAATCAGCCCACAGCTCTTCTCACATCTCCCCCCTCATGCCACAAACCCAAATTCAGGACTCAGAGGCAAGCCTGAGTTCTTAACACGGTAACCAAAGAGCAGAAGATGGAGAGTCCAATCTTGAATTTTCAACTTATTAATATTTTATAAATCTAATGATGAACCAAAAACTACGCAATACAAAGAGTTAGCCAAATTCAGTTGTATAAAAAGACTTGCAAACAGGCTGTCCCCAAAGAACTCAGATTGCAGTATCTGAGCAAAACTCAAAAGCCACTCAAATTTTGATGGAATTATAAAATGTTAGGGCTGAGGGGCGCCTGGGTGGCACAGCGGTTAAGTGTCTGCCTTCGGCTCAGGGCGTGATCCTGGCGTTGTGGGATCGAGCCCCACATCAGGCTCCTCCGCTATGAGCCCGCTTCTTCCTCTCCCACTCCCCCTGCTTGTGTTCCCTCTCTCGCTGGCTGTCTCTATCTCTGTCGAATAAATAAATAAAATCTTTTTTAAAAAAATGTTAGGGCTGAAAGGGCCATGGATGTCATCTACCTAGTGCAACAACTTTATTTATATATGAAGAAGCATAGGCCCACAGAGAGAAAGGGACTTCCTCAAGGTTTGACAATGAGTGTGTGAGTCTTAGAATGGGTGGTAGAACTCTGCCTCCCAGCCCTGACCCACAGAGCAGAAGACAGCCCTACACCACCAGTATTCTGTCTCTCTTCCCCACGGACCATCTGTGTCTGTGGTTCAAAGCTGGGAAGAAGCCGGAAACTGGTCATCGAGATCGTTCATCCATCATGACTACGCCATGATTGTTCTGAATGTGTCACATCCAACTTAGGTAAAGAGTTTTACTGAAGAATGGTTTCATCTGACAAATCAATCAAAAGTACCCAAAAAAAAAGTAACCCAAAATTTGTCAGTAATCTGACAAATCAATCAAAAGTAACCCATCTTCTTAAAGATAACATGTTAACATTTCTAGTGTGGAAATCAAGGGGAGCACATAGCATTCTTGCTACCCCTTCCCCAAGAGCCAGAAGATAGCCCAAAGAGACCATGAGGGTGTGACTAAGGAGACCGAAATTTGCAACTGCAAGCTCACGGTCCTTTGATCCTTGGAGAACCTAAACTTGCAGGGAAAAGTCTGAGGTTTCTAAAAAGGCTTGCTCCACCTCAGAAACCCTTGGGGATATAAGCAGTACTTTTTGAGCACCTACTTAAACTTGAACCTACAAATAGCCAAGATGAGAAGACCCAGAGGCCACCTCAGAGACACCCACCAGTTGGGGAGCAGTGTTTACTGAGAAGAATAGCAAATGGCATATTATCTTCTTTCGTTGAACAGATTTTTGCAGAGGGATTAGGGTGGGCCAAGTTGGACATCCTGCAATAAAAAAAACAAAAAATTAATTGAAATATGTAAGCAAGGACCAGATCACAAAGAGCTGCATATGCCATCAGAGGTATTTGGATTTTATCCTAAAGATAATGGGAAGCCATTGAAGGATTTTGAGCTGGGCATTGAATTGACCAAACTTGTGTTCTGGAAAGACCTCTTGACAGCAGCATCAAGAGTTGATGGATTTGGCCAAGAGCTATGTTGTGTGATAGCATCTACAAGTGATTCAAGAAAATATTTGCATTTTTAGTCTATATTCAGGATAATAGAGGGAAAGAGGATAAGTGCCTAAGGCAAGCACAGCTGGTTTTAATCCCACTTCTACCATTTACCGCTTTATCATCTTGGGCACCATATTTAAATAAGCCTGAGCCCTCTGTCTCATTTCTGTACAGTGAAAATAATGAGTTAAAACAATGTGCCTAGACATTTCCAATAATCCTCTCAACACCATTAGATTCAGTCAAACCAAAATGGCACTTTCCAGCCTAGAAGAAAAGCCACCTAGCATCCTGCTAAGCCACCAGTTAGCAGGAGATATTTTTGCATTTTCTTCTTAGAATTTAACCGGAGTATTTTGTTGCTAATGTGTGAAAATAATTAGCACTCGTACTTTGTAAATGAGCAAGCCGAGGTAAACTGAGGTCAAAGCCAAATGTTGGATCCGAATCAAACCTCCCAAAAACAATACTGCAAAGAATTTAACTGGGTTGCAAAGACCAGTGTACGAACTGAGAGCTCCAGTCGTCCTAGCAACCTTTTAAGCAAACACTGGTGCAGATTTGCTGGCATATATGACACTGAGAACATCTGGCCTTTCTATTATCCTCTCACAAGCAAAAAATGATGTCGTGTAAACTGATCTTTAGGCCAATTATATGGTCTAAGTGTTACAGTGTTTGTGTTGGCTCCTCTGGTTCCAGGTTTTAAGAACTTAATTTGTAGCCACACCCCTTCCTAAAGTCCTAATTGCATGTTACTGTAACTGACCCCAGGGATTCATTTATGCCAAGTCTGCACCTTTCTTCAGGACAATATGTATGTGTAGATGCATCATCAGTCCACTGTGTGTGCAAAGCATGGTGGGAGGACCTATAAGAATCAGTTTCAGGAGTTTCGTGCCATGGGAAGGTAGAGAGAGTGCGTAAGACAGCAGACTCTAGGGACTGCTCTGGTCACATGTTCAGTGCTACATTTTTCCCCCTCTATACCAGCTTTGTTATGGAAGCCAGGTGTGGAGCATGGAGGCTCTAGTCTGCAGCTCACTTAGAAGGCACTAAACTAGGAGTCAGAAAACCTGATACTACCTCCAACTAGCCTTCCTACCCTAGACAAGGTCATTATTGTGTCTGAGCATCTGTTTCTCCATCTAGACTCAATTTCATTTACAAACTTCATGTGGCAGGCAGTGTTCCAAGGCCTTCATCAACACTGATTAAGTTAATCCTCACAATGACTCTAAGTGGCAGGCGGTATTATTATCCCCACCCCATGTCACGCAGTGGGGGTATGGAGGAGACTGTGAGCTTGCCCCCCACCCTGTCCTGGCTGCTTACTAGGAGCTCTGGGCTGCCGTGCTCAGCTGTAATGGACTGGGGTACCTAATGAACCATAGCCTAGTGCTCTGGAGCAGGAGACCCAGGGGTGCACCCCTGGACTATTACTGACCACAGGAAAGGGGCTTCTTGCCTCTCTCCCTCCCCACCCCACCCCATTCTTCTGTTGCCTTGGCCAAGAGGCCATGATGGCAGCTGGAGGGGCTGACCTAAGGAGCAATTTCTCCCACCTCACTCCCGTCTCCCACATCCCCAGCTGACAGACAGATGTGAGGGACCATCTTTTATTCTGTAGATCTTTCCACACTTTCTTGAAGACATCTGGAATCTTAATCTGGGTTATGAACAGATGTATTGGTAGAAGAAGGCTGGGAGCTCCTGATTTTGTCTCTGGACAAAATAGCCTCTGGTAAAAATATTAGTATTATAGTGTGTGAAACAAGTCAACAGGCCTCTGAATTAGCATGCCTTCTCTCTCAGGGAGGGAGCCATGGGACGGCCAGCCCTGAGGAAAATCTGAAGTCATAGGGGGACTTGACCCCAGGCACCAGCAGCTCCATCTTAAGGACCAGAATTCTCCTTCATCTTCAGAGGAAATGAATCTTTTGAGTCTCTTTGTCTGACTTAGCATGTCTAGGAACAAAGGGCAAGATATGTAGTACAGTAAATCCCAACTCTGAGTTGTCCATTACAGGAATTTATCACAGATGGTAATCATTAGGACTTTAACATTCTTGAAGGAAAGAGCTTTATCCAGAATTATAAATAAACTATTCCCAAGGCTTAGATTTATAAAGCTGTGCTAAAAAACAAAATTCAACTGAATAAAATTTAAAGATCTTATTGGCTTTATTCAACAATTTGTGAATCGGGCTGCATCCCATCTAGCAAATAGAAAGGAGCTCCGAGGAGCTGTACAAAATGGGAGACTTTTATAGGCAGAAGGGGGCAGGGACAGGAAAGAGTGGGTTACCTCATCTTTCTTTGGGGATGGAAGGGGCCTATCAGGCTGATTACCTCACTAATGCTGACCAGGAAATTCCAGATTGACAGGCTTAAGATTACATTTTTGGGAAAGTTCGAAACTGCAATTAGGTTAGGTATTGAGTCTTGATTTGCTGACATGGGGCTTAGCACAGGTGACTCCCTGCATAGGGGGTGCCTGGATGGCTCAGTCAGTCAAGCATCTGCCTTCAGCTTAGGTCATGATCCCAGAGTTCTGGGATCGAGCCCCACATCAGGCTTCCTGCTTGGAGGGGAGTCTTGCTTCTCCCTCTCCCCCTGCTCCTTCTCTCCCTCCCTCCGTCTCTCTCTCTTTCTCAAATAAATAAAATCATAAAAAAAAAAAAAAGAGGGCTGCTTGGACAACTGGGAATTTACAGCACCAGGTTACAAAGTCAACCTAACCTGTGAAAGCTTGGCATTGATCTGGGAGTTCTGGGCGATGCCATGAGAAGACGGGAACTTATTTCTGCAGTTAGTGGGCCCCCAATCAGAACCTAACAAGGTTAGGCCCTGGTTTAATCTCCTGAAATGCAAGCACAGAGGAATGGGATGCTGGCGTCTAAATATGGCCTTGTAATTCCTAAACCAATAGTGCAGCAGCAGAGTGCAAAACAAGGCTGCTGCTTTCCAGAAGTTTCTCATCTGGTCAGGAAGGCAAGGCATTCACCAATCAAACAGCTATAGTTTTCAGGCTTCTCTGTATGGCATAGACTTTAACTAGAGAACTCAGGGAGGGAAGCAAAGGATACATGGAGGCTGGAATCATCAGGGAAAGATGTGTGGAGGGAAGGGACTGACTTAGGACTCAGATGAGTGGGGTGTGCGCACGTGAGGCAAGGTTGGCTCAGCCCCCACTGTCTCCCATAAACATGCATCGTGGCCCTGCTGTGACTCTCGGTCCAAGCCACGTCTCAAATCACACACATATCTTCTACAAGTGACTGTGGCTCAATTCCACAGACTCACCTTCTTCAGTTCCCCTTGGCCCCTTCCTCCGAAGGCCTGAAAAGGGAAATTCCAGCTTCTCTGGACATGTCCCATCCAGGGCAGATGCCAGAGGATGGGCCTCCATCCTGGAGGGTGAAGCCGGGAAAAACCCACACACCAGCTCCAGCCCCGGTGTAGTGCTACATGGGATTAGGATGAGCAGGAGAGGGAGAAAGGGACAGGGCAGCCTCAAAGGCATGCCCCCACCCCCCTTCTTTGGGGGGAACTTCTGCAGGCATCCAGGACACACAGTAGAGGCAAGAACAAGGTGTCCTGCAGGCCCGGGAAATTTGGAGGGGGGCTAGGACCCCACAAGGGTGGTCCACATCCTGCCCAGGCAAGGCAGGAGGGTCTGATGCCCAAAGTGAAGGGAGCACAGGCACCGGAAGGAGAATGTCATCTGTTGGTGGGGGGAGCAGGGCAGGCGAGACTGACTTTGAAGAGCTGAGAGGGGACACCACAAAGGAGAGAGGGCTACGTAGGGCCGGCTTCAGATTCTGGACTTCCTAGAGGCTGCTGTAGGGGCTCTAGGTATCTGCTCCCCATTGTCCAGTCATGTCCCCAGGAAGGGTGGGGGTGGGGGGAGCAGAATTCAGGGTCGCTGCCCGCTTTGCAATAAAACAGCCCCAAGTTGTACTTGCTAAGAACCTAAGCGTGCTGGAGCAGATGCGGCAGCACCTGGAAGAAGCAGGACTGCCCCAGCGAGAGCAAGGGCAGGATAAATTGTTCGTGACACCGCTCCGGGCAAGGCAGGGCCATGGAGAGGGAAGCTGTACTGACTGGTGTCTTGTTCACAGCAGGAGGGGAGCTGCCTCCTTAAGTCTCTACTCAGCGCCAATGGCTGAAGGGGGCAAAAGTTGATGGGGGAGAGGCAAATGCGTGAGCGCCTCTGAGAATGACCCCTGTCGGCCACATGTGTGACAACGCAGATCTCAGACAGATTCAGCTCGAATTCGAGTGCAGGAGCTCATGGTGTTAACCTGCTACTGCCACCAGGAGTGTCACTGAAATCAGCAGAAGCAAGTTCCCTTTGTTTAAAAAATCTGGTGACACACACCACCACCACCACCCCCCTTTAGAAGACATTAGAGTGCAGCAGGAAGAATAGAGCTTCTGAAGCCTAGTTGGTATTCAAATCACCAACCGTACCTCTTCCTGGTTGTGTGGCCTTGGGAAAGAGATTTAATGTTTTTGAGACTCAGTTTCCCCATCTATGAATTAGAACATTTGGTAAGAGTTCCTGGCTGGCAAGGCTGTTAAGATGAAATCTGATGAACTCTGTACACAACTTGACCCCACGCACCCAGTTAAGGTCCCCTCCTCTTCCTCCTCTTTGAGAGAGAGCCTCCAGGAAAATGAATTTTAACAAATAATTTTACAACGCGGTAAGCCCAGAAAGAGGGAACGGGGAGTTTATTTGTTGTCCAGTTCTGTTGTATGACAGTAAGGCACTGTCGTAAGCATTGTGTCTGCTTTCTACATATTTCTTTCAAGCTGCCCACCGTGCCTCCCACCTGCCCTGCTGTAAACAGCAAACATCAGCTCACATTTTCTTCTCTCTGATTCTCTTACAGGGCCGCTGTATCAACTTCACCAGAGTCAAGAACAATCAGCCCGCTAAGTACCCCCTCAACAACGCCTACCACACCAGCTCACCCCCCACCCCCCAGTGCTCCCCCCTCCAATTCCATCCCCACCTTCCACCCTGCCCCCTCCTCCTCAGGCTCCACCTCCCAACAGGGCGCCACCCCCCTCCCGACCTCCTCCTAGGCCTTCTGTCTAGAACCCAAAGTTCATTCTCTGGGCTCTTAGAAACTTTGGGGAGGAGGCTCCTCTGTGGTGTTAGAATAAGTCTTTCCAGTTAGGAGAGGCTTCTGCTTTGGAAATGAGTGGTGATAAAGCCCACTGACCTTCACACACCTTAAAAATTGGTTTGTAATGCCAATACACCAGCAATTGTGATCAGCAGAAAGAAACAGAAATTTTGAAATGCCTGAAAACAAATGATGAGGCACCTACAGTCACAATTATAGCCAGCCAGCCATCACCTCTAGAAGGTTCCAGAGACAGTGAAACTGCTGAGATGCTCTTAAACGGGATTGTGTCTCATGGAGACCAATAAGAAAATCATTTCTCTGAGGGTGAAACGCAGAGTCGGATGGATGAGAAATAACATTGCTGGGTTTCTAAATGCTGCCTTCCCTCCTCCACTCCACCTCGATCACTTGACCCTGGACCCTTGGCCTAGGAACCAAGGAATCCTCACCCAAGAAGGTGAAAACCCTTGGCCTACAACTTTGGGAAAAGCTTGGGGTCCCCATTGTGGCAAGAAACTCAACATCAGACAGGTATCCAAAAGCATGTTCGCCTGGGATTTGCAAAGGAGTAAAAACATATGCCTTATTTTCCTTTCAAATTCTCCCAGTTTCCAAGTGAGGAAGAGAGCAGGTGTTTAAAGATGGAAAGAGGTATGTTGCCACGTTGCTGTGTAAGTGAAATCAGGTGTGCGCATTGACTGGCGATACTGATGAGAGCATTAGACAGTTTCTAAAACCCACAGGCCACCAGCAGCTAGAGGTGGTTGGCTTTGGCCCGACATGGTCCACTAATCAACAGACAATGGCATTGTTGAAGAGCAACCTGTTAATGATTCATGTTAAATATCAAGATTAGGCTTCAGTTTAAATCACTTAAGGTATGAAGAAGTGACTGATCCCATTTTTCAGAGACAAATGTTGAGTTGATCTTCCCAAAATGGCATCACTAGCACCTACCATACAATCTCACTGGGATTTTTTTTTTCCCTTTCTTTCTTGGTAAAGTTGTATACCGGAGATTTCTAGGTAGAGTTGAGAGACAATGGTCCTAACATAGTAGGGAAACCATCTCCAGGTTCTTTAATTAACCACAAAAAAAGCCATGTATGTGTAGATGCAAATGTATTTCTCCTTGGCTTTTCAACGTACTCATAAACATAAGCTGTCAACCCAGGAGGAATATACTAGATGTTCTGCCTGAAATTCCCACGAGGCCTGGGATCCACCCTATTCCTCCAAGTCTTTCTGAATCTGTTGTTATCAGTAAGCCCTGTAACCACTTTCTAAACATTGGGCTTCATCATCCAGGGTGAAAACAGAGGTCCCTCCTTCACCACCCCATTCAAAATTATCTCCTCCATAGGTCTTAAAATTCCTCTCCCAAACCGCTCAAAGTCTTAAATCTTATCTGGAACAAAGCAGAATATCAAATAAATATAAACTTAGAGCTTTGGGTTATGGCCTCCAAAGATCCTTCAGGAACCCATCAAGCCAGCCTGATTCTTGCACCTTACTCAGAACACAGACATAAGGACCCGGCATGCACTCCGTCAACACCAGTTCTTGTAGCCATGACAGACATTGCTCATCAATCACAGCACTATCCATGGAGCCCAGCAATTTCTTCACAATCCTCACATCACAACTTCAAAGAGCCACCATTCATCAGTCAGGATTTGAGAGAAAGATGAGCCCTGTTTTCCATCCCCACTTTAGAAAGCAGAAACAAACAAACAAAAACTAGAAAGCAGAAACACACAGGAATTGCATGGAGGAATGGGGAATCCTTGGGCATAAAAGGTACAGTCGGGGAACATAGATCTCGGCAGAGTGCCTTAGTGGGGGGACCACAGGCACTAAATCTGGAGTGCCGATGCCAAACTGACACGTCTCTAAGTGTACCTCAGACCCAGCCCTTCTCCCAGCCTGCCACTACCAAACGCCCAGCCTTCTCATAGAGCTAAAATCAGAGATGGTTTCCAGGACTTATAAAAGCAACCTCCCTTTGCCACCTCCTCAACCTGGCCTGTATTGTCTGTTCTTACAACACGAGGCTTCTTCTTTAGTATAGTCCCTCATGAGGCAGGGGCCACAATGTCTCAGCCACCTGCAGTGACATTGCTGGACTCCAGCAAACCATTCCATAGGAGAATGGGTTCCCCAGGCTCACAGCATAGAGATGTTGAGCCCATGGCAACTGTTTTGACTGCGGGCAGTACAGAACAGTCCACCCCACACCACTGCCGCCTGACTCACTGCGGCCATAAGAAAGTTCAAGCCAAGACACAGACGTTGTACAAGATGGCGGGCATCGAGTGAGAATGCAACATTCAGGATCTCAACAGCACATCAATCAGAAGCCCTGTGCAGCTTCCACGATGTCTTGGTGAACTTTCTGATGAATAGGGAACTGCAAATATATGCTGATTTAGAAGGGATTAGCAGGGTTTGTCCTTAAAACTGACTCATCATGTCATCCCTAGTCATTTAGAATTACAGTTGAGAAGGTGAAACTTCTAGACTATATGAATAAGGCAATAGTAGGCTAGCATGGACAAAATTCTTTAACTGGTTTATAAAATATATCAGTATTTGTATCATTCCCTGTAAAAGGCAGCATACGATTGTGATCAGGAAACTGCACAAAATTATTTTTTCAGCCCCCATGTTATTGTCCTTGTGAAGTTTTTTTTTTTAATAAAAGCCAACTTTTTGTTGTATATATTCGTATTCCATGTGTTAGATGGAAGCATTTCCTATCCAGTGTGAATAAAAAGAACGGTTGTAGTAAATTATTATAAAGCCAATGATATTTCATGGCAGGTTATTCTACCAAGCTGTGCTTGTTGGTTTTTCCCATGACTATATTGCTTTTCTAAATGTACAAATAGTTACCAAAATGACGAGACCTCTGTTTGCACAGCATTAATAAGAACCTTGAGTTCCGTGGTCCTCTCCTTTGAAGACCAGCTCACAAATGGTTTCTGGCCTGGAGCTTTGCACATACTCCAGCAAGACTGTAAAAAATTCTCTCTTTGACCAAGATCAAGAACAGAGCAGGTGGGCAAATTAATTAATATACTTGGATATCTGGCCATGGGTAACTTCATTGTAAATAACACTAAAATGGGCCGAGATGATTTTGATGTCTCATAAACACTAGCATCCAAACACTGTCAGATGAGAAAAATCCACCAAAGAACCAGAAAAAATAATAATAATTATGAGATAGTGAGCAAGTTTCAGCCCAATGCCAATCAATAAAAACAATTAATGCTGTGTAAAATGGGTTGAATTAGCTTGCGAACTATATAAAGATATATGCAGTAAAAAGCCTGTGAATGCACACCAGATGGGAACGGGGTATTCTAGTCAGTTGCCTTCTCTAGTTATCTGAGCTCTACTATATTATCGTACTTGGATAACCAATTTAAAAGAATTAGAATATGATTTTTTTAAATACACTTAACATTAAACTCTTCTTCTAGTCCTTTCTTCTTTCTGCGATAATTCAGAAGACAGTATGGATCTTCAGTGCGTCATTGCTCTAAAAAATCAGTTATCACTGTACCATGCTATAGGAGACTGGGCTAACCCTGCACAATGACAAACTCTGGAAGTTGCTTTTTAAAAAAAATAATAATAAATTCCTAAAATCATCTCTTTTACTGGTTATTCGTCTCTCTGTTACGAAAATAAAGTGTAGATTGTTCAAGTGCTTAACGTCTTGATGATAATAAAATGTTGTTATGCAAATTAAATTGCATTTCTCAAATCATTATTGTCTTTCCACTAAGCTCTTTACCGTCTTGATTACTGTCAATGTTTTCTTCAGCTGTCCAACATTCAACATATGCTTTATTTCTAGTAATAGTTTTAAAATTTCAAAAGTAACCCAAGCTCAATGAAAATAAAAAAGTAAAAAGTGGTGGTAGAGAAGCACACAGAAAAAATGTCCTGGATCAGTTGGGATTGTGTCTGGCTGCCTGTCACAAGATTTGTGGGCATGACTGATTTCACTCACAGAGCAAGGACTCCAGAGGTTTGCAGCTGCTCAAGGAACCAGACAGCCATTGGGGAGGGTATGTGTTGTAATGAGCACTGGGTATTATATAAGACTGATGAATCACAGACCTGAACCCCTGAAACCAATAATATGTCATATGTTAATTATAATTGAATTTAAATAAATAAATACATAAATAAATAAACTTTAAAAAAAGGAAAGAAAGAAAAGAAACCAGGCAGTTTTACAGATCATGCGGCAGTAAATACCCTTCCTCCTATATACACTTCAAGATGTTTTTCTTTTTCTTTTTTTTTTTTTAAGATTTTATTTATTTATTCGACAGAGATAGAGACAGCCAGCACGAGAGGGAACACAA
Organism: Ailuropoda melanoleuca; assembly: GCF_002007445.2. Classification (NCBI taxonomy): domain Eukaryota; kingdom Metazoa; phylum Chordata; class Mammalia; order Carnivora; family Ursidae; genus Ailuropoda; species Ailuropoda melanoleuca. Next base: position 92,205,424 of record NC_048221.1, read on the forward strand.
GCAGGGGGAGTGGGAGTGGAAGAAGCAGGCTCATAGCAGAGGAGCCCGATGTGGGGCTCGATCCCATAACGCCAGGATCACGCCCTGAGCCGAAGGCAGACGCTTAACCGCTGTGCCACCCAGGCGCCCCTCAAGATGTTTTTCTTATATCTGCAATTCTGACACAAATCATTTTATTCTTAGCAGCTTCGATTCAGCTCCTCCATTTAAATTTTTTGTAGGCAATCGAGTGTCTCTTACTAGTTACTGAGTTTGTTTCTTTCACAAGTCTTTGTTAAGCCTTAAATGCATCTTAATTGGAATAAAACCAACTGCAAACAGAAAATCATGCCATGACTTTTTCCAAGATTGCAATAGTAGTTACTCTTTAATAGCCTTTGGGCACAGGTGACATTTTTAAATTACATCCTTAATCATTAAATGGTTTTGAGATAACCAGCTAGCAATTTGGAAGGAAAAAGAAATCTTGGAGACCTACCTCACCCCTTATACCAAAATTAACTTCAGCTGTATTTAATTTAAGTGTAACAAATAAAATAAAGCAAGTATTTTTTTTTAAAGGTTTCATTTATTTATTTGACAGAGAGAGACAGCCAGTGAGAGAGGGAACACAAGCAGGGGGAGTGGGAGAGGAAGAGGCAGGCTCATAGCAGAGGAGCCTGATGGGGGGCTCGATCCCATAACGCTGGGATCACGCCCTGAGCCGAAGGCAGACACTTAATGACTGTGCCACCCAGGCGCCCCAAATAAGGCAAGTATTAGAAGTGGAAAAAATATTTACTCTATCATATGAAGAATTTTTAAATCCTACATATTGCTCATATTACCAACCAACTTTCTCACGAAATCACTTCAACTACCCTGAGGAACGCTCCAATGCGTTAAGTTGAATAAACAGAGGAACCATCACAGACAGAAATAAGGTCATTAATCAGGTGCTGACTGTGAACTTGAGCAGACCTACAATTTTTCATCACTAAATCCAATTTTCTGCCCTCAGATAAATGTGTTTCTCTGGAGCCTCACTTTGGCATGAACAACAAATACAACAATGTGGCCTTCTAAATACATTGCCAACAAGTGCTTACAATAACCAAGCACTGGGTTTAAAGCCATAGACTTGGCATATGCAAAACAGATGGGTTTCTTCTGATTACAATTGTACTGTGTTGGCTTGAACCACCACGTCTTCATCAAATTTATACCTACCCAAATTAGAAGCCTTATAATTCCACTAGGTGTAATCGCCTCTCCTTTTTATTCAACATTCAAGTGGTCAATTATATAAATTCTTCCTTCTCTCCTAAAAGTGGGACCATTTTAATTTCTGGAGTTCGAAACTGTGCAACATCTCCTTTATTTATTTACTTTTAAATATCATTTTACAATGTACTTTTAAGGCAACAGCAACAGCTAACAAAATTCTGCCTAAGTCACTTGAGAGCTCAAAACAAAGTTCTTTTAAAAGTGTTCAATAAGGGGCGCCTGGGTGGCTCAGTCGGTAAAGCATCTGACTCTTGGTTTCCACTCTGGTCATGATCTCAGGCTGGGATTGAGTCCCCCACCCCCACCCCTTTGGGCTCTCAGGGGGAACCTGCTGGATTCTGCCTCCCTTTCTGTTTCCCTCTACCCCTACCGCCCCACACACACACGTGCTCACACTCTGTCTCTAAAATAAAATAAACCATAAATTTAAAGAGATGTTCAATTAATCATGCACATTCAATACCTGAACCAGCATCTTGAGTTACTAGTTGCTTATAAACATTAAAATAAATGCAACTCATACAAGACATTTTCCTTTGTGTAGTGAAGTGGTTTGCATTCTTGCAAAACGTTTTAAAAGTAAAGAAATGGGGGGCTTGGGTGGCACAGTGGTTAAGCGTCTGCCTTCGGCTCAGGGCGTGATCCCGGCGTTGTGGGATCGAGCCCCACATCAGGCTCTTCCGCTATGAGCCTGCTTCTTCCTCTCCCGCTCCCCCTGCTTGTGTTCCCTCTTTCCCTGGCTGTCTCTATCTCTGTCGAATAAATAAAATCTTTAAAAAAAAAAAAAAAGTAAAGAAATGTTGGGTATGAGTGCGAAGAGTCCAGAAAACATTCATTTTCTTCTGAAAGAGAAGTCATAAGACAAGAGACCTCTCAGCCACCCATCACTATCCCCATTCAAAAATGCATCCCCAAGAGCTGTGGAAAACTTACAGCCATCTATCTTCACATTTTTTAAAACAATACAAGCACTTTGACATTCCCCTCCCTGTGAGCTGCACCCCAACTCTGCCCAAGACAGAGGGCCTGTCTTTTTGCATAGTTTTACTCTTGAAAGTATTTACTGGACACCTACAGATTCTGTAAGAAACCGACTTGAAATTAATGATAATCTGCATTTCCAACCAAGATCTTGTAGAAACACAAATATTCCACACGAATGCAAAAAGTGGTTCGTAAGAAGGTGACGCAGAGGCTCTGACACACATCTGAAATTGCAGTAACGGGCTTCTCCCAAGCTGGGGTGGATTCCAAACAGGAAGCAGCCTCTGTCTCCGCAGGTGTGGCCCAGGGATTCCAAATTCGGCTCCGAAGGGTGGAAGCGAAGACAGCAGGAGATAGGAAGGTGAGAGGTGGGTTCAAGTCATCTCTTTAGGAAGATAAATTTTCTTTCCTGCTTCAATCAGGCATTTAAGTTTTTGCTACAAATATCCCTTTCTAATGCCTCAATTGACTGCCTTCTCTCCTCTCCGTGCAGACCTGGGTATAGTGATGGCCTGTCGGTGCTCACACAGACACATCGTCAGTGTCTGTGTACCACACGTTCAATTTCCGTGCCTTTGCTTCCTGGGTTTCAGTAAGACTGAACAGACTTTCAGACCGTTTTACGTTTGTATCTCCTCCAATGATGTAATCACTGCTACGAGGAATAAGACCTGCAGAGGTCCAGGAGAATTCGATTCCGGCCCACCCCTTGCTGGACACTTCCATGGACCCCACCAAAGAGACCAAAGCAAATGCTTGCTCTGAGCAGGCCCCGCCCACTCCATCTGTTACCTGCTGAGACTGTTGGTTCTCACAGCATTTCGATGCTTAGCTCAAAGTTTTTATGGTCTTTTCAATGTTTGTTTTTAGGAGATTCTCAAAGATAAAAATAAAGATAATTATTAAGATAAAATTCTTAGAAGATAAATAAAGATAATTTATTTATTCTTGAACTGTTTGTAAAAACAAGAAGAGATCCTGTCCAGCACTACGTCCCGGATATGCTTTCTTACTTCTAATTAATAGTAATTGGTAATTGATTTTTTAAAAAATGCCTTTAATTTCCTTAGCAAGTTAGGAATAGGAAAAAAAAAAAAAAAAAGCTTCCCTACCTGCTAAAATGTATCCACCAAAAACCCACACAAACATACTTAATGTCAAAACACACAGAGCTGGCTCAAAAGCCACTAGAAGATTTCTTTGTGAACATGCCTACAAAGGGTGCAACTTGCTCATAGTACTTTTAAGGTCACAAACAAAAGCTCATTCGACACTCATAAATGTACAATGCATAAATAAATACAATTATAACAATGCATCATGAGCAGGCTTAAAAGGACGCAGCTAGAGCTTCCCGGTGCCATTGTCACTCTGGTCCCAGCAGTGGCCTGCTTTCACTCTTGAAGGTTTACTCTGCTTATCTACTCAGTTAACTCTATCTACCCATTCTGGTCTTGGCTCTCTAATTCTTGATGCGCCTGGGACAAGAACCGAGACATCCCATAACACTAGGGGTATTCTCTTTAAAATAAAAAAACAAGAAAGGATTGTAGCCATCACCATTCTCATTCACCTTTGGTTCTAGCCAGCTCAATAACACAAACAAAATTACAAAGCAATTGTAAATATCAGGAAGAAAAAAGTTGCCATTATTTTCAGACAGTATCAATGACTACCTAAAAATTCCATGAGAATCAACTTAAAACTTTTAGAACTCATAGAAGAGGCCGTGAGCTGGTCAGGTCCATCGTCAGCACTATCAATAACCATGCCCAGTTAGAAAACTATCCATTCATAATAGGAAAAAATATAAAACTATACATGTTTATATTTTGGAAAAATATATCAATTATATGTAACCATATTATATACTTATATTTGTATATACAAATTGTATATACAAATTAACAAGAAATAAACCTACCCAAAAAAATGTGCAAAATCTATAGGAAGACAACTATAAAATTTTATGAACTATCCTCAATGGATGGAGAGTGGTACTACATTCCTGAATGGGAAAACTTAATAACACTGAAAAGTTCTATGTCAGTTCTCTCACAAATAGCCTACAAATTCAAATGAAGGCCAGTAAAAACCGTAGCAAGATTTCTAAGTAATTTCAAATGCAGATTCTAAGTTTTACTTAGAAACATAGCCAGTATATGGTAATACAACAGAACAATTTTCAGCAACAGACCTGTAAATATATGGAAGTTTAGTTTATGATAACAGTGGAGTATCCAAGGACTGATTCTTTAATAAAGGGCTATCTAGCTGGGAAAAAAGTAAGGTGAAATTCCTATCTCTGCTGCAAAGAAAAATAGATTTCAGATGGATTCAAGAAAGGAGAATACAGGAGAAGTACTGCTAATTAATAGTGACTGTGCCCCTTAATAGCACTCTCTGTAAACGGAAGGTTCTTATAATCTTACCGATCAGACAGGTCTCAACTCCTAGGAAAAAGCAAGAAAAGGGTAGAGAGAAAAATGGAGGGGCGGGAGTTGTCAAGGTGAGAGTTAAAGAGGAAAAGGAAAAAGGGATCGCTCACCCTCACACTCGGGCACTACAGTGGGACGTACACTGCTGTAGCCACTTCTCCAGTAACAATTCTACACATTTGGTGTCCATCACATGGCAGTCAACCAATGCCAGGTAAATGAGCAAACGTATCAATGCAGAGTCTCAACACGTCCAAATGTTTAAGCAAATCAACAATAGAAGGGGAAGCTGTATCTGAGGCGATGTTTTCTTTCAAGAACCAGAGGTAATAAGCAAGTTCTCATTTCCCCATTGCCTTTGAGCAAATATTCAAAGCATGGGCTCTCACTGGGTGGTATTGAATGAATTCTTATAAAAATTCATTAACTTCCTCAGCTCACTGGATTGCTTTTCAATGCATACACATTCTTCCACATTCTATGTCAGTTGAGGTCAAGTCCTTTTTTTTTGCAGTGGGCCTGGGAGGAAAAATAAGAGTAGATGCCAGGAACTTCGGGTAGGTGCCAGAAGGAAAAAAAAAGCGCCGGCACTGGCAGTCACCAGAAGAATCAGCTCCAGTTTGCCTCGTTTGTTTATCAAATGTCCTGTCCCAGGACCAGATTCCCTGCCCTTCTGCAAATGCATAGAGCGAGACTCAACAGTTGTGTTGTGGCTCATTGAGGAAACAGAAAGAATCCAGAATCAGCAGTCAAGTTGTTGTGATCCCCGTTAAAGTATCAGTCAATGAAGCAGCTGTTTATTTGTAGATTTATGTTCTGATATTTCACAACTGCCTGAAAGGGCTTTGTTCGGTCCACGGTGAGGAGACCTCACCTCGGCTTGCTGAGCATGCGTCTGTTAAATTCAGCCTCAACTACTGTTAATGTTGTTGCCTCTAGAACAGAAACTGATACTCACTTTCTTTTTTCCTTTTTTTTTTTTAATGAATAGATTTTATTTGTTTAGAACAGTCTGAGGTTTACAGGAATACTTCCTAGATAATGTGGAGAATTCTCCCATATCCCCTCTTCCCTGCACACAGTTCTCCTAATTATTACCATCTTGCATTAGTGTGGTACGTTTGTTACAACTGATAAATGAGTTCTGAAGTCCGTAGTTTACATTAGAGGTCGCTCTTTGTGTTACAAATGCACATGTGTCCACTCTGTATCATACAGTATCATGCAGGATAGTTCCGTCACCCTAAAAATCCCATGTTCCACCTCTTCATTCCGCCTCCTCTCTCCTTTTGAACCCCCAGAAACCTCTGATATTTTGGCTGTCCCCATCTCCTTGCCTTCCCGGAATACCACATAGCTGGAATCATACAGTGTGTAGACTTTTCAGATTGACCTCTTTCACTTAGCAATATGCATTTAAGCTTCTTCCATGTCTTTTCATTGTCGATAGCTCATCTTTTTATCACTGAGTCATACTCCATTGTCTGGATGTTTATCCATTCACCTACTGTAGGACACTGATGTTCACTTTCTGACTGATTTGAACAACTCAGTGGGGTGGCTCTATGTTTTCCATAAACTAATCTAAGATTTGTGTGTGTGTGCGTGCGTGCGTGTGTGCGTGTTTAAAAGACACAGGTTGGGGGAAAATGAATGTTATCCATTATTCCAACACCAAGACAAAACTTCTTAAACATCTTCATTTACCCCCTCAGTCTTTTTTTATATATACGCCCATTTAAAAATATTGAAATCATACTATAAATACACTTTTTATCGTGTGTTTCTCACTTAATATAATGAAAATATGTATAATAGATACATACACCAATGTGGATAGTATGATACTCTGCCCAGATCCCCTCTTCAAGGCTGACAAATGCCATCCACACCCCCAGTCGCTGGGAATACTAGCTGCCATCCATAGTATTTGCTATTCCCCAGTTTCACCGCTCTTTGTCTAAGGAAAATTTTGTTTCTATCACTATAAATTTACTGGGCTTCCTGAATTGAAAGTATGTATGTATGTTTCATCAATTCTGAGCAATTTTCAGTCATTATCCCTTCAAAATTTGCCTCTCTTCCTCTCTCTCCTTTCCTTCCAGGGTTAGCCATATGTCAGACCATCTCAGCCTGTCCACCATATCTCTTAGCCTGTCTTTCATATTTTCTACCTTTTTATCTCTCTGTTTTGCATTCCAGATCACTTCAGATCCACGTTCCTGTTCATGAATGTATCACCTATATCTAATTTTCTCTTTAAATAATCATTTGAGTTCTTTTTAATTCCAGTTTTTATGTTTGTCTTTTATTAAAAATCCTTTTTGTTTGGCTTTCAAATATGCCTGTTTATCTTTCATAATCGCTGTACCTTAAATTTTGAATCACCACTTTTCTTTCTTTAAATATATTAAACATGCTTAATTTATATTTTATATCCAATAATTCCCATATCTAAAAGCTTTGCTGGCCTGATTCTGTGGTTTGTTGTTCCTGCTGATTTTTGCATATAGTGCCTTGTCTCCTTAAATGCTTTTTGACTTTGACTCTGAGCCCACATTCCTCAGAACTTAATTCATGGAAAACTCTGAGGTTTGTGTTGTGATTGCATTTCTCCAAAGAAAATTTATGTTTGCTTCTTCCAAATATCTGGAATCGTTGCCAATCCCAAACTGCTTTAAAATAAACGCTAACCTAAAGGTATTTAGAATCATGCAGGTAGTGGAAATTTGGGTTACAAACCTGAGTTAGCGCCAGCCTGTGGTTAAGAATTCTCAAGAGAAAATTTTCTCCCTTAACCCAACAGGGACAAGCAAGCTGCTCCTTGCTATTCCTATCAGTAAGTCAGAGTACTTTTCTAGTTCATTCATACACTAAGCTGCCTTTCAGGGTCCCAGCTTATGTTGGCTTTTGTCTCCTGTTCACGCAACCAACATGTGGTCATTAAAATGAAGGCTGGTCCTTGAAGAAATGACTGATTCCAGGATTGGTACACCAAAGAAGAGCAAGATAAGACTGGAACATAGATGTACAATAAAGGTAAATAAATGATGATAGATAGATAGATGATAGATAGATAGATAGATAGATAGATAGATAGATAGATGATAGATTTAAGAATCTTCCTTGGAGTGCCTGGCTGGCTCAGTTGGTAGAGCAAGCAACTCTTGACCTTGGAGTTGTGAGTGCAAGCCTCACATTGGGTATAGAGCCTACTTTAAAAAAAAAAATCTTTCTGGGGCACCTGGGTGGCTCAGTCAGTTGAGCGTCTGCCTTCAGCTCAGGTCATGATCCCAGAACCCTGGGATCAAGCCCCATGTCGGGCTTCCTGCTCAGTGGGGAGTCTGCTTCTCCCTCTGCCCCTCCCCCTCCCTCTGCTCCTGCTCTCTCTCTCAAATAAATAAATAAAATCTTTTAAAAAAATCTTCCTTGAAACATAATGTCCACAAATAAATGCCAACTACAGAAAGAATGATATAATTAGACAATTGGCATTTTGGCAACCATGATAGCAATAATTGTTTCAAGCAAGAATGATAAAGACATATTGAAACTGATGAGCAAAAGCATGATGAGAAACAGGATATTTATATAGTCTCAAGATATATCACCAGACATACTTAGTAATTACAAAAAGATAAATAGTGTCTTTATAATGGAGAAACTTGGCAGATCCCACCTTCAGCAAGTTTAATTGCAGATGAAAAACTGATACCATGTGCTTCTGTATAGGGTGCCCTGAGAAGGGCACAGCATTGCTTCTGTGATATTCTCGCGAAAAATGTGTAAGCCAAATCCAATCACGAGAAAATATCAGACAAATACAAATTGAGAGAAATTCACAAAATAGCTGACCTATTCTCTTCAGAAAGAAATGTCCAAGACCAAAGAAAGACAAAGACTGTGGAATTGTTCTAGATTAAAGGAGACTAACGAGACAAGAAAACAGATGCAGCCTGTGACCTGGGTTGGATACTGGATCCGAAGGTTTTTTTTTGTTATTATTATTATAAAGGACATTATTGGGACAACTGGAAAAAATTTGAATGAGGTCTATAGATTAAATAATAGTATGTTATTCATGTTAATTTTATGAGTTTGATGATTGTACTACAGTCACATAAGAAAATGTCCCTGTTTTTAGAGAAGGTAGACAGCTAGCTAGCTAGATAGGTAGGCAGGCCTATCAGTCAGTTGGGTGTCTGCCTTCAACTCAGGTCATGATCCCCGGGTCCTTGGATCAAGCACCACGTCGGGCTCCCTGTTTGGCGGGGAGTCTGCTTCTCCCTCTCCCTCTGTCCCTCCACCCCCCCCCACTTGTGCTCTCTCTCTCTCTCTCTCTCTCACTCTGCTCTCTCTCTCAAATAAATAAATAAAATCTTAAAGATAGATAGCTAGATATACACACCTATATGGACATGTAGATGTACAGATAGAGATGATAATAGATATAAATACAGATACAGATATAGATAGATACAGGTATATAGAAGGGGAGGAGAGAAAAAAAACAAAGGTGGTAAAACATTAACCACATGAACACGTGGGAGTCTGGGTAGAGAACATACTACAGGATTCTTTGCACCGTTGTACTATTTGGAACATTTTTGGAAATCTAAAATTATTTCAAACTGAAAGCTAAAGACATGAAAGCTGATTTGGACAGAGTCCAGAACCAAGACTGGAAGTAGGTCTGGTCCTGGTCTCAGTCTTGCCCACCTCCCAGAGTCAGGCTATGCCAGAACAGAGGAAGACTACGAACAAAGTCAGAGTCAGTGGCGCTGGAGAATGACGTGGACTGAATGAGCTAAGAGGCAAGGGACGGTGAGGGCTGCAGGCAGACATGCCACCAATACCTGGCACTTATGAACAGCAACAAAATCACAAAGATATGCTGACTACGGACAACAGATTAACAGAAGCTCTTGGAGAAACAATAGGCCGTACAATAGTTTCCAAACTATCCTCTGTCTCTTATTAACTTCAGATTTCAGAAAAGAAAGAGCAAATAAATCAGTTGCAATGTAATGTGAACTCATTTGATTTATTAAGACTTGTTGAAACTCTTCCAACACATATTGGGCTAAATCCTCTAGAACTTTACTGTCTAGTACAGTAATCATTAGACCCATGGGGCTATTCTAATTTAAATTATTTTTAAAAATGAAAGAAAATTTAAAATTCAGTTCTTCAGTCACACTAAGCCACTTTGCAAGTGCTCAATGGCCACATGTGACTACTGACTACTGGCTACTATACTGGGCAGCATAGGTATAGAACATTTCTATCACTGAAGAATATTCTGGGCATTCTGGAATACTGCAGAAAACACTATACATCACTTCATCACTGATGAAGATGGCTGTGATTTTTTTTTTAATTTTCTTTGACTCACGGAAAATATCAGACAAAACATGAGGAAAAACCCTTCAATAAAACTCAAACATTCCACTTCCTGTAGGATTCAATATTAGGAGAGTTCTTTCTGCCAGATGGAAGAAACTCATCAAGAAGAAATGGGAGTATAAAGAACATTGAGGAGAGCCTGGCTGGCTCAGGCAGGAGGGTGTGCGACTCTTGATCTCAGAGCTGTGAGTTCAAGCCCCAAACTGCATATAGAGATTACTTAAATTAAAACAAAATTTTTTAATTTAAAATTATTTTAAAAAGTCCCTGTTTGGGGGCGCCTGGGTGGCACAGCAGTTGAGCGTCTGCCTTCAGCTCAGGGCATGATCCCAGCATTCTGGGATCGAGCCCCACATCAGGCTCTTCTGCTATGAGCCTGCTTCTTCCTCTCCCACTCCCCCTGCTTGTGTTCCCTCTCTAGCTGGCTGTCTCTATCTCTGTCAAATAAATAAAAAATCTTTAAAAAAAAAAAAAAGTCAATTCTAGTTTAAAAAAAAAAAGTCCCTATTTGTCTGAAATATTTCATAACAAAAGATAAGTTTAATAAATTTTAATTTAATTTAAAAATTAAAAAAACAGGAGCCTTAAGATTGTGGCAAGCATTGTCGAGAAGATTCTGACACTCCTGTGTCCTCTGACTTTTTAGTTGATCTACATTTCCCCCCACCTTCCACACCCACCTCAGCACTGTGGAAAATATTGTTCATGTTTCATTCTTTACATGAATGGTTTGGCAAGAAATGCTTGAGCAAGACAAGCTACCAACAATAAAGCCTGTAGTATTTCTAAGGTGGTAAGGAAATTGACTTAAACATCCAAATTAGGGAGCTAAGGAGTTAGAACTCTGACTTAACAGGACTCGAAGGGAATTGTGAAACACAGAACTTGCAGAGCCTATGATCCCTTCAGGTAGAGCTAACAATAGCTGATTGCTCAGTGCAAGCTGAAGTTAACCATCTCCAATCTCCAATGGATATCTTAAATGCACTCACATGGAATCCAGAAAAAAAAAATTCAGACTTTGATATCATTCTTGAAACACTTGAAAGCATGCAAAATAATACCAGAGATTGTTTCTATATAGTATATATAATAAAAATATAAACATTTGCATAGTAATAATAAACATCAACTTCAAATAGTAGTTACCTCTAAAGAGAGGGAGGAGAAAAAACTTCAGGAAGGGAGACACAGAGAGCTTCATCTGGATTTGTTCATATTTTCTTTTAAAAATCTGATGCCGGGATGGCTTAAGGTTAAAGTCTTATAGAGCTATCATATGGTATTTTTGGAATGCTCCGCTTGTCTGAAATACTTCATAACAAAAGTTTAATAAAACAAATTCTACTTCTCCCACTTAGTATTTGTGTGAGCCTGAGTTTCCTTTTTTTCTGGTTGCAAACAAAACCAATACAATCTGTACTAGATGGGCTGTTGTGAGAAGTTCAGAAGACCCTCAAACCAATCAAGACACCTGCGCAGAGTCCGGAAGGAGGCCTCCTAGGAGTGGCCAGGCACGGGGATGTGAGGTGGTCCAGACCAGCCAATCGGGCATGTGGCACGCAGTTGTCACGCTCTGCTTCAAAATAGGAGACCAGAGATCGCCCATTTTCCTTTGGACTGGAACAGATTGGAGGAATGAAGCTGGGTCCCGACGTTCCAGTTAAAACAGAAAGGAGGTTTGATTTGTATGCCTCTCTGCTTACTTTGGCTGGCCACACTTACTGTTTCCACATCTGTCCTGGGGTCAGGGGAGCCAAATATGTGGATGTAAATGTACACAGTGGTTCTACACATCAGCACTTCGGGGACTCGGGTTCCACACGGCGGCTCTATAAAGGCAGTGACGGGCAGCCACCTGAGCAGACTAGAGGCTGGAAATAGCTCAGAGAACAGAGGCCAGTTTGGAATGGTTCCCAACCCTCCCTCACCCCACCCCCGCCCCCCGCTGTGGTGCCCTCGGTCAATGAACTTCAGTCAAGTGGTCTCTCTCCACCCCAACACTTCTGAATGCTATCCTCCCTTTCTTCTGTTCCCCCTGGAGTCCTCATTTCTGGGAAAACCATTCTCCATTCCTGCTTCACCACTGGCCTCCTCCCCCTGCCCTTCGGAGACCTGGCTTTTCCCTGAGGCCACCTCCCTTAGGGCCCTGGCCCCACAACGCCTCCCAGAGGCAGTACTGGAATCTTCCTAACGTCTCCTGTCACCTCACACCACTCCACCTCTTCTCAAGAATGTTGTCAACCAACTTTTGAGGCATGATCCTCATAAATTCTGTTGCTTCCCCAGACTCTGACCTTGGCTTTCTTCATACCATGTATTCTCTTCATATCCATTCCCATGATTTCAATTTTCCTGAAGAGTTAGTGACTCCTAAATCTGTACCACCAACACAGATGTCTCTCCAGCATTCCAGACCCATGCTGCCAACCACTCCTGGACATGACTACCTGAATACGGTGCAGTCGCCTCCGTGGCACATCCTCTTTCTCTCCCATCTCTGAAGCATGCTTACCTTGAACACCAGTGGCTCAGCCACTTAATTCGGACCCCATCTTCTCCTAACTGCCACATCTAATTAGTGACCAAGTTCTGTTGATTTTGCCTCTGGAATGAATAATAACCTCTTCCATTGCAGCACCATTTCCCCTCTAACTTCATCCATTCCCTGATACATGGTGCAACCATCCCCTAATTTGCTCTCTGGCTCCCTGACGTTGGCCTTCCAAACAGGGGCTCCAGAGTGATGTCTCTAAAACACAACACTGATCATCACACCCCTACAATGGACAATGGAGTTCAATACGTTTCTGAAAGACAGAAAACAATACATAAGGAGCTGGCAAGGGATGAAACAGGATGAAGGATGCTACAGCCTGCAGGACTCATGGAGGGGCTGCAGCTGAAGAAGGAGCCCCCTGCCCTGAATAGCCCCAGAGAGGCTCCTGACTCAGAAATGTCAGGTGTTAGAGAATGGGAGTAAGACGAAGGGTTGAAAACCAGGAGATTAATGGAAAGTCTATACAGAGGAGCTGTTCCCCAACTTACATCCTGCCTCCATCTTGTGCAGAATTCCTAGCAGACCGGTATTCTCTAATCACCCCAACTCTACTCCAGACAAACAAAACAAAGGGGTTTTCCCTTTTCAGAGTAGACAAACTGGGGAAAACTAGGGTGGCCAGAGTAGGGCGTTTGGAGTCTCCTTGGTAAGATTCAACCACCTGCTCATTGTCCTTCCTTAAAGCAAAGCCTACCAGTTAAAAGCTCCTCCCCTACATGCAGACTTTTTCTATTGCCTCATCCTTGAATATAACTAAAACCTCACTAGACTTTTAAGAGAAGCCTACCTACACTGTAAAAGAGAGAGACCAATATAAACATTAAAAAATGGGTAATTCAGGAGTGCCTGGGTGGCTCAGTCAGTTAGGCATCTGCCTTTGGCTCGGGTCATGATCTCAGGGTCCTAGGATCAAGCCCCACATCAGGCTCCCTGCTCAGCTGGGAGCCTGCTTCTCCCTCTCTCGCTCTCCCTGCTTGTGTTCTTTCTCTCTCTCTCTCTCTCACTCTCTCACTCTCTCTCTGTCAAATAAATAAATAATCTTAAAAAGAAATGGTAATTCAGAGACAAGAAGGTCTCTAACTAGGATCCTCAGTGAGATTTGTGACAATATCACATAAAATAATAACAAGATATTATGAATAAAGGGAACAATCCAAGAAGAAATTTAAAAATCATCAGAATGATTGGAAAACAAAGTTAAGAAAATCTAGCAAAGAGAATAAAAGTAAAGGAAAATGTTAAATAAAAGAAAAAAAGACAAAAGACATAGAAGACCAATCCATCTGACTGTAGAAATCCCAGGGGAAAAAGGGACAGTCTAGAAAACAGAGAAGGGGTGAAATTAATTTTTAAAAAGTACCCCAATATAACAGAGTTGAAGAATTATTTTTTAAATCTTTTTAAAAATTTCATTTATTTATTTGAGAGAGAGAGCACGAGTGGGAGGGAGGGGCAGAGGGAGAAGCACACTCCCCACCAACGAGGGAGCCTGATACAGAGCTCAATCCCAGGACACTGAGATCATGACCTGAGCTGAAGGCAGCTGCCTAACTGACTGAGCCAACCAGGTGCCCCTGAAAAACTATTTTTAAAATAGTATCCCAATATCCCAGAGTTGAAGAATCTTTAGATTGAAAGGTCAACTAAATGTACTGCAAGAGAGGAAAGAGAGGAAAAGAGACAAAGAGACACATGCCACAAAATTTCAGGACCCCCAAGGATAAAAAGAATAATCCTAAAAGCTTCTAGAAAGGAAAATAGAATTGTCTACAGGGGAACAGGAACCAGACTGGTTTCAGAAATTACATCACAGATATGGGATTCTAGAAAACATTGGAACAAAGCCTTCAGATTTCTGAGAAAAATTTAGTTTCAACACAGAATTATATACCCTGCCAAACTAACACTGAATGATTAAAATTAAGATATTTTGAGACCTTGAAGGAAAGAAAACTTTACTACCTTTTTTATTAATACACTTGAGGATGTGTTTCAGAAAAAAAAGAGAGAGAGAGAGAGAGAGCAAAACAAGAAAGAAGAAAACACAGGATCCTGGAAACAATAGATTCAACCCAGAAGGTTAAGGATCCAGGATAAAAACCATTCAGCACAGTGAGAATCAGTCCAGATTGGAGCAAGACAGCAGTGACCCCTCAGAGAATGAAAATCAAGGAGAAAGGTGGTTTCTATAGCTAACTATTCTTGGTTAGTTAAAAGAAGTGAAGCACGTAACTCAGGAAGACAAAGCAAGAAGAAAAAGTCGGTTGAAAATTCCAGGAAAAAATTAAAACTGAGCAAAAAAATAAAAGAAAAAAAGAAAAGTAATCAGTGCTCTAGTTGAATATGCAATGAAAGTATGTACATATTCATAATATAAACAATTTGTATTATTGATTTTTAACTTTTGGATCAACATATAGGCAAAGCATAAAAATTAATAATGGCTATAGTTATGAATGTATTAGCTTTAAAAATGCAAAGGGAAAAAATACAGAGGGAAAATTGCAGATGACAAGAGACTTAAATAAAGGAGACATAAGCAAAGGAGAGATGTAAATGAAAAGAAGGGAAGCCAATGGGGGCCTGGGTGTTTCAGTCAGTTGAATGTCTGGCTCTTACTTTAGGCTGAGGTCATGATCTCGGGGTCAAGAGATCAAGCCCCGTCTCAGGCTCTGTGCTCAGTGGGGAGTCTACTTAAGATTCTCTCTCCCCCTCTCCTTCTGCTCCTTCCTCTGCCCCTCCCCATGCTCACGTACTCTCTCTCAATAAATAAATATTTTTTTAAAAAAGAAAGAGGAAAAAAAGAAGAGATGCTGTCTATAGTTGATAGAACAAGAAACAAAAAGATGACCAAAGTCTTTAAAGTTATAAAGATAGTTAGTGAAGCAAATAAAAATAGTACTATAACTATACACTGAGTTCAATCTTCACCTATTATTGCAAGAAGCCCTTAAATAATGTCTAAATTTAATAAATCAAGAAGTGGTAAGTAGACATTAAATAGAAGCTCTGATGAAATCTGACAGATTGAATACACGTGTTAGCCTCTACTAGCTCCTGAAACCCCAGTACAGATACAGTAAAAAAAAAGTTTGAAAGCATAAGCCCTCAAAGAAAAATAAATCGAAGTGTAAAATAAATTGATTGAAGTGATGGAGGCATAACTCTGTGAATATACTAAATCCATTGACTTGTACACTTTAAGTGGGGGAGTTGTATGGAATATTAATTGTATCTCAATATGTTCGATTTTAATACAAGAGAATGGACGATGAGCAAACAGTGACAAAATTTCAGAAACTGGACAACAGATGGATGAGGGATAAATAACCCATAGACCCTCTGAAAAACAAACAAACAAACAAAAACTGTATTCCAAGACCACAATGTAGAGAGACCTTGAAATGATTTACACTATGGATACCTCAAAACATCTGGGAATCAGCCGTACCAGGTACTGGAAGTGGGAGTGCGGTAGGGCGAAAAAATAGGAGGCTGACACACTAAGACTCAGTTAAACCCTTGGAAGTCCTCCTTCCCGTCACACAACTGAGCAGCTGCCGATGGAGTCTTTGTTCTCCAACTAATGCAAACACAGAAGACTGAGCTAACCAAAATATTAATGACGCTGTATTAGAAAGATGGGGGATGGGAAGTGTGCATTTGGTATAGTGGGGGCCTGGGTAAGTGATATGAAAGAAGGTTAAAACCGCATCTTTTTTTAACAGGAAGTCAGTAAATGACTAAAACCGAACATTCAAGAAATAGCATTGCAAGCAAATTAGTTTAGAAATGTGGAGGAAAAGATCACGCTAATTGAAAGCGGTTGCTTCTGTGAAGCAGGAAAGTCGGGGGAGGTCAGGAGACTGCTTTTGTTGGAAGCATTTATTGTCCTTCCTTTTCTTAACAGCTTTATTGAGATATAATTAACATGCCGTAAAGCTCTTCCATTGAAAGCACACAATTCAGTGGGTTTCAGGGTATTTACAGAGTTGTGCAACCATCACCACCTTCTAATTTTAGATCATTTTCATCATCTCAAAAAGAAACTTGTGCTGCTGTTTTAATAACAAGCCTTGTAGGACTATTTCACTCGTTAAACCATGATAAAATAAAATAATACAAAAACTAAATTTAAAAAAGAAACAAAGCCACAATTATGAGTGGTTTCCTTTGGGAAGCAGGGCTTGGGGTGGGTGGCCTGAGAGACAGGAGCTTTTCATTCATTGTTGGTTTTCTGGAACATTGTCTTCTTTTTTATTTTAACAGTGTACACATACTGTCTTTATTTTATCATTTTCTTCAAAACTTACAGCAATTCCTTAAGCACAATGGAAAGTGAGATCCTGTGTGAGGCAGCATGTGTTCACGCCCTTCAGAAGCCCCGTGAGGAGAGGACTGTCCCTCCAGCATCACAGTCAGCTTCAGCAGGAAGCAGCACCAAGTGGTGATTTGGGGACCATGGCTGGGCAGCATAACACCTGCACGCTGGGGGGGTCACAGACTGGAAGATGGGGCTGTCACCACAACAGAGGCGCTCAGAGATCTCTGGGGCCGGGGCCTGGGGGAGTCTGTCTTTGGTGAGGAGGCAGAGGACTGCGCCTCAGAGCACTCAAACGTGCGGCCTCCGCCATCAGACTACCCAGGCCAGGGCTCGTGATGCCGGAAGCGAGCGTCCACCTCCTGGGACGAAAGAGGAACGTGGCATCTGACATCTCAGCCATGGTCTTCTCTCCCCAAAAGGCAGTTTTCACTCCTCCTGAGATTAGGTCCTTTTTAAGTTTTGCATTTTCCTAGACTTTAAAAAAAAAAAAAAGACCAAGGAATGGTGCTGGCCACATAGGCATTGTTCTCGCCTCTGCCTTAAGCTCTGTTTCTCATCTGGCTGCCGAGAGAGGTGGCCATTACTCTGCCAGCAAACTGTCTCTGGGAAGAAAGGAATGGAAAATGTGAGGATATTTTCTTCCAAAATCCCAAAGAATCCTCACCTCAGCATAACCAATGAGAATTAGCTACACAACGAACCACATTGGGAAAAAAAGAAAAACAGAGTCCTAATTCCTCAGTGCCTGATGGCATCTGAATTTATAACAAGATCTCTCTTCCTGGACCCCAAGATGTTGCCATGTAAGGGGAGGGCTTCCCAAATAGGACCAAAGGAGTGAATCTCTTCGGTGTGGACCCCTCTTGCAGGGCCCTGATGGAGAGCTAGGACTAGCCCGGAAATGACGAGGAATTTGACTAAGATTTGAAGCTGGAGGTGGTAAACTGCTCATAGCCTCCAAACCCTCACCAAGCCTGCCCAGTCACGACCACCTCTCACAATACCTAGTATTGCCCAAAGTTGGTACTCACATCTCCTTAGCAGGGCTGCCCTCCTAGTAAGGTCTCCTACTGACTGTTTTTCTTTTTTCCCAGTAAAAACTTACCTGTTCTATGTCCGAATCTTATAACAGGGTTCTCACCCAGATGTCCTGGTTAAAAAAAATTAATGAAATAAACTTCTGGGGCACATGTGTCATAGCTCTCCTGGGTTCCCAAAGGGGCAGTGGGCTTTACATTTAGGGACAAGTGAGAGGTGGTCGTGACTGGGCAGGCTTGGTGAGGGTTTGGAGGTTATGAGCGGTTTACCACCTCCAGCTTCAAATCTAAGTCAAATTCCTTGTCATTTCCGGGCTAGTCCTAGCTCTCCATCAGAGTATGGAGAGTCTCTTCAATGTCCACAGTCTCTTCAATAAATGGTGCTGGAAAAACTGAATAATCACATGCAGAAAAATGACATTGGACCCTTATCTTATACCACTCACAAAAATTAACTCAAAACGGACTAAAGACTTATATATAATACCTAAAACCATAAAACTCCAGAAGAAAACATAGGGAACAGCTCCTTAGCATTGGTCTTAGTAACAATTTTTGGCTATGACACCAAAAGCACAAGCAACAAAAGTAAAAATAAATAGGTGGAACCACATCAAACCAAAACAGTTCTGCACAGCAAAAGAAGCAATCAACAAAATGAAAAAGCAACATACAGAATGGAAGAAAAATGTATTGCAAATTACAAATTATATATCGGATAAGAAGTTAATAGCCAAAACATATAGGGAACTCATAAACTCACAGCAAACTAAAATCCAATTCAAAAATGGACAAAGGAACTGAATAGACATTTTTTTCAAAGAACACATCAAAATGACCAAGAGGTACATGCAAAGATGCTCAGCATCACTCATCATTGGGGGGATGCAAATCAAAGCCACAGTGAGATATCACCTCACACCTGTTAGAAGGGCTGTTATCAAAAAGACAAGAAGCAACACATTTGCCAAGGATGTGGAGTAAAGAGAACTCAGTGCACTGGTAGTGGAAATATAAATCGATAGAGCCACAATGGGAAACAATATGGAGGTTTCTCAAAAAATTAAAAATAGGACTACCATATGATCCGGCATTCCCACTCTGGGTATATATCTAAAGGAAATGAAATCAGACTCTCAAAGAAATACCTCCACTCCTTGTTTATTGCAGCATATTCACAATAGCCAAAATACGGAAACAACCTAAGAGACCATCTACAAATGAATGGAGAAAACAGATGTGGTACATATACACATGTAGTATTTAGTAAAGAATAAGAAAGAAGGAACTCCTGCCATTTGCAACAACACGAATGAAACTT
The DNA here is from genome assembly GCF_002007445.2 of Ailuropoda melanoleuca. Lineage (NCBI taxonomy): Eukaryota > Metazoa > Chordata > Mammalia > Carnivora > Ursidae > Ailuropoda > Ailuropoda melanoleuca. The sequence goes on from NC_048221.1 coordinate 92,224,760, forward strand.
GCATCAATGGGGCAAAGTTGGAGCAAAATCTTCACACCCAGACCCCATGTCTTCCTCTTTCCTCCCATTCCAGTAGTAACCACTATCCTAACACCGGTATTTATCACCCCCATGCATACTATAGGATCTGAAAACATATAATATTGTTTTTCACTTTAATGTATATAAAACAGTGGCTTTGGGACTTTTCTACCATACTCAGTGTAAGAAATGTGTTTTGCATTTTGATACACATGCATGTGTACACATGTGTACGTAACCATATATACCAGTATGTGTGCATGTGTACATAATCTGAAATGACACTGTCATGGAAATACCTCCTGTTCAACTACTTCTAGAACATTCTGATGTTTTCTTTCTATTCTAATTTTATTTTATAATGCTGGCAGTGACCTACTAAACAGATTTCACAACTTATGGATGGGTCATAACCAACAATTTGAAAAAATAATTAGGATGTCATTGTAATATCATCTTAGAGCTTATTTTTTCACTTCTTTTTTGAGAGTTAGAACCATTTTGACATAGGAGATCCAGTTCATCCATTTTTATCTACTCTATGCCCAATGTGGGGCTTGAACTCATAACCCCAAGAGCAAAAGTCACGTGGTTATTCTACTTATGGATGATTAGATTCTCTATTTTCGCTATTCCAAAGTGGCCCGCAGTGAACTTCCTTACATATAAACACCAAAGCTTCTCTAGAATACATAAGTGGAGGTGAAATTGCTTAAGTGAAAAGCTTACATCTCTTTAACTATAACAGATACTGTAAAATTTTCCTAGAAATTGGTGTATGAATTTGCATTGCCACCAGCACTATTAAAGAGTTCCTGTTTCTCCACATCCTAACCACTACTTAATGTTATTAGATTTTGCATTTTTGTCAATCTGATGAAGTGAAATTATTTATTTTATTTTGCATTCACCTCATTACTAACGATGTAAGATTCCTTTCATGTCATCATCATCCACTCAATTTTCCTTTCTATAAATTTCTAATTTTATTGTCTGTATCCTTATTATTCATTTTCAAGGCTTTTTGTATATTCTGCACATTCTTTATTAACTACATTTATTATAAATTTCCCTCATTCTCATGCAATCAAATTTATCAAACTTTTCTCTTTAACTTTTTTCCTATTTTGTCTTATTAAGTTTCCAAACCCTGAAGTTATAAAGGTATTTTTCTATATTTTCTTATTAAAATCTTAAAGTTTTAAATTCTGCATTTATATTTTAATCCAGCTGGAAGTGTGTGTTCATCTGTGTGGTGAGGTAGGAATCCCATTTTATCGGTTTTCATAGTTTGTTGTCCGAAACCAGTTTATTAAATAGTCCATTCTTTCCCTGCTGTTTTGTATTACTATCAGACATAAGCCAAATTCCTAATATACATGAGTCTGTTTCTACACTCTCTATTCTGTTTCATTGGCAGATTTCTTTATCCTTATGCCAGTACCACACTTTTAAATTACTATATAGCTTTGTATAATTTTTTTTAATTTGGTAAGGCAAACCTCTTATTATCATCATGATTTAAGGTTTTTTTGATATTTTTGGCCTTCCCTCTTTTGTTTGAATTTTTAGACCTATTTTGTCAAGTTCTATGAAAAACTCTCCTGGGAATTTTCATTACAATTGAATTAACTTTAATTCAATTTAGACAAAAAACTGGCATCTTTTATGCTACCAAGTCTTTCTATCCATGCATATGATATTTTGTCTCCAACCACTTTGGTCTTATTTTATGTCTTTCAATAAATTGTTTTGACTTTTTTTAAAATTTTATTTATTTATTTGTCAGAGAGAGAGAGAACAAGCTAGAGGAGCAGCAGGCAGAGGGAGAAGTAGGCTCCCCACTGAGCAGGGAGCCCAATGTGGGGCTCGATCCCAGGACCCTGGGATCGTGACCTGAGCCAAAGCAGATGCTTAACCAGCTGAGCCACCCAGGCGCCCCTGTTTTGATTTTTCCATAACAGTTTTGTACTCTCTTATTATATTTATTTCTAAGGGTTCACAGTTTTTTGTTGTTGCTTCTATTATTGTAAATAATATTTTTAATTAAATTTTATAAATTTTGGGGGCACCTGGGTGGCTTAGTCATTAAGCGTCTGCCTTCAGCTCAGGGCATGGTCCCGGTGTTCTGGGATTGAGCCCCACATCAGGCTCCTCCGCTGGGAGCCTGCTTCTTCCTCTCCCACTCCCCCTGCTTGTGTTCCCTCTCTCGCTGGCTGTCTCTCTCTATCAAATAAATAAATAAAATCTTTTAAAAATTTTTTTTTAATTTTGTTACTGATGATTTTGTATATCAATCTTGTTCCCAGGGGCCTTTTTAAATTCTCATTATTTCTAATATTTTTCCCATAGATTCTCATGGGTCTTCCATGTCGGCCATCATATAAACTCAAATAATAACAGGTTTGGTTGTTTGTTTGTTTTTTCTCCACTTTCTGCTTTTTTCTACAACCAAAACAATCCCAAGCAAGCTCAGGGTACTAGCAAGAAAGTGGACTCCACTGTCTCTAGCAATACTGTGGTGGAATGTGAGCAGGAAGAGGAGGCAAAGCTAACATCGATTCATTATCCTGATGATGGCCGATTATCAGGCATGTCCAGTACCTAAGTTCTCTACCATGTATGCTTGAATCGAACAATTGTACAATTTTTTAAAAAACAACACACTAAAAAAAAAATTAAAATTAAAAAATACATAACTTTTTTTTCAATCTCATGACTCCACCCAGCTCCTCTATTCACTCTCTCCTACTGTATGCTCTTATGGGGCTGCTCACAGAAACCCTGCTGTTCCAGCACTTCCAGTTCTTTCCAGTATCATGTCTTTATAACAGAAAGATTGTTTTGGTGTCCTAGGCGACCAAGCTTAGTGTCTACATTCCTAGCCTCATGATAATCCTAATGCTAGTTAGCATATTTTACAAGAGTACATAAACCATGCTAAGCTTCAGTGGGCTGAAATATGCCAGGACAAGATGTACACTTCCCATTTTCTCTTTCCAAGTTCTGGCTTTTGGGCTTTTTTTGGTGACTTTTTGGTTTTGTTTTTTTTTGGTGGTGGGGGGAGTGGAGTTCCAGAGGAAGTTGTTGGGTTTTTATTGTTTTGTTGGTTGATGGATGACAACCTATTTTCCTCAGTTTAAGCCTACTTTCTTTTTTTTTTTTTTTGAGAGAGAGAGAGCAAGCATGGGGGATGGGAGAGCAGAGGGAGAGGGAGAGGGACAAGCAGACTCCTTGCTGAGTGCAGAAGCCAACACAGGGCTCACCATGGGGCTCGATCCCACGACACCGAGATCGTAACAGGAGCTGAAGGCAGATGCTTAACCGACTGAGCCACCCGAGCACCCCAGTCTACTTATTCTTAAATCTGAACATGAACTCAAATATATGTTTTATTATCAACGTTACTCCCATTTTTCCTCATTAGTGTTATTCTTTCATTGTGGCTTCTATATTTTCCTTTTATCTCTTTAACTGTTTAAACATCCCTCTATCAATTGTCTGTTTCAGATTGTATTTCTATGATCTCAAGTTTGGATTTGCTGATCCTCCTGCTTATTGTGCCTGCAAGTTCTTGTTTATTGTGGATCTTTCAACAGGCATTTTATAATTTTTTACTGAAAGTTCATCTTCCACTGAGCTAAATCAAGCTCTCCTATGACCAGAGTGATTTTCCAACTGCTTCTGCATGTGTCCTAGCAGTAACATAACCAGGACTACTTTTTATGTGCATTTCTTAATTTAGGATGTCCACAACTCAAAGGCAAGATACATTCAGTCTCCAGAACCTCTCAAAGCATAATGTTGGGATTTCATTTTTTCTCAAAAGGCTTTTATTTTTTCCACTCAGAACCCAGGCAGAGGCAAACTTTCCTGACGTCTTCCTGATTCAATGGCTGGATTTTTTTTCCTAGTCCTCCTTTCATGGAGAGTTCAGCCCTGCAGTTGCCCCACTTTTTTGCTTTCTTGTTCAGGCCTCCACATGGCACTGGCCCAAGGCCTTAACTCTCATCTCTGCATGGGCCCTACCCTAGCCTAATAAGAGCAGAGACAGACACACCCACACCCCTGGCTCTCTGCGGCACCGCTCACCACTTCCGGCTATGATTTTCCATTCCCTCTTCATTTCCAGCAACTGAACTAATTTGGTTTTTGTTTTATCCCATATTCCTACGTAGTAGGAAGGATTGCACATTAGCCCACTCCTCCTGGGTCCCCTTTTCCTTCACAGAGGCCCAGAAACCAAGCAGGCCTTAAACCCTCCTACAGAGACCGGAAGCAGGTGCCGCGGGGGTCCAGGGTAGAGCCTACCTGCAAAGAGGATCTCCAGAATTTGGCCAGAATCTTTCTGGGAAGAAGGGGCAGGGCTTGTCTGATCACTGACTGGACAATTTCTGCTTAACAACCACCTTTCTGTTCTTGTGCTAAAACGAAATCGGAATGCTTCTTCTCTGCCAATTTCAGAGGGTGAGATCATCCTTACAAAGTCCTTGGGGAGACATTCAGTCAAGAATCTTTTACAAAAGAAACGCACATGGCATGTGAGACTTGCTGGAGTACTGACTGTCGTCTTAAGAAACAAACCGGATAGGTCTCGTTGTTGTTGTTGTTGTTGTTGTTGTTG